>NW_026060868.1:6216250-6585000 GCF_929443795.1 Astur gentilis | reverse complement strand
TGAGATGTTCCTCCTGTGGGCAAGCCCGCGTCGTGAATCCTGTTGTGCCTGTGAATAGGCTGCAGGGGGACGGTGAAGACCAGCAACAGCTTTCAGGGCTGCCACCTTCCTTGTGGGACAAGGAGCCGGACGTGTGCCTTTTCGGAAAGAAGCTCTGCCGAGGACGAGAGCCATGAGATGTTCCTCCTCTGGGCAAGCCCGGGTGCCAGATCCTGTTGTACCTGTGAATAGGCTGCAGGGGGACGGTGAAGACCAGCAACATCCTTCAGGGGTGCCAACTTCCGTGTGGGACAAGGAGCCGGACGTGTGCCTTTTCGGAAACAGGCCCTGTCGAGGACGAGAGCCATGAGATGTTCCTCCTCTGGGCAAGCCCGGGTCCCAGATCCTGTTGTGCCTGTGAATAGGCTGCAGGGGGACGGTGAAGACCAGCAACAGCTTTCCGGCCTGCCACCTTCCGTGTGGGACAAGAAGCCGGACGTGTGCCTTTTCGGAATCAGGCTCTGCCGAGGACGAGAGCCATGAGATGTTCCACCTCTGGGCAAGCCCGGGTCCCAGATCCTGTTGTGCCTGTGAATAGGCTGCAGGGGGACGGTGAAGACCAGCAACAGCTTTCAGGGCTGCCACCTTCCGTGTGGGACAAGGAGCCGGACGTGTGACTTTTCAGAAATAGGTGCTGCCGAGGACGAGAGCCATGATATGTTCCTCCTCTGGGCAAGCCCGGGTCCTGAATCCCGTTGTACCTGTGAATAGGCTGCAGGGGGACGGTGAAGACCAGCAACAGCTTTCAGGGCTGCCACCTTCCGTGTGGGACAAGGAGCCGGACGTGTGCCTTTTCGGAAAGAGGCCCTGCCGAGGACGAGAGCCATGAGATGTTCCTCCTCTGGGCAAGCCCGGGTCCCAGATCCTGTTGTGCCTGTGAATAGGCTGCAGGGGGACGGTGAAGACCAGCAACAGCTTTCAGGGCTGCCACCTTCCGTGTGGGACAAGGAGCCGGACGTGTGCCTTTTCGGAATCGGGCTCTGCCGAGGAAGAGAGCCATGAGATGTTCCTCCTCTGGGCAAGCCCGGGTCCCAGATCCTGTCGTACCTGTGAATAGGCTGCAGGGGGACGGTGAAGACCAGCAACAGCTGTCAGGGCTGCCACCTTCCGTGTGGGACAAGGAGCCGGACGTGTGCCTTTTCGGAATCAGGCTCTGCCGAGGACGAGAGCCATGAGATGTTCCTCCTCTGGGCAAGCCCGGGTCCCAGATCCTGTTGTGCCTGTGAATAGGCTGCAGGGGGACGGTGAAGACCAGCAACAGCTTTCAGGGCTGCAACCTTCCGTGTGGGACAAGGAGCCGGACGTGTGACTTTTCAGAAATAGGTGCTGCCGAGGACGAGAGCCATGATATGTTCCTCCTCTGGGCAAGCCCGGGTCCTGAATCCCGTTGTACCTGTGAATACGCTGCAGGGGGACGGTGAAGACCAGCAACAGCTTTCAGGGCTGCCACCTTCCGTGTGGGACAAGGAGCCGGATGTGTGCCTTTTCGGAAAGAGGCCCTGCCGAGGACGAGAGCCATGAGATGTTCCTCCTCTGGGCAAGCCGGGGTCCCAGATCCTGTTGTGCCTGTGAATAGGCGGCAGGGGGACGGTGAAGACCAGCAACAGCTTTCAGGGCTGCCACATTCCGTGTGGGACAAGGAGCCGGACGTGTGCCTTTTCGGAATCGGGCTCTGCCGAGGAAGAGAGCCATGAGATGTTCCTCCTCTGGGCATGCCCGGGTCCTGAATCCTGTTGTGCCTGTGAATAGGCTACAGGGGGACGGTGAAGACCAGCAACAGCTTTCAGGGCTGCCACCTTCCGTGTGGGACAAGGAGCCGGACGTGTGCCTTTTCGGAATCGGGCTCTGCCGAGGAAGAGAGCCATGAGATGTTCCACCTCTGGGCAAGCCCGGGTCCCAGATCCTGTTGTGCCTGTGAATAGGCTGCAGGGGGACGGTGAAGACCAGCAACAGCTTTCAGGGCTGCCACCTTCCGTGTGGGACAAGGAGCCGGACGTGTGCCTTTTCGGAATCGGGCTCTGCCGAGGACGAGAGCCATGAGATGTTCCTCTTCTGGGCAAGCCCCGGTCCCAGATCCTGTTGTACCTGTGAATAGGCTGCAGGGGGACGGTGAAGACCAGCAACAGCTTTCAGGGCTGCCACCTTCCGTGTGGGACAAGGAGCCGGACGTGTGCCTTTCCGGAATCAGGCTCTGCCGAGGACGAGAGCCATGAGATGTTCCTCCTCTGGGCAATCCCGCGTCGTGAATCCTGTTGTGCCTGTGAATAGGCTGCAGGGGGACGGTGAAGACCAGCAACAGCTTTCAGGGCTGCCACCTTCCGTGTGGGACAAGGAGCCGGACGTGTGCCTTTTCAGAAATAGGTGTTGCCGAGGACGAGAGCCATGATATGTTCCTCCTCTGGGCAAGCCCGGGTCCTGAATCCTGTTGTGCCTGTGAATAGGCTACAGGGGGACGGTGAAGACCAGCAACAGCTTTCCGGCCTGCCACCTTCCGTGTGGGACAAGAAGCCGGACGTGTGCCTTTTCGGAATCAGACTCTGCCGAGGACGAGAGCCATGAGATGTTCCTCCTCTGGGCAAGCCCGGGTCCCAGATCCTGTTGTGCCTGTGAATAGGCTGCAGGGGGACGGTGAAGACCAGCAACAGCTTTCAGGGCTGCCACCTTCCGTGTGGGACAAGGAGCCGGACGTGTGACTTTTCAGAAATAGGTACTGCCGTGGACGAGAGCCATGAGATGTTCCTCCTCTGGGCAAGCCCGGGTCCTGAATCCCGTTGTACCTGTGAATAGGCTGCAGGGGGACGGTGAAGACCAGCAACAGCTTTCAGGGCTGCCACCTTCCGTGTGGGACAAGGAGCCGGACGTGTGCCTTTTCGGAATCGGGCTCTGCCGAGGAAGAGAGCCATGAGATGTTCCTCCTCTGGGCATGCCCAGGTCCTGAATCCTGTTGTGCCTGTGAATAGGCTGCAGGGGGACGGTGAAGACCAGCAACAGCTTTCAGGGCTGCCACCTTCCGTGTGGGACAAGGAGCCGGACGTGTGCCTTTTCGGAATCGGGCTCTGCCGAGGACGAGAGCCATGAGATGTTTCTCTTCTGGGCAAGCCCCGGTCCCAGATCCTGTTGTACCTGTGAATAGGCTGCAGGGGGACGGTGAAGACCAGCAACAGCTTTCAGGGCTGCCACCTTCCGTGTGGGACAAGGAGCCGGACGTGTGACTTTTCAGAAATAGGTGCTGCCGAGGACGAGAGCCATGATATGTTCCTCCTCTGGGCAAGCCCGGGTCCTGAACCCCGTTGTACCTGTGAATAGGCTGCAGGGGGACGGTGAAGACCAGCAACAGCTTTCAGGGCTGCCACCTTCCGTGTGGGACAAGGAGCCGGACGTGTGCCTTTTCGGAAAGAGGCCCTGCCGAGGACGAGAGCCATGAGATGTTCCTCCTCTGGGCAAGCCCGGGTCCCAGATCCTGTTGTGCCTGTGAATAGGCTGCAGGGGGACGGTGAAGACCAGCAACAGCTTTCAGGGCTGCCACCTTCCGTGTGGGACAAGGAGCCGGACGTGTGCGTTTTCGGAATCGGGCTCTGCCGAGGACGAGAGCCATGAGATGTTCCTCCTCTGGGCAAGCCCGGGTCCCAGATCCTGTCGTACCTGTGAATAGGCTGCAGGGGGACGGTGAAGACCAGCAACAGCTTTCCGGCCTGCCACCTTCCGTGTGGGACAAGGAGCCGGACGTGTGCCTTTCCGGAATCAGGCTCTGCCGAGGACGAGAGCCATGAGATGTTCCTCCTCTGGGCAAGCCCGGGTCCTGAATCCCGTTGTACCTGTGAATACGCTGCAGGGGGACGGTGAAGACCAGCAACAGCTTTCAGGGCTGCCACCTTCCGTGTGGGACAAGGAGCCGGATGTGTGCCTTTTCGGAAAGAGGCCCTGCCGAGGACGAGAGCCATGACATGTTCCTCCTCTGGGCAAGCCCGGGTCCCAGATCCTGTTGTGCCTGTGAATAGGCTGCAGGGGGACGGTGAAGACCAGCAACAGCTTTCAGGGCTGCCACATTCCGTGTGGGACAAGGAGCCGGACGTGTGCCTTTTCGGAATCGGGCTCTGCCGAGGAAGAGAGCCATGAGATGTTCCTCCTCTGGGCATGCCCGGGTCCTGAATCCTGTTGTGCCTGTGAATAGGCTGCAGGGGGACGCTGAAGACCAGCAACAGCTTTCCGGCCTGCCACCTTCCGTGTGGGACAAGGAGCCGGACGTGTGCCTTTTCGGAATCGGGCTCTGCCGAGGAAGAGAGCCATGAGATGTTCCACCTCTGGGCAAGCCCGGGTCCCAGATCCTGTTGTGCCTGTGAATAGGCTGCAGGGGGACGGTGAAGACCAGCAACAGCTTTCAGGGCTGCCACCTTCGTGTGGGACAAGGAGCCGGACGTGTGCCTTTTCGGAATCGGGCTCTGCCGAGGACGAGAGCCATGAGATGTTCCTCTTCTGGGCAAGCCCCGGTCCCAGATCCTGTTGTACCTGTGAATAGGCTGCAGGGGGACGGTGAAGACCAGCAACAGCTTTCAGGGCTGCCACCTTCCGTGTGGGACAAGGAGCCGGACGTGTGCCTTTCCGGAATCAGGCTCTGCCGAGGACGAGAGCCATGAGATGTTCCTCCTCTGGGCAAGCCCGCGTCGTGAATCCTGTTGTGCCTGTGAATAGGCTGCAGGGGGACGGTGAAGACCAGCAACAGCTTTCAGGGCTGCCACCTTCCGTGTGGGACAAGGAGCCGGACGTGTGCCTTTTCAGAAATAGGTGTTGCCGAGGACGAGAGCCATGATATGTTCCTCCTCTGGGCAAGCCCGGGTCCTGAATCCTGTTGTGCCTGTGAATAGGCTACAGGGGGACGGTGAAGACCAGCAACAGCTTTCAGGGCTGCCACCTTCCGTGTGGGACAAGGAGCCGGACGTGTGCCTTTTCGGAATCAGACTCTGCCGAGGACGAGAGCCATGAGATGTTCCTCCTCTGGGCAAGCCCGGGTCCCAGATCCTGTTGTGCCTGTGAATAGGCTGCAGGGGGACGGTGAAGACCAGCAACAGCTCTCAGGGCTGCCACCTTCCGTGTGGGACAAGGAGCCGGACGTGTGCCTTTTCGGAATCGGGCTCTGCCGAGGACGAGAGCCATGAGATGTTCCTCTTCTGGGCAAGCCCCGGTCCCAGATCCTGTTGTACCTGTGAATAGGCTGCAGGGGGACGGTGAAGACCAGCAACAGCTTTCAGGGCTGCCACCTTCCGTGTGGGACAAGGAGCCGGACCTGTGCCTTTCCGGAATCGGGCTCTGCCGAGGACGAGAGCCATGAGATGTTCCTCCTCTGGGCAAGCCCGCATCGTGAATCCTGTTGTGCCTGTGAATAGGCTGCAGGGGGACGGTGAAGACCAGCAACAGCTTTCAGGGCTGCCACCTTCCGTGTGGGACAAGGAGCCGGACGTGTGCGTTTTCGGAATCGGGCTCTGCCGAGGACGAGAGCCATGAGATGTTCCTCCTCTGGGCAAGCCCGGGTCCCAGATCCTGTTGTGCCTTTTAATAGGCTGCAGGGGGACGGTGAAGACCAGCAACAGCTTTCCGGCCTGCCACCTTCCGTGTGGGACAAGGAGCCGGACGTGTGCCTTTTCGGAATCGGGCTCTGCCGAGGACGAGAGCCATGAGATGTTCCTCTTCTGGGCAAGCCCCGGTCCCAGATCCTGTTGTACCTGTGAATAGGCTGCAGGGGGACGGTGAAGACCAGCAACAGCTTTCAGGGCTGCCACCTTCCGTGTGGGACAAGGAGCCGGACGTGTGCCTTTTCGGAATCGGGCTCTGCCGAGGACGAGAGCCATGAGATGTTCCTCTTCTGGGCAAGCCCCGGTCCCAGATCCTGTTGTACCTGTGAATAGGCTGCAGGGGGACGGTGAAGACCAGCAACAGCTTTCAGGGCTGCCACCTTCCGTGTGGGACAAGGAGCCGGACGTGTGCCTTTCCGGAATCAGGCTCTGCCGAGGACGAGAGCCATGAGATGTTCCTCCTCTGGGCAAGCCCGCGTCGTGAATCCTGTTGTGCCTGTGAATAGGCTGCAGGGGGACGGTGAAGACCAGCAACAGCTTTCAGGGCTGCCACCTTCCGTGTGGGACAAGGAGCCGGACGTGTGCCTTTTCAGAAATAGGTGTTGCCGAGGACGAGAGCCATGATATGTTCCTCCTCTGGGCAAGCCCGGGTCCTGAATCCTGTTGTGCCTGTGAATAGGCTACAGGGGGACGGTGAAGACCAGCAACAGCTTTCAGGGCTGCCACCTTCCGTGTGGGACAAGGAGCCGGACGTGTGCCTTTCCGGAATCAGGCTCTGCCGAGGACGAGAGCCATGAGATGTTCCTCCTCTGGGCAAGCCCGCGTCGTGAATCCTGTTGTGCCTGTGAATAGGCTGCAGGGGGACGGTGAAGACCAGCAACAGCTTTCAGGGCTGCCACCTTCCGTGTGGGACAAGGAGCCGGACGTGTGCCTTTTCAGAAATAGGTGTTGCCGAGGACGAGAGCCATGATATGTTCCTCCTCTGGGCAAGCCCGGGTCCTGAATCCTGTTGTGCCTGTGAATAGGCTACAGGGGGACGGTGAAGACCAGCAACAGCTTTCAGGGCTGCCACCTTCCGTGTGGGACAAGGAGCCGGACGTGTGCCTTTTCGGAATCGGGCTCTGCCGAGGACGAGAGCCATGAGATGTTCCTCCTCTGGGCAAGCCCGGGTCCCAGATCCTGTTGTGCCTGTGAATAGGCTGCAGGGGGACGGTGAAGACCAGCAACAGCTTTCCGGCCTGCCACCTTCCGTGTGGGACAAGGAGCCGGACGTGTGCCTTTTCAGAATCGGGCTCTGCCGAGGACGAGAGCCATGAGATGTTCCTCTTCTGGGCAAGCCCCGGTCCCAGATCCTGTTGTACCTGTGAATAGGCTGCAGGGGGACAGTGAAGACCAGCAACAGCTTTCAGGGCTGCCACCTTCCTTGTGGGACAAGGAGCCGGACGTGTGCCTTTCTGGAATCAGGCTCTGCCGAGGACGAGAGCCATGAGATGTTCCTCCTCTGGGCAAGCCCGCGTCGTGAATCCTGTTGTGCCTGTGAATAGGCTGCAGGGGGACGGTGAAGACCAGCAACAGCTTTCAGGGCTGCCACCTTCCGTGTGGGACAAGGAGCCGGACGTGTGCCTTTTCAGAAATAGGTGTTGCCGAGGACGACAGCCATGATATGTTCCTCCTCTGGGCAAGCCCGGGTCCTGAATCCTGTTGTGCCTGTGAATAGGCTACAGGGGGACGGTGAAGACCAGCAACAGCTTTCAGGGCTGCCACCTTCCGTGTGGGACAAGGAGCCGGACGTGTGCCTTTTCGGAATCGGGCTCTGCCGAGGAAGAGAGCCATGAGATGTTCCTCCTCTGGGCAAGCCCGGGTCCCAGATCCTGTTGTGCCTGTGAATAGGCTGCAGGGGGACGGTGAAGACCAGCAACAGCTTTCCGGCCTGCCACCTTCCGTGTGGGACAAGGAGCCGGACGTGTGCCTTTTCGGAATCGGGCTCTGCCGAGGACGAGAGCCATGAGATGTTCCTCTTCTGGGCAAGCCCCGGTCCCAGATCCTGTTGTGCCTGTGAATAGGCTGCAGGGGGACGGTGAGACCAGCAACAGCTTTCAGGGCTGCCACCTTCCGTGTGGGACAAGGAGCCGGACCTGTGCCTTTCCGGAATCAGGCTCTGCCGAGGACGAGAGCCATGAGATGTTCCTCCTCTGGGCAAGCCCACATCGTGAATCCTGTGTGCCTGTGAATAGGCTGCAGGGGGACGGTGAAGACCAGCAACAGCTTTCAGGGCTGCCACCTTCCGTGTGGGACAAGGAGCCGGACGTGTGCGTTTTCGGAATCGGGCTCTGCCGAGGACGAGAGCCATGAGATGTTCCTCCTCTGGGCAAGCCCGGGTCCCAGATCCTGTTGTGCCTTTGAATAGGCTGCAGGGGGACGGTGAAGACCAGCAACAGCTTTCCGGCCTGCCACCTTCCGTGTGGGACAAGGAGCCGGACGTGTGCCTTTTCGGAATCGGGCTCTGCCGAGGACGAGAGCCATGAGATGTTCCTCTTCTGGGCAAGCCCCGGTCCCAGATCCTGTTGTACCTGTGAATAGGCTGCAGGGGGACGGTGAAGACCAGCAACAGCTTTCAGGGCTGCCACCTTCCGTGTGGGACAAGGAGCCGGACGTGTGCCTTTTCGGAATCGGGCTCTGCCGAGGACGAGAGCCATGAGATGTTCCTCTTCTGGGCAAGCCCCGGTCCCAGATCCTGTTGTACCTGTGAATAGGCTGCAGGGGGACGGTGAAGACCAGCAACAGCTTTCAGGGCTGCCACCTTCCGTGTGGGACAAGGAGCCGGACGTGTGCCTTTTCGGAATCGGGCTCTGCCGAGGACGAGAGCCATGAGATGTTCCTCCTCTGGGCAAGCCCGCGTCGTGAATCCTGTTGTGCCTGTGAATAGGCTGCAGGGGGACGGTGAAGACCAGCAACAGCTTTCAGGGCTGCCACCATCCGTGTGGGACAAGGAGCCGGACGTGTGCCTTTTCAGAAATAGGTGTTGCCGAGGACGAGAGCCATGATATGTTCCTCCTCTGGGCAAGCCCGGGTCCTGAATCCTGTTGTGCCTGTGAATAGGCTACAGGGGGACGGTGAAGACCAGCAACAGCTTTCAGGGCTGCCACCTTCCGTGTGGGACAAGGAGCCGGACGTGTGCCTTTACGGAATCAGGCTCTGCCGAGGACGAGAGCCATGAGATGTTCCTCCTCTGGGCAAGCCCGCGTCGTGAATCCTGTTGTGCCTGTGAATAGGCTGCAGGGGGACGGTGAAGACCAGCAACAGCTTTCCGGGCTGCCACCTTCCGTGTGGGACAAGGAGCCGGACGTGTGCCTTTTCAGAAATAGGTGTTGCCGAGGACGAGAGCCATGATATGTTCCTCCTCTGGGCAAGCCCGGGTCCTGAATCCTGTTGTGCCTGTGAATAGGCTACAGGGGGACGGTGAAGACCAGCAACAGCTTTCAGGGCTGCCACCTTCCGTGTGGGACAAGGAGCCGGACGTGTGCCATTTCGGAATCGGGCTCTGCCGAGGAAGAGAGCCATGAGATGTTCCTCCTCTGGGCAAGCCCGGGTCCCAGATCCTGTTGTGCCTGTGAATAGGCTGCAGGGGGACGGTGAAGACCAGCAACAGCTTTCCGGCCTGCCACCTTCCGTGTGGGACAAGGAGCCGGACGTGTGCCTTTTCGGAATCGGGCTCTGCCGAGGACGAGAGCCATGAGATGTTCCTCTTCTGGGCAAGCCCCGGTCCCAGATCCTGTTGTACCTGTGAATAGGCTGCAGGGGGACGGTGAAGACCAGCAACAGCTTTCAGGGCTGCCACCTTCCTTGTGGGACAAGGAGCCGGACGTGTGCCTTTCTGGAATCAGGCTCTGCCGAGGACGAGAGCCATGAGATGTTCCTCCTCTGGGCAAGCCCGCGTCGTGAATCCTGTTGTGCCTGTGAATAGGCTGCAGGGGGACGGTGAAGACCAGCAACAGCTTTCAGGGCTGCCACCTTCCGTGTGGGACAAGGAGCCGGACGTGTGCCTTTTCAGAAATAGGTGTTGCCGAGGACGAGAGCCATGATATGTTCCTCCTCTGGGCAAGCCCGGGTCCTGAATCCTGTTGTGCCTGTGAATAGGCTACAGGGGGACGGTGAAGACCAGCAACAGCTTTCAGGGCTGCCACCTTCCGTGTGGGACAAGGAGCCGGACGTGTGCCTTTTCGGAATCGGGCTCTGCCGAGGAAGAGAGCCATGAGATGTTCCTCCTCTGGGCAAGCCCGGGTCCCAGATCCTGTTGTGCCTGTGAATAGGCTGCAGGGGGACGGTGAAGACCAGCAACAGCTTTCCGGCCTGCCACCTTCCGTGTGGGACAAGGAGCCGGACGTGTGCCTTTTCGGAATCGGGCTCTGCCGAGGACGAGAGCCATGAGATGTTCCTCTTCTGGGCAAGCCCCGGTCCCAGATCCTGTTGTACCTGTGAATAGGCTGCAGGGGGACGGTGAAGACCAGCAACAGCTTTCAGGGCTGCCACCTTCCGTGTGGGACAAGGAGCCGGACCTGTGCCTTTCCGGAATCAGGCTCTGCCGAGGACGAGAGCCATGAGATGTTCCTCCTCTGGGCAAGCCCGCATCGTGAATCCTGTTGTGCCTGTGAATAGGCTGCAGGGGGACGGTGAAGACCAGCAACAGCTTTCAGGGCTGCCACCTTCCGTGTGGGACAAGGAGCCGGACGTGTGCGTTTTCGGAATCGGGCTCTGCCGAGGACGAGAGCCATGAGATGTTCCTCCTCTGGGCAAGCCCGGGTCCCAGATCCTGTTGTGCCTTTGAATAGGCTGCAGGGGGACGGTGAAGTCCAGCAACAGCTTTCCGGCCTGCCACCTTCCGTGTGGGACAAGGAGCCGGACGTGTGCCTTTTCGGAATCGGGCTCTGCCGAGGACGAGAGCCATGAGATGTTCCTCTTCTGGGCAAGCCCCGGTCCCAGATCCTGTTGTACCTGTGAATAGGCTGCAGGGGGACGGTGAAGACCAGCAACAGCTTTCAGGGCTGCCACCTTCCGTGTGGGACAAGGAGCCGGACGTGTGCCTTTTCGGAATCGGGCTCTGCCGAGGACGAGAGCCATGAGATGTTCCTCTTCTGGGCAAGCCCCGGTCCCAGATCCTGTTGTACCTGTGAATAGGCTGCAGGGGGACGGTGAAGACCAGCAACAGCTTTCAGGGCTGCCACCTTCCGTGTGGGACAAGGAGCCGGACGTGTGCCTTTCCGGAATCAGGCTCTGCCGAGGACGAGAGCCATGAGATGTTCCTCCTCTGGGCAAGCCCGCATCGTGAATCCTGTTGTGCCTGTGAATAGGCTGCAGGGGGACGGTGAAGACCAGCAACAGCTTTCAGGGCTGCCACCTTCCGTGTGGGACAAGGATCCGGACGTGTGCCTTTTCAGAAATAGGTGTTGCCGAGGACGAGAGCCATGATATGTTCCTCCTCTGGGCAAGCCCGGGTCCTGAATCCTGTTGTGCCTGTGAATAGGCTACAGGGGGACGGTGAAGACCAGCAACAGCTTTCAGGGCTGCCACCTTCCGTGTGGGACAAGGAGCCGGACGTGTGCCTTTCCGGAATCAGGCTCTGCCGAGGACGAGAGCCATGAGATGTTCCTCCTCTGGGCAAGCCCGCGTCGTGAATCCTGTTGTGCCTGTGAATAGGCTGCAGGGGGACGGTGAAGACCAGCAACAGCTTTCAGGGCTGCCACCTTCCGTGTGGGACAAGGAGCCGGACGTGTGCCTTTTCAGAAATAGGTGTTGCCGAGGACGAGAGCCATGATATGTTCCTCCTCTGGGCAAGCCCGGGTCCTGAATCCTGTTGTGCCTGTGAATAGGCTACAGGGGGACGGTGAAGACCAGCAACAGCTTTCAGGGCTGCCACCTTCCGTGTGGGACAAGGAGCCGGACGTGTGCCTTTTCGGAATCGGGCTCTGCCGAGGAAGAGAGCCATGAGATGTTCCTCCTCTGGGCAAGCCCGGGTCCCAGATCCTGTTGTGCCTGTGAATAGGCTGCAGGGGGACGGTGAAGACCAGCAACAGCTTTCCGGCCTGCCACCTTCCGTGTGGGACAAGGAGCCGGACGTGTGCCTTTTCGGAATCGGGCTCTGCCGAGGACGAGAGCCATGAGATGTTCCTCTTCTGGGCAAGCCCCGGTCCCAGATCCTGTTGTACCTGTGAATAGGCTGCAGGGGGACGGTGAAGACCAGCAACAGCTTTCAGGGCTGCCACCTTCCGTGTGGGACAAGGAGCCGGACGTGTGCCTTTCCGGAATCAGGCTCTGCCGAGGACGAGAGCCATGAGATGTTCCTCCTCTGGGCAAGCCCGCGTCGTGAATCCTGTTGTGCCTGTGAATAGGCTGCAGGGGGACGGTGAAGACCAGCAACAGCTTTCAGGGCTGCCACCTTCCGTGTGGGACAAGGAGCCGGACGTGTGCGTTTTCGGAATCGGGCTCTGCCGAGGACGAGAGCCATGAGATGTTCCTCCTCTGGGCAAGCCCGGGTCCCAGATCCTGTCGTACCTGTGAATAGGCTGCAGGGGGACGGTGAAGACCAGCAACAGCTTTCCGGCCTGCCACCTTCCGTGTGGGACAAGGAGCCGGACGTGTGCCTTTTCGGAATCAGGCTCTGCCGAGGACGAGAGCCATGAGATGTTCCACCTCTGGGCAAGCCCGGGTCCCAGATCCTGTTGTGCCTGTGAATAGGCTGCAGGGGGACGGTGAAGACCAGCAACAGCTTTCAGGGCTGCCACATTCCGTGTGGGACAAGGAGCCGGACGTGTGACTTTTCAGAAATAGGTGCTGCCGAGGACGAGAGCCATGATATGTTCCTCCTCTGGGCAAGCCCGGGTCCTGAATCCCGTTGTACCTGTGAATAGGGTGCAGGGGGACGGTGAAGACCAGCAACAGCTTTCCGGCCTGCCACCTTCCGTGTGGGACAAGGAGCCGGACGTGTGCCTTTTCGGAATCGGGCTCTGCCGAGGACGAGAGCCATGAGATGTTCCTCTTCTGGGCAAGCCCCGGTCCCAGATCCTGTTGTACCTGTGAATAGGCTGCAGGGGGACGGTGAAGACCAGCAACAGCTTTCAGGGCTGCCACCTTCCGTGTGGGACAAGGAGCCGGACGTGTGCCTTCTCGGAAACAGGCTCTGCCGAGGACGAGAGCCATGAGATGTTCCTCCTCTGGGCAAGCCCGCGTCGTGAATCCTGTTGTGCCTGTGAATAGGCTGCAGGGGGACGGTGAAGACCAGCAACAGCTTTCAGGGCTGCCACCTTCCGTGTGGGACAAGGAGCCGGACGTGTGCCTTCTCGGAAACAGGCTCTGCCGAGGACGAGAGCCATGAGATGTTCCTCCTCTGGGCAAGCCCGGGTCCCAGATCCTGTCGTACCTGTGAATAGGCTGCAGGGGGACGGTGAAGACCAGCAACAGCTTTCCGGCCTGCCACCTTCCGTGTGGGACAAGGAGCCGGACGTGTGCCTTTTCGGAATCAGGCTCTGCCGAGGACGAGAGCCATGAGATGTTCCTCCTCTGGGCAAGCCCGGGTCCCAGATCCTGTTGTGCCTGTGAATAGGCTGCAGGGGGACGGTGAAGACCAGCAACAGCTTTCAGGGCTGCCACCTTCCGTGTGGGACAAGGAGCCGGACGTGTGACTTTTCAGAAATAGGTGCTGCCGAGGACGAGAGCCATGATATGTTCCTCCTCTGGGCAAGCCCGGGTCCTGAATCCCGTTGTACCTGTGAATAGGCTGCAGGGGGACGGTGAAGACCAGCAACAGCTTTCAGGGCTGCCACCTTCCGTGTGGGACAAGGAGCCGGACGTGTGCCTTTTCGGAATCGGGCTCTGCCGAGGACGAGAGCCATGAGATGTTCCTCTTCTGGGCAAGCCCCGGTCCCAGATCCTGTTGTACCTGTGAATAGGCTGCAGGGGGACGGTGAAGACCAGCAACAGCTTTCAGGGCTGCCACCTTCCGTGTGGGACAAGGAGCCGGACGTGTGCCTTTCCGGAATCAGGCTCTGCCGAGGACGAGAGCCATGAGATGTTCCTCTTCTGGGCAAGCCCGCGTCGTGAATCCTGTTGTGCCTGTGAATAGGCTGCAGGGGGACGGTGAAGACCAGCAACAGCTTTCAGGGCTGCCACCTTCCGTGTGGGACAAGGAGCCGGACGTGTGCCTTTTAGGAAAGAGGCCCTGCCGAGGACGAGAGCCATGACATGTTCCTCCTCTGGGCAAGCCCGGGTCCCAGATCCTGTTGTGCCTGTGAATAGGCTGCAGGGGGACGGTGAAGACCAGCAACAGCTTTCAGGGCTGCCACCTTCCGTGTGGGACAAGGAGCCGGACGTGTGACTTTTCAGAAATAGGTGCTGCCGAGGACGAGAGCCATGATATGTTCCTCCTCTGGGCAAGCCCGGGTCCTGAATCCCGTTGTACCTGTGAATACGCTGCCGGGGGACGGTGAAGACAAGCAACAGCTTTCAGGGCTGCCACCTTCCGTGTGGGACAAGGAGCCGGACGTGTGCCTTTTCGGAAAGAGGCCCTGCCGAGGACGAGAGCCATGACATGTTCCTCCTCTGGGCAAGCCCGGGTCCCAGATCCTGTTGTGCCTGTGAATAGGCTGCAGGGGGACGGTGAAGACCAGCAACAGCTTTCAGGGCTGCCACCTTCCGTGTGGGACAAGGAGCCGGACGTGTGCCTTTTCGGAATCGGGCTCTGCCGAGGAAGAGAGCCATGAGATGTTCCTCCTCTGGGCATGCCCGGTTCCTGAATCCTGTTGTGCCTGTGAATAGGCTACAGGGGGACAGTGAAGACCAGCAACAGCTTTCAGGGCTGCCACCTTCCGTGTGGGACAAGGAGCCGGACGTGTGCCTTTTCGGAATCGGGCTCTGCCGAGGAAGAGAGCCATGAGATGTTCCACCTCTGGGCAAGCCCGGGTCCCAGATCCTGTTGTGCCTGTGAATAGGCTGCAGGGGGACGGTGAAGACCAGCAACAGCTTTCAGGGCTGCCACCTTCCGTGTGGGACAAGGAGCCGGACGTGTGCCTTTTCGGAATCGGGCTCTGCCGAGGACGAGAGCCATGAGATGTTCCTCTTCTGGGCAAGCCCCGGTCCCAGATCCTGTTGTACCTGTGAATAGGCTGCAGGGGGACGGTGAAGACCAGCAACAGCTTTCAGGGCTGCCACCTTCCGTGTGGGACAAGGAGCCGGACGTGTGCCTTTCCGGAATCAGGCTCTGCCGAGGACGATAGCCATGAGATGTTCCTCCTCTGGGCAAGCCCGCGTCGTGAATCCTGTTGTGCCTGTGAATAGGCTGCAGGGGGACGGTGAAGAGCAGCAACAGCTTTCAGGGCTGCCACCTTCCGTGTGGGACAAGGAGCCGGACGTGTGCGTTTTCGGAATCTGGCTCTGCCGAGGACGAGAGCCATGAGATGTACCTCCTCTGGGCAAGCCCGGGTCCCAGATCCTGTCGTACCTGTGAATAGGCTGCAGGGGGACGGTGAAGACTAGCAACAGCTTTCCGGCCTGCCACCTTCCGTGTGGGACAAGGAGCCGGACGTGTGCCTTTTCGGAATCAGGCTCTGCCGAGGACGAGAGCCATGAGATGTTCCTCCTCTGGGCAAGCCCGGGTCCTGAATCCCGTTGTACCTGTGAATAGGCTGCAGGGGGACGGTGAAGACCAGCAACAGCTTTCAGGGCTGCCACCTTCCGTGTGGGACAAGGAGCCGGACGTGTGCCTTTTCGGAAAGAGGCCCTGCCGAGGACGAGAGCCATGACATGTTCCTCCTCTGGGCAAGCCCGGGTCCCAGATCCTGTTGTGCCTGTGAATAGGCTGCAGGGGGACGGTGAAGACCAGCAACAGCTTTCAGGGCTGCCACCTTCCGTGTGGGACAAGGAGCCGGACGTGTGCCTTTTCGGAATCGGGCTCTGCCGAGGACGAGAGCCATGAGATGTTCCTCTTCTGGGCAAGCCCCGGTCCCAGATCCTGTTGTACCTGTGAATAGGCTGCAGGGGGACGGTGAAGACCAGCAACAGCTTTCAGGGCTGCCACCTTCCGTGTGGGACAAGGAGCCGGACGTGTGCCTTTCCGGAATCAGGCTCTGCCGAGGACGAGAGCCATGAGATGTTCCACCTCTGGGCAAGCCCGGGTCCCAGATCCTGTTGTGCCTGTGAATAGGCTGCAGGGGGACGGTGAAGACCAGCAACAGCTTTCAGGGCTGCCACCTTCCGTGTGGGACAAGGAGCCGGACGTGTGCCTTTTCGGAATCGGGCTCTGCCGAGGACGAGAGCCATGAGATGTTCCTCTTCTGGGCAAGCCCCGGTCCCAGATCCTGTTGTACCTGTGAATAGGCTGCAGGGGGACGGTGAAGACCAGCAACAGCTTTCAGGGCTGCCACCTTCCGTGTGGGACAAGGAGCCGGACGTGTGCCTTTCCGGAATCAGGCTCTGCCGAGGACGAGAGCCATGAGATGTTGATCCCCTGGGCAAGCCCGGGTCCCAGATCCTGTCGTACCTGTGAATAGGCTGCAGGGGGACGGTGAAGACCAGCAACAGCTTTCCGGCCTGCCACCTTCCGTGTGGGACAAGGAGCCGGACGTGTGCCTTTTCGGAATCAGGCTCTGCCGAGGACGAGAGACATGAGATGTTCCACCTCTGGGCAAGCCCGGGTCCCAGATCCTGTTGTGCCTGTGAATAGGCTGCAGGGGGACGGTGAAGACCAGCAACAGCTTTCAGGGCTGCCACCTTCCGTGTGGGACAAGGAGCCGGACGTGTGCCTTTTCAGAAATAGGTGTTGCCGAGGACGAGAGCCATGATATGTTCCTCCTCTGGGCAAGCCCGGGTCCTGAATCCTGTTGTGCCTGTGAATAGGCTGCAGGGGGACGGTGAAGACCAGCAACAGCTTTCAGGGCTGCCACCTTCCGTGTGGGACAAGGAGCCGGACGTGTGCCTTTTCGGAAAGAGGCCCTGCCGAGGACGAGAGCCATGACATGTTCCTCCTCTGGGCAAGCCCGGGTCCCAGATCCTGTTGTGCCTGTGAATAGGCTGCAGGGGGACGGTGAAGACCAGCAACAGCTTTCAGGGCTGCCACCTTCCGTGTGGGACAAGGAGCCGGACGTGTGACTTTTCAGAAATAGGTGCTGCCGAGGACGAGAGCCATGATATGTTCCTCCTCTGGGCAAGCCCGGGTCCTGAATCCCGTTGTACCTGTGAATACGCTGCCGGGGGACGGTGAAGACAAGCAACAGCTTTCAGGGCTGCCACCTTCCGTGTGGGACAAGGAGCCGGACGTGTGCCTTTTCGGAAAGAGGCCCTGCCGTGGACGAGAGCCATGACATGTTCCTCCTCTGGGCAAGCCCGGGTCCCAGATCCTGTTGTGCCTGTGAATAGGCTGCAGGCTGACGGTGAAGACCAGCAACAGCTTTCAGGGCTGCCACCTTCCGTGTGGGACAAGGAGCCGGACGTGTGCCTTTTCGGAATCGGGCCCTGCCGAGGACGAGAGCCATGAGATGTTCCTCCTCTGGGCATGCCCGGGTCCTGAATCCTGTTGTGCCTGTGAATAGGCTACAGGGGGACAGTGAAGACCAGCAACAGCTTTCAGGGCTGCCACCTTCCGTGTGGGACAAGGAGCCGGACGTGTGCCTTTTCGGAATCGGGCTCTGCCGAGGAAGAGAGCCATGAGATGTTCCACCTCTGGGCAAGCCCGGGTCCCAGATCCTGTTGTGCCTGTGAATAGGCTGCAGGGGGACGGTGAAGACCAGCAACAGCTTTCAGGGCTGCCACCTTCCGTGTGGGACAAGGAGCCGGACGTGTGCCTTTTCGGAATCGGGCTCTGCCGAGGACGAGAGCCATGAGATGTTCCTCTTCTGGGCAAGCCCCGGTCCCAGATCCTGTTGTACCTGTGAATAGGCTGCAGGGGGACGGTGAAGACCAGCAACAGCTTTCAGGGCTGCCACCTTCCGTGTGGGACAAGGAGCCGGACGTGTGCCTTTCCGGAATCAGGCTCTGCCGAGGACGATAGCCATGAGATGTTCCTCCTCTGGGCAAGCCCGCGTCGTGAATCCTGTTGTGCCTGTGAATAGGCTGCATGGGGACGGTGAAGAGCAGCAACAGCTTTCAGGGCTGCCACCTTCCGTGTGGGACAAGGAGCCGGACGTGTGCGTTTTCGGAATCTGGCTCTGCCGAGGACGAGAGCCATGAGATGTACCTCCTCTGGGCAAGCCCGGGTCCCAGATCCTGTCGTACCTGTGAATAGGCTGCAGGGGGACGGTGAAGACCAGCAACAGCTTTCCGGCCTGCCACCTTCCGTGTGGGACAAGGAGCCGGACGTGTGCCTTTTCGGAATCAGGCTCTGCCGAGGACGAGAGCCATGAGATGTTCCTCCTCTGGGCAAGCCCGGGTCCTGAATCCCGTTGTACCTGTGAATAGGCTGCAGGGGGACGGTGAAGACCAGCAACAGCTTTCAGGGCTGCCACCTTCCGTGTGGGACAAGGAGCCGGACGTGTGCCTTTTCGGAAAGAGGCCCTGCCGAGGACGAGAGCCATGACATGTTCCTCCTCTGGGCAAGCCCGGGTCCCAGATCCTGTTGTGCCTGTGTATAGGCTGCAGGGGAACGGTGAAGACCAGCAACAGCTTTCAGGGCTGCCACCTTCCGTGTGGGACAAGGAGCCGGACGTGTGCCTTTTCGGAATCGGGCTCTGCCGAGGACGAGAGCCATGAGATGTTCCTCTTCTGGGCAAGCCCCGGTCCCAGATCCTGTTGTACCTGTGAATAGGCTGCAGGGGGACGGTGAAGACCAGCAACAGCTTTCAGGGCTGCCACCTTCCGTGTGGGACAAGGAGCCGGACGTGTGCCTTTTCGGAAAGAGGCCCTGCCGAGGACGAGAGCCATGAGATGTTCCACCTCTGGGCAAGCCCGGGTCCCAGATCCTGTTGTGCCTGTGAATAGGCTGCAGGGGGACGGTGAAGACCAGCAACAGCTTTCAGGGCTGCCACCTTCCGTGTGGGACAAGGAGCCGGACGTGTGCCTTTTCGGAATCGGGCTCTGCCGAGGACGAGAGCCATGAGATGTTCCTCTTCTGGGCAAGCCCCGGTCCCAGATCCTGTTGTACCTGTGAATAGGCTGCAGGGGGACGGTGAAGACCAGCAACAGCTTTCAGGGCTGCCACCTTCCGTGTGGGACAAGGAGCCGGACGTGTGCCTTTCCGGAATCAGGCTCTGCCGAGGACGAGAGCCATGAGATGTTCCTCCTCTGGGCAAGCCCGGGTCCCAGATCCTGTTGTGCCTGTGAATAGGCTGCAGGGGGACGGTGAAGACCAGCAACAGCTTTCAGGGCTGCCACCTTCCGTGTGGGACAAGGAGCCGGACGTGTGCGTTTTCGGAATCGGGCTCTGCCGAGGACGAGAGCCATGAGATGTTGATCCCCTGGGCAAGCCCGGGTCCCAGATCCTGTCGTACCTGTGAATAGGCTGCAGGGGGACGGTGAAGACCAGCAACAGCTTTCCGGCCTGCCACCTTCCGTGTGGGACAAGGAGCCGGACGTGTGCCTTTTCGGAATCAGGCTCTGCCGAGGACGAGAGCCATGAGATGTTCCACCTCTGGGCAAGCCCGGGTCCCAGATCCTGTTGTGCCTGTGAATAGGCTGCAGGGGGACGGTGAAGACCAGCAACAGCTTTCAGGGCTGCCACCTTCCGTGTGGGACAAGGAGCCGGACGTGTGCCTTTTCAGAAATAGGTGTTGCCGAGGACGAGAGCCATGATATGTTCCTCCTCTGGGCAAGCCCGGGTCCTGAATCCTGTTGTGCCTGTGAATAGGCTACAGGGGGACGGTGAAGACCAGCAACAGCTTTCAGGGCTGCCACCTTCCGTGTGGGACAAGGAGCCGGACGTGTGCCTTTTCGGAATCGGGCTCTGCCGAGGAAGAGAGCCATGAGATGTTCCTCCTCTGGGCAAGCCCGGGTCCCAGATCCTGTTGTGCCTGTGAATAGGCTGCAGGGGGACGGTGAAGACCAGCAACAGCTTTCAGGGCTGCCACCTTCCGTGTGGGACAAGGAGCCGGACGTGTGCCTTTTCGGAATCGGGCTCTGCCGAGGACGAGAGCCATGAGATGTTCCTCTTCTGGGCAAGCCCCGGTCCCAGATCCTGTTGTACCTGTGAATAGGCTGCAGGGGGACGGTGAAGACCAGCAACAGCTTTCAGGGCTGCCACCTTCCGTGTGGGACAAGGAGCCGGACGTGTGCCTTTCCGGAATCAGGCTGTGCCGAGGACGAGAGCCATGAGATGTTCCTCCTCTGGGCAAGCCCGCGTCGTGAATCCTGTTGTGCCTGTGAATAGGCTGCAGGGGGACGGTGAAGACCAGCAACAGCTTTCAGGGCTGCCACCTTCTGTGTGGGACAAGGAGCCGGACGTGTGCCTTTCGGGAATCAGGCTCTGCCGAGGACGAGAGCCATGAGATGTTCCACCTCTGGGCAAGCCCGGGTCCCAGATCCTGTTGTGCCTGTGAATAGGCTGCAGGGGGACGGTGAAGACCAGCAACAGCTTTCAGGGCTGCCACCTTCCGTGTGGGACAAGGAGCCGGACGTGTGCCTTTCCGGAATCAGGCTCTGCCGAGGACGAGAGCCATGAGATGTTCCTCCTCTGGGCAAGCCCGGGTCCCAGATCCTGTTGTGCCTGTGAATAGGCTGCAGGGGGACGGTGAAGAGCAGCAACAGCTTTCAGGGCTGCCACCTTCCGTGTGGGACAAGGAGCCGGACGTGTGCCTTTTCAGAAATAGGTGTTGCCGAGGACGAGAGCCATGATATGTTCCTCCTCTGGGCAAGCCCGGGTCCTGAATCCTGTTGTGCCTGTGAATAGGCTACAGGGGGACGGTGAAGACCAGCAACAGCTTTCAGGGCTGCCACCTTCCGTGTGGGACAAGGAGCCGGACGTGTGCCTTTTCGGAATCGGGCTCTGCCGAGGAAGAGAGCCGTTCCTCCTCTGGGCAAGCCCGGGTCCCAGATCCTGTTGTGCCTGTGAATAGGCTGCAGGGGGACGGTGAAGACCAGCAACAGCTTTCAGGGCTGCCACCTTCCGTGTGGGACAAGGAGCCGGACGTGTGCCTTTTCGGAATCGGGCTCTGCCGAGGACGAGAGCCATGAGATGTTCCTCTTCTGGGCAAGCCCCGGTCCCAGATCCTGTTGTACCTGTGAATAGGCTGCAGGGGGACGGTGAAGACCAGCAACAGCTTTCAGGGCTGCCACCTTCCGTGTGGGACAAGGAGCCGGACGTGTGCCTTTCCGGAATCAGGCTGTGCCGAGGACGAGAGCCATGAGATGTTCCTCCTCTGGGCAAGCCCGCGTCGTGAATCCTGTTGTGCCTGTGAATAGGCTGCAGGGGGACGGTGAAGACCAGCAACAGCTTTCAGGGCTGCCACCTTCTGTGTGGGACAAGGAGCCGGACGTGTGCCTTTCGGGAATCAGGCTCTGCCGAGGACGAGAGCCATGAGATGTTCCACCTCTGGGCAAGCCCGGGTCCCAGATCCTGTTGTGCCTGTGAATACGCTGCAGGGGGACGGTGAAGACCAGCAACAGCTTTCAGGGCTGCCACCTTCCGTGTGGGACAAGGAGCCGGACGTGTGCCTTTCCGGAATCAGGCTCTGCCGAGGACGAGAGCCATGAGATGTTCCTCCTCTGGGCAAGCCCGGGTCCCAGATCCTGTTGTGCCTGTGAATAGGCTGCAGGGGGACGGTGAAGAGCAGCAACAGCTTTCAGGGCTGCCACCTTCCGTGTGGGACAAGGAGCCGGACGTGTGCGTTTTCGGAATCGGGCTCTGCCGAGGACGAGAGCCATGAGATGTTGATCCCCTGGGCAAGCCCGGGTCCCAGATCCTGTCGTACCTGTGAATAGGCTGCAGGGGGACGGTGAAGACCAGCAACAGCTTTCCGGCCTGCCACCTTCCGTGTGGGACAAGGAGCCGGACGTGTGCCTTTTCGGAATCAGGCTCTGCCGAGGACGAGAGCCATGACATGTTCCTCCTCTGGGCAAGCCCGGGTCCTGAATCCTGTTGTGCCTGTGAATAGGCTGCAGGGGGACGGTGAAGACCAGCAACAGCTTTCAGGGCTGCCACCTTCCGTGTGGGACAAGGAGCCGGACGTGTGCCTTTTCGGAAAGAGGCCCTGCCGAGGACGAGAGCCATGACATGTTCCTCCTCTGGGCAAGCCCGGGTCCCAGATCCTGTTGTGCCTGTGAATAGGCTGCAGGGGGACGGTGAAGACCAGCAACAGCTTTCAGGGCTGCCACCTTCCGTGTGGGACAAGGAGCCGGACGTGTGACTTTTCAGAAATAGGTGCTGCCGAGGACGAGAGCCATGATATGTTCCTCCTCTGGGCAAGCCCGGGTCCTGAATCCCGTTGTACCTGTGAATACGCTGCCGGGGGACGGTGAAGACAAGCAACAGCTTACAGGGCTGCCACCTTCCGTGTGGGACAAGGAGCCGGACGTGTGCCTTTTCGGAAAGAGGCCCTGCCGTGGACGAGAGCCATGACATGTTCCTCCTCTGGGCAAGCCCGGGTCCCAGATCCTGTTGTGCCTGTGAATAGGCTGCAGGCTGACGGTGAAGACCAGCAACAGCTTTCAGGGCTGCCACCTTCCGTGTGGGACAAGGAGCCGGACGTGTGCCTTTTCGGAATCGGGCTCTGCCGAGGAAGAGAGCCATGAGATGTTCCTCCTCTGGGCATGCCCGGGTCCTGAATCCTGTTGTGCCTGTGAATAGGCTACAGGGGGACAGTGAAGACCAGCAACAGCTTTCAGGGCTGCCACCTTCCGTGTGGGACAAGGAGCCGGACGTGTGCCTTTTCGGAATCGGGCTCTGCCGAGGAAGAGAGCCATGAGATGTTCCACCTCTGGGCAAGCCCGGGTCCCAGATCCTGTTGTGCCTGTGAATAGGCTGCAGGGGGACGGTGAAGACCAGCAACAGCTTTCAGGGCTGCCACCTTCCGTGTGGGACAAGGAGCCGGACGTGTGCGTTTTCGGAATCTGGCTCTGCCGAGGACGAGAGCCATGAGATGTACCTCCTCTGGGCAAGCCCGGGTCCCAGATCCTGTCGTACCTGTGAATAGGCTGCAGGGGGACGGTGAAGACCAGCAACAGCTTTCCGGCCTGCCACCTTCCGTGTGGGACAAGGAGCCGGACGTGTGCCTTTTCGGAATCAGGCTCTGCCGAGGACGAGAGCCATGAGATGTTCCTCCTCTGGGCAAGCCCGCGTCGTGAATCCTGTTGTGCCTGTGAATAGGCTGCAGGGGGACGGTGAAGACCAGCAACAGCTTTCAGGGCTGCCACCTTCTGTGTGGGACAAGGAGCCGGACGTGTGCCTTTCGGGAATCAGGCTCTGCCGAGGACGAGAGCCATGAGATGTTCCACCTCTGGGCAAGCCCGGGTCCCAGATCCTGTTGTGCCTGTGAATAGGCTGCAGGGGGACGGTGAAGACCAGCAACAGCTTTCAGGGCTGCCACCTTCCGTGTGGGACAAGGAGCCGGACGTGTGCCTTTCCGGAATCAGGCTCTGCCGAGGACGAGAGCCATGAGATGTTCCTCCTCTGGGCAAGCCCGGGTCCCAGATCCTGTTGTGCCTGTGAATAGGCTGCAGGGGGACGGTGAAGAGCAGCAACAGCTTTCAGGGCTGCCACCTTCCGTGTGGGACAAGGAGCCGGACGTGTGCGTTTTCGGAATCGGGCTCTGCCGAGGACGAGAGCCATGAGATGTTGATCCCCTGGGCAAGCCCGGGTCCCAGATCCTGTCGTACCTGTGAATAGGCTGCAGGGGGACGGTGAAGACCAGCAACAGCTTTCCGGCCTGCCACCTTCCGTGTGGGACAAGGAGCCGGACGTGTGCCTTTTCGGAATCAGGCTCTGCCGAGGACGAGAGCCATGACATGTTCCTCCTCTGGGCAAGCCCGGGTCCTGAATCCTGTTGTGCCTGTGAATAGGCTGCAGGGGGACGGTGAAGACCAGCAACAGCTTTCAGGGCTGCCACCTTCCGTGTGGGACAAGGAGCCGGACGTGTGCCTTTTCGGAAAGAGGCCCTGCCGAGGACGAGAGCCATGACATGTTCCTCCTCTGGGCAAGCCCGGGTCCCAGATCCTGTTGTGCCTGTGAATAGGCTGCAGGGGGACGGTGAAGACCAGCAACAGCTTTCAGGGCTGCCACCTTCCGTGTGGGACAAGGAGCCGGACGTGTGACTTTTCAGAAATAGGTGCTGCCGAGGACGAGAGCCATGATATGTTCCTCCTCTGGGCAAGCCCGGGTCCTGAATCCCGTTGTACCTGTGAATACGCTGCCGGGGGACGGTGAAGACAAGCAACAGCTTACAGGGCTGCCACCTTCCGTGTGGGACAAGGAGCCGGACGTGTGCCTTTTCGGAAAGAGGCCCTGCCGTGGACGAGAGCCATGACATGTTCCTCCTCTGGGCAAGCCCGGGTCCCAGATCCTGTTGTGCCTGTGAATAGGCTGCAGGCTGACGGTGAAGACCAGCAACAGCTTTCAGGGCTGCCACCTTCCGTGTGGGACAAGGAGCCGGACGTGTGCCTTTTCGGAATCGGGCTCTGCCGAGGAAGAGAGCCATGAGATGTTCCTCCTCTGGGCATGCCCGGGTCCTGAATCCTGTTGTGCCTGTGAATAGGCTACAGGGGGACAGTGAAGACCAGCAACAGCTTTCAGGGCTGCCACCTTCCGTGTGGGACAAGGAGCCGGACGTGTGCCTTTTCGGAATCGGGCTCTGCCGAGGAAGAGAGCCATGAGATGTTCCACCTCTGGGCAAGCCCGGGTCCCAGATCCTGTTGTGCCTGTGAATAGGCTGCAGGGGGACGGTGAAGACCAGCAACAGCTTTCAGGGCTGCCACCTTCCGTGTGGGACAAGGAGCCGGACGTGTGCGTTTTCGGAATCTGGCTCTGCCGAGGACGAGAGCCATGAGATGTACCTCCTCTGGGCAAGCCCGGGTCCCAGATCCTGTCGTACCTGTGAATAGGCTGCAGGGGGACGGTGAAGACCAGCAACAGCTTTCCGGCCTGCCACCTTCCGTGTGGGACAAGGAGCCGGACGTGTGCCTTTTCGGAATCAGGCTCTGCCGAGGACGAGAGCCATGAGATGTTCCTCCTCTGGGCAAGCCCGGGTCCTGAATCCCGTTGTACCTGTGAATAGGCTGCAGGGGGACGGTGAAGACCAGCAACAGCTTTCAGGGCTGCCACCTTCCGTGTGGGACAAGGAGCCGGACGTGTGCCTTTTCGGAAAGAGGCCCTGCCGAGGACGAGAGCCATGACATGTTCCTCCTCTGGGCAAGCCCGGGTCCCAGATCCTGTTGTGCCTGTGAATAGGCTGAAGGGGGACGGTGAAGACCAGCAACAGCTTTCAGGGCTGCCACCTTCCGTGTGGGACAAGGAGCCGGACGTGTGCCTTTTCGGAATCGGGCTCTGCCGAGGACGAGAGCCATGAGATGTTCCTCTTCTGGGCAAGCCCCGGTCCCAGATCCTGTTGTACCTGTGAATAGGCTGCAGGGGGACGGTGAAGACCAGCAACAGCTTTCAGGGCTGCCACCTTCCGTGTGCGACAAGGAGCCGGACGTGTGCCTTTCCGGAATCAGGCTCTGCCGAGGACGAGAGCCATGAGATGTTCCACCTCTGGGCAAGCCCGGGTCCCAGATCCTGTTGTGCCTGTGAATAGGCTGCAGGGGGACGGTGAAGACCAGCAACAGCTTTCAGGGCTGCCACCTTCCGTGTGGGACAAGGAGCCGGACGTGTGCCTTTTCGGAATCGGGCTCTGCCGAGGACGAGAGCCATGAGATGTTCCTCTTCTGGGCAAGCCCCGGTCCCAGATCCTGTTGTACCTGTGAATAGGCTGCAGGGGGACGGTGAAGACCAGCAACAGCTTTCAGGGCTGCCACCTTCCGTGTGGGACAAGGAGCCGGACGTGTGCCTTTCCGGAATCAGGCTCTGCCGAGGACGAGAGCCATGAGATGTTCCTCCTCTGGGCAAGCCCGGGTCCCAGATCCTGTTGTGCCTGTGAATAGGCTGCAGGGGGACGGTGAAGACCAGCAACAGCTTTCAGGGCTGCCACCTTCCGTGTGGGACAAGGAGCCGGACGTGTGCGTTTTCGGAATCGGGCTCTGCCGAGGACGAGAGCCATGAGATGTTGATCCCCTGGGCAAGCCCGGGTCCCAGATCCTGTCGTACCTGTGAATAGGCTGCAGGGGGACGGTGAAGACCAGCAACAGCTTTCCGGCCTGCCACCTTCCGTGTGGGACAAGGAGCCGGACGTGTGCCTTTTCGGAATCAGGCTCTGCCGAGGACGAGAGCCATGAGATGTTCCACCTCTGGGCAAGCCCGGGTCCCAGATCCTGTTGTGCCTGTGAATAGGCTGCAGGGGGACGGTGAAGACCAGCAACAGCTTTCAGGGCTGCCACCTTCCGTGTGGGACAAGGAGCCGGACGTGTGCCTTTTCAGAAATAGGTGTTGCCGAGGACGAGAGCCATGATATGTTCCTCCTCTGGGCAAGCCCGGGTCCTGAATCCTGTTGTGCCTGTGAATAGGCTACAGGGGGACGGTGAAGACCAGCAACAGCTTTCAGGGCTGCCACCTTCCGTGTGGGACAAGGAGCCGGACGTGTGCCTTTTCGGAATCGGGCTCTGCCGAGGAAGAGAGCCATGAGATGTTCCTCCTCTGGGCAAGCCCGGGTCCCAGATCCTGTTGTGCCTGTGAATAGGCTGCAGGGGGACGGTGAAGACCAGCAACAGCTTTCAGGGCTGCCACCTTCCGTGTGGGACAAGGAGCCGGACGTGTGCCTTTTCGGAATCGGGCTCTGCCGAGGACGAGAGCCATGAGATGTTCCTCTTCTGGGCAAGCCCCGGTCCCAGATCCTGTTGTACCTGTGAATAGGCTGCAGGGGGACGGTGAAGACCAGCAACAGCTTTCAGGGCTGCCACCTTCCGTGTGGGACAAGGAGCCGGACGTGTGCCTTTCCGGAATCAGGCTGTGCCGAGGACGAGAGCCATGAGATGTTCCTCCTCTGGGCAAGCCCGCGTCGTGAATCCTGTTGTGCCTGTGAATAGGCTGCAGGGGGACGGTGAAGACCAGCAACAGCTTTCAGGGCTGCCACCTTCTGTGTGGGACAAGGAGCCGGACGTGTGCCTTTCCGGAATCAGGCTCTGCCGAGGACGAGAGCCATGAGATGTTCCACCTCTGGGCAAGCCCGGGTCCCAGATCCTGTTGTGCCTGTGAATAGGCTGCAGGGGGAAGGTGAAGACCAGCAACAGCTTTCAGGGCTGCCACCTTCCGTGTGGGACAAGGAGCCGGACGTGTGCCTTTTCGGAAAGAGGCTCTGCCGAGGACGAGAGCCATGACATGTTCCTCTTCTGGGCAAGCCCCGGTCCCAGATCCTGTTGTACCTGTGAATAGGCTGCAGGGGGACGGTGAAGACCAGCAACAGCTTTCAGGGCTGCCACCTTCCGTGTGGGACAAGGAGCCGGACGTGTGCCTTTCCGGAATCAGGCTCTGCCGAGGACGAGAGCCATGAGATGTTCCTCCTCTGGGCAAGCCCGCGTCGTGAATCCTGTTGTGCCTGTGAATAGGCTGCAGGGGGACGGTGAAGACCAGCAACAGCTTTCAGGGCTGCCACCTTCCGTGTGGGACAAGGAGCCGGACGTGTGCGTTTTCGGAATCGGGCTCTGCCGAGGACGAGAGCCATGAGATGTTGCTCCTCTGGTCAAGCCCGGGTCCCAGATCCTGTCGTACCTGTGAATAGGCTGCAGGGGGACGGTGAAGACCAGCAACAGCTTTCTGGCCTGCCACCTTCCGTGTGGGACAAGGAGCCGGACGTGTGCCTTTTCGGAATCAGGCTCTGCCGAGGACGAGAGCCATGAGATGTTCCACCTCTGGGCAAGCCCGGGTCCCAGATCCTGTTGTGCCTGTGAATAGGCTGCAGGGGGACGGTGAAGACCAGCAACAGCTTTCAGGGCTGCCACCTTCCGTGTGGGACAAGGAGCCGGACATGTGACTTTTCAGAAATAGGTGCTGCCGAGGACGAGAGCCATGATATGTTCCTCCTCTGGGCAAGCCCGGGTCCTGAATCCCGTTGTACCTGTGAATAGGCTGCAGGGGGACGGTGAAGACCAGCAACAGCTTTCAGGGCTGCCACCTTCCGTGTGGGACAAGGAGCCGGACGTGTGCCTTTTCGGAAAGAGGCCCTGCCGAGGACGAGAGCCATGACATGTTCCTCCTCTGGGCAAGCCCGGGTCCCAGATCCTGTTGTGCCTGTGAATAGGCTGCAGGGGGACGGTGAAGACCAACAACAGCTTTCAGGGCTGCCACCTTCCGTGTGGGACAAGGAACCGGACGTGTGCCTTTTCGGAATCGGGCTCTGCCGAGGAAGAGAGCCATGAGATGTTCCTCCTCTGGGCATGCCCGGGTCCTGAATCCTGTTGTGCCTGTGAATAGTCTACAGGGGGACGGTGAAGACCAGCAACAGCTTTCAGGGCTGCCACCTTCCGTGTGGGACAAGGAGCCGGACGTGTGCGTTTTCGGAATCGGGCTCTGCCGAGGAAGAGAGCCATGAGATGTTCCTCCTCTGGGCAAGCCCGGGTCCCATACCTGTTGTGCCTGTGTATAGGCTGCAGGGGGACGGTGAAGACCAGCAACAGCTTTCAGGGCTGCCACCTTCCGTGTGGGACAAGGAGCCGGATGTGTGCCTTTTCGGAATCGGGCTCTGCCGAGGACGAGAGCCATGAGATGTTCCTCTTCTGGGCAAGCCCCGGTCCCAGATCCTGTTGTACCTGTGAATAGGCTGCAGGGGGACGGTGAAGACCAGCAACAGCTTTCAGGGCTGCCACCTTCCGTGTGGGACAAGGAGCCGGACGTGTGCCTTTCCGGAATCAGGCTCTGCCGAGGACGAGAGCCATGAGATGTTCCTCCTCTGGGCAAGCCCGCGTCGTGAATCCTGTTGTGCCTGTGAATAGGCTGCAGGGGGACGGTGAAGACCAGCAACAGCTTTCAGGGCTGCCACCTTCCGTGTGGGACAAGGAGCCGGACGTGTGCGTTTTCGGAATCGGGCTCTGCCGAGGACGAGAGCCATGAGATGTTGCTCCCCTGGGCAAGCCCGGGTCCCAGATCCTGTCGTACCTGTGAATAGGCTGCAGGGGGACGGTGAAGACCAGCAACAGCTTTCCGGCCTGCCACCATCCGTGTGGGACAAGGAGCCGGACGTGTGCCTTTTCGGAATCAGGCTCTGCCGAGGACGAGAGCCATGAGATGTTCCACCTCTGGGCAAGCCAGGGTCCCAGATCCTGTTGTGCCTGTGAATAGGCTGCAGGGGGACGGTGAAGACCAGCAACAGCTTTCAGGGCTGCCACCTTCCGTGTGGGACAAGGAGCCGGACGTGTGCCTTTTCAGAAATAGGTGTTGCCGAGGACGAGAGCCATGATATGTTCCTCCTCTGGGCATGTGCGGGTCCTGAATCCTGTTTTGCCTGTGAATAGGCTACAGGGGGACGGTGAAGACCAGCAACAGCTTTCAGGGCTGCCACCTTCCGTGTGGGACAAGGAGCCGGACGTGTGCCTTTTCGGAATCAGGCTCTGCCGAGGACGAGAGCCATGAGATGTTCCTCCTCTGGGCAAGCCCGCGTCGTGAATCCTGTTGTGCCTGTGAATAGGCTGCAGGGGGACGGTGAAGACCAGCAACAGCTTTCAGGGCTGCCACCTTCCGTGTGGGACAAGGAGCCGGACGTGTGCGTTTTCGGAATCGGGCTCTGCCGAGGACGAGAGCCATGAGATGTTCCTCCTCTGGGCAAGCCCGGGTCCCAGATCCTGTCGTACCTGTGAATAGGCTGCAGGGGGACGGTGAAGACCAGAAACAGCTTTCCGGCCTGCCACCTTCCGTGTGGGACAAGGAGCCGGACGTGTGCCTTTTCGGAATCAGGCTCTGCCGAGGACGAGAGCCATGAGATGTTCCACCTCTGGGCAAGCCCGGGTCCCAGATCCTGTTGTGCCTGTGAATAGGCTGCAGGGGGACGGTGAAGACCAGCAACAGCTTTCAGGGCTGCCACCTTCCGTGTGGGACAAGGAGCCGGACGTGTGACTTTTCAGAAATAGGTGCTGCCGAGGACGAGAGCCATGATATGTTCCTCCTCTGGGCAAGCCCGGGTCCTGAATCCCGTTGTACCTGTGAATAGGCTGCAGGGGGACGGTGAAGACCAGCAACAGCTTTCAGGGCTGCCACCTTCTGTGTGGGACAAGGAGCCGGACGTGTGCCTTTCCGGAATCAGGCTCTGCCGAGGACGAGAGCCATGAGATGTTCCACCTCTGGGCAAGCCCGGGTCCCAGATCCTGTTGTGCCTGTGAATAGGCTGCAGGGGGACGGTGAAGACCAGCAACAGCTTTCAGGGCTGCCACCTTCCGTGTGGGACAAGGAGCCGGACGTGTGCCTTTTCGGAATCGGGCTCTGCCGAGGACGAGAGCCATGACATGTTCCTCTTCTGGGCAAGCCCCGGTCCCAGATCCTGTTGTACCTGTGAATAGGCTGCAGGGGGACGGTGAAGACCAGCAACAGCTTTCAGGGCTGCCACCTTCCGTGTGGGACAAGGAGCCGGACGTGTGCCTTTCCGGAATCAGGCTCTGCCGAGGACGAGAGCCATGAGATGTTCCTCCTCTGGGCAAGCCCGCGTCGTGAATCCTGTTGTGCCTGTGAATAGGCTGCAGGGGGACGGTGAAGACCAGCAACAGCTTTCAGGGCTGCCACCTTCCGTGTGGGACAAGGAGCCGGACGTGTGCGTTTTCGGAATCGGGCTCTGCCGAGGACGAGAGCCATGAGATGTTGCTCCTCTGGGCAAGCCCGGGTCCCAGATCCTGTCGTACCTGTGAATAGGCTGCAGGGGGACGGTGAAGACCAGCAACAGCTTTCCGGCCTGCCACCTTCCGTGTGGGACAAGGAGCCGGACGTGTGCCTTTTCGGAATCAGGCTCTGCCGAGGACGAGAGCCATGAGATGTTCCACCTCTGGGCAAGCCCGGGTCCCAGATCCTGTTGTGCCTGTGAATAGGCTGCAGGGGGACGGTGAAGACCAGCAACAGCTTTCAGGGCTGCCACCTTCCGTGTGGGACAAGGAGCCGGACGTGTGCCTTTTCGGAATCGGGCTCTGCCGAGGACGAGAGCCATGACATGTTCCTCTTCTGGGCAAGCCCCGGTCCCAGATCCTGTTGTACCTGTGAATAGGCTGCAGGGGGACGGTGAAGACCAGCAACAGCTTTCAGGGCTGCCACCTTCCGTGTGGGACAAGGAGCCGGACGTGTGCCTTTCCGGAATCAGGCTCTGCCGAGGACGAGAGCCATGAGATGTTCCTCCTCTGGGCAAGCCCGCGTCGAGAATCCTGTTGTGCCTGTGAATAGGCTGCAGGGGGACGGTGAAGACCAGCAACAGCTTTCAGGGCTGCCACCTTCCGTGTGGGACAAGGAGCCGGACGTGTGCGTTTTCGGAATCGGGCTCTGCCGAGGACGAGAGCCATGAGATGTTGCTCCTCTGGGCAAGCCCGGGTCCCAGATCCTGTCGTACCTGTGAATAGGCTGCAGGGGGACGGTGAAGACCAGCAACAGCTTTCCGGCCTGCCACCTTCTATGTGGGACAAGGAGCCGGACGTGTGCCTTTTCGGAATCAGGCTCTGCCGAGGACGAGAGCCATGAGATGTTCCACCTCTGGGCAAGCCCGGGTCCCAGATCCTGTTGTGCCTGTGAATAGGCTGCAGGGGGACGGTGAAGACCAGCAACAGCTTTCAGGGCTGCCACCTTCCGTGTGGGACAAGGAACCGGACGTGTGCCTTTTCGGAATCGGGCTCTGCCGAGGAAGAGAGCCATGAGATGTTCCTCCTCTGGGCATGCCCGGGTCCTGAATCCTGTTGTGCCTGTGAATAGGCTACAGGGGGACGGTGAAGACCAGCAACAGCTTTCAGGGCTGCCACCTTCCGTGTGGGACAAGGAGCCGGACGTGTGCCTTTTCGGAATCGGGCTCTGCCGAGGAAGAGAGCCATGAGATGTTCCTCCTCTGGGCAAGCCCGGGTCCCAGATCCTGTTGTGCCTGTGTATAGGCTGCAGGGGGACGGTGAAGACCAGCAACAGCTTTCAGGGCTGCCACCTTCCGTGTGGGACAAGGAGCCGGACGTGTGCCTTTTCGGAATCGGGCTCTGCCGAGGACGAGAGCCATGAGATGTTCCTCTTCTGGGCAAGCCCCGGTCCCAGATCCTGTTGTACCTGTGAATAGGCTGCAGGGGGACGGTGAAGACCAGCAACAGCTTTCAGGGCTGCCACCTTCCGTGTGGGACAAGAGCCGGACGTGTGCCTTTCCGGAATCAGGCTCTGCCGAGGACGAGAGCCATGAGATGTTCCTCCTCTGGGCAAGCCCGCGTCGTGAATCCTGTTGTGCCTGTGAATAGGCTGCAGGGGGACGGTGAAGACCAGCAACAGCTTTCAGGGCTGCCACCTTCCGTGTGGGACAAGGAGCCGGACGTGTGCGTTTTCGGAATCGGGCTCTGCCGAGGACGAGAGCCATGAGATGTTGCTCCCCTGGGCAAGCCCGGGTCCCAGATCCTGTCGTACCTGTGAATAGGCTGCAGGGGGACGGTGAAGACCAGCAACAGCTTTCAGGGCTGCCACCTTCCGTGTGGGACAAGGAGCCGGACGTGTGCCTTTTCGGAATCAGGCTCTGCCGAGGACGAGAGCCATGAGATGTTCCACCTCTGGGCAAGCCCGGGTCCCAGATCCTGTTGTGCCTGTGAATAGGCTGCAGGGGGACGGTGAAGACCAGCAACAGCTTTCAGGGCTGCCACCTTCCGTGTGGGACAAGGAGCCGGACGTGTGCCTTTTCAGAAATAGGTGTTGCCGAGGACGAGAGCCATGATATGTTCCTCCTCTGGGCAAGCCCGGGTCCTGAATCCTGTTTTTCCTGTGAATAGGCTACAGGGGGACGGTGAAGACCAGCAACAGCTTTCAGGGCTGCCACCTTCCGTGTGGGACAAGGAGCCGGACGTGTGCCTTTTCGGAATCAGGCTCTGCCGAGGACGAGAGCCATGAGATGTTCCTCCTCTGGGCAAGCCCGCGTCGTGAATCCTGTTGTGCCTGTGAATAGGCTGCAGGGGGACGGTGAAGACCAGCAACAGCTTTCAGGGCTGCCACCTTCCGTGTGGGACAAGGAGCCGGACGTGTGCGTTTTCGGAATCGGGCTCTGCCGAGGACGAGAGCCATGAGATGTTCCTCCTCTGGGCAAGCCCGGGTCCCAGATCCTGTCGTACCTGTGAATAGGCTGCAGGGGGACGGTGAAGACCAGAAACAGCTTTCCGGCCTGCCACCTTCCGTGTGGGACAAGGAGCCGGACGTGTGCCTTTTCGGAATCAGGCTCTGCCGAGGACGAGAGCCATGAGATGTTCCACCTCTGGGCAAGCCCGGGTCCCAGATCCTGTAGTGCCTGTGAATAGGCTGCAGGGGGACGGTGAAGACCAGCAACAGCTTTCAGGGCTGCCACCTTCCGTGTGGGACAAGGAGCCGGACGTGTGACTTTTCAGAAATAGGTGCTGCCGAGGACGAGAGCCATGATATGTTCCTCCTCTGGGCAAGCCCGGGTCCTGAATCCCGTTGTACCTGTGAATAGGCTGCAGGGGGACGGTGAAGACCAGCAACAGCTTTCAGGGCTGCCACCTTCCGTGTGGGACAAGGAGCCGGACATGTGCCTATTCGGAATCGGGCTCTGCCGAGGACGAGAGCCATGAGATGTTCCTCTTCTGGGCAAGCCCCGGTCCCAGATCCTGTTGTACCTGTGAATAGGCTGCAGGGGGACGGTGAAGACCAGCAACAGCTTTCAGGGCTGCCACCTTCCGTGTGGGACAAGGAGCCGGACGTGTGCCTTTCCGGAATCAGGCTCTGCCGAGGACGAGAGCCATGAGATGTTCCTCCTCTGGGCAAGCCCGCGTCGTGAATCCTGTTGTGCCTGTGAATAGGCTGCAGGGGGACGGTGAAGACCAGCAACAGCTTTCAGGGCTGCCACCTTCCGTGTGGGACAAGGAGCCGGACGTGTGCCTTTCCGGAATCAGGCTCTGCCGAGGACGAGAGCCATGAGATGTTCCTCCTCTGGGCAAGCCCGCGTCGTGAATCCTGTTGTGCCTGTGAATAGGCTGCAGGGGGACGGTGAAGACCAGCAACAGCTTTCAGGGCTGCCACCTTCCGTGTGGGACAAGGAGCCGGACGTGTGCGTTTTCGGAATCGGGCTCTGCCGAGGACGAGAGCCATGAGATGTTGCTCCCCTGGGCAAGCCCGGGTCCCAGATCCTGTCGTACCTGTGAATAGGCTGCAGGGGGACGGTGAAGACCAGCAACAGCTTTCCGGCCTGCCACCTTCCGTGTGGGACAAGGAGCCGGACGTGTGCCTTTTCGGAATCAGGCTCTGCCGAGGACGAGAGCCATGAGATGTTCCACCTCTGGGCAAGCCCGGGTCCCAGATCCTGTTGTGCCTGTGAATAGGCTGCAGGGGGACGGTGAAGACCAGCAACAGCTTTCAGGGCTGCCACCTTCCGTGTGGGACAAGGAGCCGGACGTGTGCCTTTTCGGAATCAGGCTCTGCCGAGGACGAGAGCCATGAGATGTTCCTCCTCTGGGCAAGCCCGCGTCGTGAATCCTGTTGTGCCTGTGAATAGGCTGCAGGGGGACGGTGAAGACCAGCAACAGCTTTCAGGGCTGCCACCTTCCGTGTGGGACAAGGAGCCGGACGTGTGCGTTTTCGGAATCGGGCTCTGCCGAGGACGAGAGCCATGAGATGTTGCTCCCCTGGGCAAGCCCGGGTCCCAGATCCTGTCGTACCTGTGAATAGGCTGCAGGGGGACGGTGAAGACCAGAAACAGCTTTCCGGCCTGCCACCTTCCGTGTGGGACAAGGAGCCGGACGTGTGCCTTTTCGGAATCAGGCTCTGCCGAGGACGAGAGCCATGAGATGTTCCTCTTCTGGGCAAGCCCCGGTCCCAGATCCTGTTGTACCTGTGAATAGGCTGCAGGGGGACGGTGAAGACCAGCAACAGCTTTCAGGGCTGCCACCTTCCGTGTGGGACAAGGAGCCGGACGTGTGACTTTTCAGAAATAGGTGCTGCCGAGGACGAGAGCCATGATATGTTCCTCCTCTGGGCAAGCCCGGGTCCTGAATCCCGTTGTACCTGTGAATAGGCTGCAGGGGGACGGTGAAGACCAGCAACAGCTTTCAGGGCTGCCACCTTCCGTGTGGGACAAGGAGCCGGACGTGTGCCTTTTCGGAATCGGGCTCTGCCGAGGACGAGAGCCATGAGATGTTCCTCTTCTGGGCAAGCCCCGGTCCCAGATCCTGTTGTACCTGTGAATAGGCTGCAGGGGGACGGTGAAGACCAGCAACAGCTTTCAGGGCTGCCACCTTCCGTGTGGGACAAGGAGCCGGACGTGTGCCTTTCCGGAATCAGGCTCTGCCGAGGACGAGAGCCATGAGATGTTCCTCCTCTGGGCAAGCCCGCGTCGTGAATCCTGTTGTGCCTGTGAATAGGCTGCAGGGGGACGGTGAAGACCAGCAACAGCTTTCAGGGCTGCTACCTTCCGTGTGGGACAAGGAGCCGGACGTGTGCCTTTCCGGAATCAGGCTCTGCCGAGGACGAGAGCCATGAGATGTTCCACCTCTGGGCAAGCCCGGGTCCCAGATCCTGTTGTGCCTGTGAATAGGCTGCAGGGGGACGGTGAAGACCAGCAACAGCTTTCAGGGCTGCCACCTTCCGTGTGGGACAAGGAGCCGGACGTGTGCCTTTTCGGAATCGGGCTCTGCCGAGGAAGAGAGCCATGAGATGTTCCTCTTCTGGGCAAGCCCCGGTCCCAGATCCTGTTGTACCTGTGAATAGGCTGCAGGGGGACGGTGAAGACCAGCAACAGCTTTCAGGGCTGCCACCTTCCGTGTGGGACAAGGAGCCGGACGTGTGACTTTTCAGAAATAGGTGCTGCCGAGGACGAGAGCCATGATATGTTCCTCCTCTGGGCAAGCCCGGGTCCTGAATCCCGTTGTACCTGTGAATAGGCTGCAGGGGGACGGTGAAGACCAGCAACAGCTTTCAGGGCTGCCACCTTCCGTGTGGGACAAGGAGCCGGACGTGTGCCTTTTCGGAATCGGGCTCTGCCGAGGACGAGAGCCATGAGATGTTCCTCTTCTGGGCAAGCCCGGGTCCCAGATCCTGTTGTACCTGTGAATAGGCTGCAGGGGGACGGTGAAGACCAGCAACAGCTTTCAGGGCTGCCACCTTCCGTGTGGGACAAGGAGCCGGACGTGTGCCTTTTCGGAATCGGGCTCTGCCGAGGACGAGAGCCATGAGATGTTCCTCTTCTGGGCAAGCCCCGGTCCCAGATCCTGTTGTGCCTGTGAATAGGCTGCAGGGGGACGGTGAAGACCAGCAACAGCTTTCAGGGCTGCCACCTTCCGTGTGGGACAAGGAGCCGGACGTGTGCCTTTCCGGAATCAGGCTCTGCCGAGGACGAGAGCCATGAGATGTTCCACCTCTGGGCAAGCCCGGGTCCCAGATCCTGTTGTGCCTGTGAATAGGCTGCAGGGGGACGGTGAAGACCAGCAACAGCTTTCAGGGCTGCCACCTTCCGTGTGGGACAAGGAGCCGGACGTGTGCCTTTTCGGAATCGGGCTCTGCCGAGGAAGAGAGCCATGAGATGTTCCTCTTCTGGGCAAGCCCCGGTCCCAGATCCTGTTGTACCTGTGAATAGGCTGCAGGGGGACGGTGAAGACCAGCAACAGCTTTCAGGGCTGCCACCTTCCTTCTGGGACAAGGAGCCGGACGTGTGCCTTTCCGGAATCAGGCTGTGCCGAGGACGAGAGCCATGAGATGTTCCTCCTCTGGGCAAGCCCGCGTCGTGAATCCTGTTGTGCCTGTGAATAGGCTGCAGGGGGACGGTGAAGACCAGCAACAGCTTTCAGGGCTGCCACCTTCCGTGTGGGACAAGGAGCCGGACGTGTGCCTTTTCGGAATCAGGCTCTGCCGAGGACGAGAGCCATGAGATGTTCCTCCTCTGGGCAAGCCCGCGTCGTGAATCCTGTTGTGCCTGTGAATAGGCTGCAGGGGGACGGTGAAGACCAGCAACAGCTTTCAGGGCTGCCACCTTCCGTGTGGGACAAGGAGCCGGACGTGTGCGTTTTCGGAATCGGGCTCTGCCGAGGACGAGAGCCATGAGATGTTCCTCCTCTGGGCAAGCCCGGGTCCCAGATCCTGTCGTACCTGTGAATAGGCTGCAGGGGGACGGTGAAGACCAGAAAAAGCTTTCCGGCCTGCCACCTTCCGTGTGGGACAAGGAGCCGGACGTGTGCCTTTTCGGAATGAGGCTCTGCCGAGGACGAGAGCCATGAGATGTTCCACCTCTGGGTAAGCCCGGGTCCCAGATCCTGTTGTGCCTGTGAATAGGCTGCAGGGGGACGGTGAAGACCAGCAACAGCTTTCAGGGCTGCCACCTTCCGTGTGGGACAAGGAGCCGGACGTGTGACTTTTCAGAAATAGGTGCTGCCGAGGACGAGAGCCATGATATGTTCCTCCTCTGGGCAAGCCCGGGTCCTGAATCCCGTTGTACCTGTGAATAGGCTGCAGGGGGACGGTGAAGACCAGCAACAGCTTTCAGGGCTGCCACCTTCCGTGTGGGACAAGGAGCCGGACGTGTGCGTTTTCGGAATCGGGCTCTGCCGAGGACGAGAGCCATGAGATGTTCCTCTTCTGGGCAAGCCCCGGTCCCAGATCCTGTTGTACCTGTGAATAGGCTGCAGGGGGACGGTGAAGACCAGCAACAGCTTTCAGGGCTGCCACCTTCCGTGTGGGACAAGGAGCCGGACGTGTGCCTTTCCGGAATCAGGCTCTGCCGAGGACGAGAGCCATGAGATGTTCCTCCTCTGGGCAAGCCCGCATCGTGAATCCTGTTGTGCCTGTGAATAGGCTGCAGGGGGACGGTGAAGACCAGCAACAGCTTTCAGGGCTGCCACCTTCCGTGTGGGACAAGGAGCCGGACGTGTGCCTTTCCGGAATCAGGCTCTGCCGAGGACGAGAGCCATGAGATGTTCCACCTCTGGGCAAGCCCGGGTCCCAGATCCTGTTGTGCCTGTGAATAGGCTGCAGGGGGACGGTGAAGACCAGCAACAGCTTTCAGGGCTGCCACCTTCCGTGTGGGACAAGGAGCCGGACGTGTGCCTTTTCGGAATCGGGCTCTGCCGAGGAAGAGAGCCATGAGATGTTCCTCTTCTGGGCAAGCCCCGGTCCCAGATCCTGTTGTACCTGTGAATAGGCTGCAGGGGGACGGTGAAGACCAGCAACAGCTTTCAGGGCTGCCACCTTCCGTGTGGGACAAGGAGCCGGACGTGTGCCTTTCCGGAATCAGGCTCTGCCGAGGACGAGAGCCATGAGATGTTCCTCCTCTGGGCAAGCCCGCGTCGTGAATCCTGTTGTGCCTGTGAATAGGCTGCAGGGGGACGGTGAAGACCAGCAACAGCTTTCAGGGCTGCCACCTTCCGTGTGGGACAAGGAGCCGGACGTGTGTGTTTTCGGAATCGGGCTCTGCCGAGGACGAGAGCCATGAGATGTTGCTCCTCTGGGCAAGCCCGGGTCCCACATCCTGTCGTACCTGTGAATAGGCTGCAGGGGGACGGTGAAGACCAGCAACAGCTTTCCGGCCTGCCACCTTCCGTGTGGGACAAGGAGCCGGACGTGTGCCTTTTCGGAATCAGGCTCTGCCGAGGACGAGAGCCATGAGATGTTCCTCCTCTGGGCAAGCCCGCGTCGTGAATCCTGTTGTGCCTGTGAATAGGCTGCAGGGGGACGGTGAAGACCAGCAACAGCTTTCAGGGCTGCCACCTTCCGTGTGGGACAAGGAGCCGGACGTGTGACTTTTCAGAAATAGGTGCTGCCGAGGACGAGAGCCATGATATGTTCCTCCTCTGGGCAAGCCCGGGTCCTGAATCCCGTTGTACCTGTGAATAGGCTGCAGGGGGACGGTGAAGACCAGCAACAGCTTTCAGGGCTGCCACCTTCCGTGTGGGACAAGGAGCCGGACGTGTGCCTTTTCGGAATGAGGCCCTGCCGAGGACGAGAGCCATGACATGTTCCTCCTCTGGGCAAGCCCGGGTCCCAGATCCTGTTGTGCCTGTGAATAGGCTGCAGGGGGACGGTGAAGACCAGCAACAGCTTTCAGGGCTGCCACCTTCCGTGTGGGACAAGGAGCCGGACGTGTGCCTTTTCGGAATCGGGCTCTGCCGAGGAAGAGAGCCATGAGATGTTCCTCTTCTGGGCAAGCCCCGGTCCCAGATCCTGTTGTACCTGTGAATAGGCTGCAGGGGGACGGTGAAGACCAGCAACAGCTTTCAGGGCTGCCACCTTCCTTCTGGGACAAGGAGCCGGACGTGTGCCTTTCCGGAATCAGGCTGTGCCGAGGACGAGAGCCATGAGATGTTCCTCCTCTGGGCAAGCCCGCGTCGTGAATCCTGTTGTGCCTGTGAATAGGCTGCAGGGGGACGGTGAAGACCAGCAACAGCTTTCAGGGCTGCCACCTTCCGTGTGGGACAAGGAGCCGGACGTGTGCGTTTTCGGAATCGGGCTCTGCCGAGGACGAGAGCCATGAGATGTTCCTCCTCTGGGCAAGCCCGGGTCCCAGATCCTGTCGTACCTGTGAATAGGCTGCAGGGGGACGGTGAAGACCAGAAACAGCTTTCCGGCCTGCCACCTTCCGTGTGGGACAAGGAGCCGGACGTGTGCCTTTTCGGAATCAGGCTCTGCCGAGGACGAGAGCCATGAGATGTTCCTCTTCTGGGCAAGCCCCGGTCCCAGATCCTGTTGTACCTGTGAATAGGCTGCAGGGGGACGGTGAAGACCAGCAACAGCTTTCAGGGCTGCCACCTTCCGTGTGGGACAAGGAGCCGGACGTGTGACTTTTCAGAAATAGGTGCTGCCGAGGACGAGAGCCATGATATGTTCCTCCTCTGGGCAAGCCCGGGTCCTGAATCCCGTTGTACCTGTGAATAGGCTGCAGGGGGACGGTGAAGACCAGCAACAGCTTTCAGGGCTGCCACCTTCCGTGTGGGACAAGGAGCCGGACGTGTGCCTTTTCGGAATCGGGCTCTGCCGAGGACGAGAGCCATGAGATGTTCCTCTTCTGGGCAAGCCCCGGTCCCAGATCCTGTTGTACCTGTGAATAGGCTGCAGGGGGACGGTGAAGACCAGCAACAGCTTTCCGGCCTGCCACCTTCCGTGTGGGACAAGGAGCCGGACGTGTGCCTTTTCGGAATCAGGCTCTGCCGAGGACGAGAGCCATGAGATGTTCCACCTCTGGGCAAGCCCGGGTCCCAGATCCTGTTGTGCCTGTGAATAGGCTGCAGGGGGACGGTGAAGACCAGCAACAGCTTTCAGGGCTGCCACCTTCCGTGTGGGACAAGGAGCCGGACGTGTGCCTTTTCAGAAATAGGTGTTGCCGAGGACGAGAGCCATGATATGTTCCTCCTCTGGGCAAGCCCGGGTCCTGAATCCTGTTGTGCCTGTGAATAGGCTACAGGGGGACGGTGAAGACCAGCAACAGCTTTCAGGGCTGCCACCTTCCGTGTGGGACAAGGAGCCGGACGTGTGCCTTTTCGGAATCAGGCTCTGCCGAGGACGAGAGCCATGAGATGTTCCTCCTCTGGGCAAGCCCGCGTCGTGAATCCTGTTGTGCCTGTGAATAGGCTGCAGGGGGACGGTGAAGACCAGCAACAGCTTTCAGGGCTGCCACCTTCCGTGTGGGACAAGGAGCCGGACGTGTGCGTTTTCGGAATCGGGCTCTGCCGAGGACGAGAGCCATGAGATGTTCCTCCTCTGGGCAAGCCCGGGTCCCAGATCCTGTCGTACCTGTGAATAGGCTGCAGGGGGACGGTGAAGACCAGAAACAGCTTTCCGGCCTGCCACCTTCCGTGTGGGACAAGGAGCCGGACGTGTGCCTTTTCGGAATGAGGCTCTGCCGAGGACGAGAGCCATGAGATGTTCCACCTCTGGGTAAGCCCGGGTCCCAGATCCTGTTGTGCCTGTGAATAGGCTGCAGGGGGACGGTGAAGACCAGCAACAGCTTTCAGGGCTGCCACCTTCCGTGTGGGACAAGGAGCCGGACGTGTGACTTTTCAGAAATAGGTGCTGCCGAGGACGAGAGCCATGATATGTTCCTCCTCTGGGCAAGCCCGGGTCCTGAATCCCGTTGTACCTGTGAATAGGCTGCAGGGGGACGGTGAAGACCAGCAACAGCTTTCAGGGCTGCCACCTTCCGTGTGGGACAAGGAGCCGGACGTGTGCCTTTTCGGAATCGGGCTCTGCCGAGGACGAGAGCCATGAGATGTTCCTCCTCTGGGCAAGCCCGCGTCGTGAATCCTGTTGTGCCTGTGAATAGGCTGCAGGGGTACGGTGAAGACCAGCAACAGCTTTCAGGGCTGCCACCTTCCGTGTGGGACAAGGAGCCGGACGTGTGCCTTTCCGGAATCAGGCTCTGCCGAGGACGAGAGCCATGAGATGTTCCACCTCTGGGCAAGCCCGGGTCCCAGATCCTGTTGTGCCTGTGAATAGGCTGCAGGGGGACGGTGAAGACCAGCAACAGCTTTCAGGGCTGCCACCTTCCGTGTGGGACAAGGAGCCGGACGTGTGCCTTTTCGGAATCGGGCTCTGCCGAGGAAGAGAGCCATGAGATGTTCCTCTTCTGGGCAAGCCCCGGTCCCAGATCCTGTTGTACCTGTGAATAGGCTGCAGGGGGACGGTGAAGACCAGCAACAGCTTTCAGGGCTGCCACCTTCCGTGTGGGACAAGGAGCCGGACGTGTGCCTTTCCGGAATCAGGCTCTGCCGAGGACGAGAGCCATGAGATGTTCCTCCTCTGGGCAAGCCCGCGTCGTGAATCCTGTTGTGCCTGTGAATAGGCTGCAGGGGGACGGTGAAGACCAGCAACAGCTTTCAGGGCTGCCACCTTCCGTGTGGGACAAGGAGCCGGACGTGTGCGTTTTCGGAATCGGGCTCTGCCGAGGACGAGAGCCATGAGATGTTGCTCCTCTGGGCAAGCCCGGGTCCCACATCCTGTCGTACCTGTGAATAGGCTGCAGGGGGACGGTGAAGACCAGCAACAGCTTTCAGGGCTGCCACCTTCCGTGTGGGACAAGGAGCCGGACGTGTGCCTTTTCGGAATCAGGCTCTGCCGAGGACGAGAGCCATGAGATGTTCCTCCTCTGGGCAAGCCCGCGTCGTGAATCCTGTTGTGCCTGTGAATAGGCTGCAGGGGGACGGTGAAGACCAGCAACAGCTTTCAGGGCTGCCACCTTCCGTGTGGGACAAGGAGCCGGACGTGTGACTTTTCAGAAATAGGTGCTGCCGAGGACGAGAGCCATGATATGTTCCTCCTCTGGGCAAGCCCGGGTCCTGAATCCCGTTGTACCTGTGAATAGGCTGCAGGGGGACGGTGAAGACCAGCAACAGCTTTCAGGGCTGCCACCTTCCGTGTGGGACAAGGAGCCGGACGTGTGCCTTTTCGGAATGAGGCCCTGCCGAGGACGAGAGCCATGACATGTTCCTCCTCTGGGCAAGCCCGGGTCCCAGATCCTGTTGTGCCTGTGAATAGGCTGCAGGGGGACGGTGAAGACCAGCAACAGCTTTCAGGGCTGCCACCTTCCGTGTGGGACAAGGAGCCGGACGTGTGCCTTTTCGGAATCGGGCTCTGCCGAGGAAGAGAGCCATGAGATGTTCCTCCTCTGGGCATGCCCGGGTCCTGAATCCTGTTGTGCCTGTGAATAGTCTACAGGGGGACGGTGAAGACCAGCAACAGCTTTCAGGGCTGCCACCTTCCGTGTGGGACAAGGAGCCGGACGTGTGCCTTTTCGGAATCGGGCTCTGCCGAGGAAGAGAGCCATGAGATGTTCCTCCTCTGGGCAAGCCCGGGTCCCAGATCCTGTTGTGCCTGTGAATAGGCTGCAGGGGGACGGTGAAGACCAGCAACAGCTTTCAGGGCTGCCACCTTCCGTGTGGGACAAGGAGCCGGACGTGTGCCTTCTCGGAAACAGGCTCTGCCGAGGACGAGAGCCATGAGATGTTCCTCCTCTGGGCAAGCCCGGGTCCTGAATCCTGTTGTACCTGTGAATAGGCTGCAGGGGGACGGTGAAGACCAGCAACAGCTTTCAGGGCTGCCACTTTCCATGAGGGACAAGGAGCCGGACGTGTGCCTTTTCGGAAACAGGCTCTGCCGAGGACGAGAGCCATGAGATGTTGCTCCTCTGGGCAAGCCCGGGTCCCAGATCCTGTTGTGCCTGTGAATAAGCTGCAGGGGGACAGTGAAGACGAGCAACAGCTTTCAGGGCTGCCACCTTCCGTGTGGGACAAGGAGCCGGACGTGTGCCTTTTTGGAAACAGGCTCTGCCGAGGACGAGAGACTAACCCTGACCCTAACCCTAAGCCCATCCCTAACGACCCTAACCCTAACCCTAAACCTAAGCCCTTAACACTAACCCTAACCCTAAACTCTAACCCTAACCCTAACTGTAACCCTAACCCTAACCCTAACCCCTAACCCTAACCCTAACCCCTAACCCTAACCCTAACCCTAATGGCCCTAACTCTAACCCTAACCCCTAACCCTAACCCTAAACCTAAACCTAACCCTAACCATAACCCTAACACTAACCCCAACCCTAACCCTAACCCTAACCCTAACCCCTAACCCTAACCCCTAACTGTAAACATTTTCTGACAAGGTGCAGGATGTGTGCCGTTTCCGAAACAGGTTCTGCTGATGACGAGAGCCTTGAGATTTTCCTCCTCTGGGCAAGCCCGTATCCCAGATGCTGTTGTGCCTGTGAATAGGGTGCAGGGGGACGGTGAAGACCAGCAACAGCTTTCAGGGCTGCCACCTTCCGTGTGGGACAAGGAGCCGGACGTGTGCCTTTTCGGAAAGAGGCTCTGCCGAGGACGAGAGCCATGAGATATTCCTCCTCTGGGAAAGCCCGGGTCCCAGATCCTGTTGTGCCTGTGAATAGGCTGCAGGGGGACGGTGAAGACCAGCAACAGCTTTCAGGGCTGCCACCTTCCGTGTGGGACAAGGAGCCGGACGTGTGCCTTTTCGGAAACAGGCCCTGTCGAGGACGAGAGCCATGAGATGTTGCTCCTCTGGGCAAGCCCGGGTCCCAGATCCTGTTGTGCCTGTGAATAGGCTGCAGGGGGACGGTGAAGACCAGCAACAGCTTTCAGGGCTGCCACCTGCCGTGTGGGACAAGGAGCCGGACGTGTGCCTTTCCGGAATCAGGCTCTGCCGAGGACGAGAGCCATGAGATGTTCCTCCTCTGGGCAAGCCCGGGTCCCAGATCCTGTTGTGCCTGTGAATAGGCTGCAGGGGGAAGGTGAAGACGAGTAACATCCTTCAGGGCTGCCACCTTCCGTGTGGGACAAGGAGCCGGACGTGTGCCTTTTCGGAAAGAGGCTCTGCCGAGGACGAGAGCCTAAACCTGACCCTAACCCTAACTCTAACCCCTAAACCTAACCCTAACCCTAACCCCTAGCCCTAACCCTAACCGCAACCCTAACCCTAAGCCCTTAACACTAACCCTAACCCTAACCCTAAACCCTAACCCTAACCCTAACCTTAACTGTAACCGTAACCCGGACCCTAACTCCTAACCCTAACCCTAACCCTAACCCCTAACCCTAACCCTAACCACCTAACACTAACCTTAACCCTAACCCCTAACCCTAACCCTAACCCTAAACCCTAACCCTAATGGCCCGAACCCTAACCCTAACCCTGACCCTAACCCTAATCCTAACCCCTAACCCTAACCCTAACCCTATCCCTAACGCCTAACCCTAATCCTAACCCTAAACCTAACCCTAACCCTAACCCCCCTAAACCTAACCTAACCCCTAACCCTAACCATAACCGTAACCTAACCCTAACCCTACCCTAACCCTAACCCTAAACCTAACCCCTAACCCTAACCCTAAAACCTCACCCTAACCCTAACCCCTAACCCTAACCCTAACCCCTAACCCTAACCCCTAACCCTAACCCTGACCCTAACCCTGACCCTAACCCCTAACCCTAACCCTAACCCCTAACCCTAACCCCTAACCCTAACCCTGACCCTAACCCTGACCCTAACCTAATCCTAACCCTAACCCTTAACCCTAACCCTAAACGTAATCGTAACCTAACCCTAACCCCTAACCCTAAACCTAACCCTAACCCCTAACCCTAACCCCCAAACATAACCCTAACCCTAACCCCAAACCTAATGACCCTAACTCTAACCCTAACCCTAAGCCCTTTAACCCTAACCCTAACCCTTACTATAAATTCTAACCCTAACCCTAACCCTAACTCTAACTATAACCCGGACCCTAACTCCTAAGCCTAACCCTAACCCTCACCCTCACCCTAACCCTAAACCTAACCCCTAACCCTAACCCTAACCTAACCCTAACCCTAACCCCTAACCCTAACCCTAACCCTAACCTTACCTTAACCCCTAACCCTAACCCTAACCCCTAACGCTAACCCTAACCTTACCCTAACCATTAACCCCTAACCCTAACCCCTAACTGTAAACCTTTTCTGACAAGGTGCAGGATGTGTGCCGTTTCCGAAACAGGTTCTGCTGAGGACGAGAGCCATGAGATTTTCTACTCTGGGCAAGCCCGTATCCCAGATGCTGTTGTGCCTGTGAATAGGGTGCAGGGGGACGGTGAAGACCAGCAACAGCTTTCAGGGCTGCCACCTTCCGTGTTGGAAAAGGAGCCGGACGTGTGTCCTTTCGGAAACAGGCCCTGCCGAGGACGAGAGCCATGAGATGTTCCTCCTCTGGGCAAGACCGGGCCCCAGATCCTGTTGTGCCTGTGAACACGCTGCAGGGGGACGGTGAAGACCAGCAACAGCTTTCAGGGCTGCCACCTTCCGTGTGGGACAAGGAGCCGGACGTGTGCCTTCTCGGAAACAGGCTCTGCCGAGGACGAGAGCCATGAGATGTTCCTCCTCTGGGCAAGCCCGGGTCCAGAATCCTGTTGTACCTGTGAATAGGCTGCAGGGGGACGGTGAAGACCAGCAACAGCTTTCAGGGCTGCCACTTTCCATGAGGGACAAGGAGCCGGACGTGTGCCTTTTCGGAAACAGGCTCTGCCGAGGACGAGAGCCATGAGATGTTGCTCCTCTGGGCAAGCCCGGGTCCCAGATCCTGTTGTGCCTGTGAATAAGCTGCAGGGGGACAGTGAAGACGAGCAACAGCTTTCAGGGCTGCCACCTTCCGTGTGGGACAATGAGCCGGACGTGTGCCTTTTTGGAAACAGGCTCTGCCGAGGACGAGAGACTAACCCTGACCCTAACCCTAACCCTAACCCCTAACCCTAACCCTAAGCCCATCCCTAACGACCCTAACCCTAACCCTAAACCTAAGCCCTTAACACTAACCCTAACCCTAAACCCTAACCCTAACCCTAACTGTAACCCTAACCCTAACCCTAACCCCTAACCCTAACCCTAACCCCTAACCCTAACCCTAACCCTAATGGCCCTAACTCTAACCCTAACCCCTAACCCTAACCCTAAACCTAAACCTAACCCTAACCCTAACCCTAACCCTAACCCCTAACCCTAACCCCTAACTGTAAACATTTTCTGACAAGGTGCAGGATGTGTGCCGTTTCCGAAACAGGTTCTGCTGATGACGAGAGCCATGAGATTTTCCTCCTCTGGGCAAGCCCGTATCCCAGATGCTGTTGTGCCTGTGAATAGGGTGCAGGGGGACGGTGAAGACCAGCAACAGCTTTCAGGGCTGCCACCTTCCGTGTGGGACAAGGAGCCGGACGTGTGCCTTTTCGGAAAGAGGCTCTGCCGAGGACGAGAGCCATGAGATATTCCTCCTCTGGGAAAGCCCGGGTCCCAGATCCTGTTGTGCCTGTGAATAGGCTGCAGGGGGACGGTGAAGACCAGCAACAGCTTTCAGGGCTGCCACCTTCCGTGTGGGACAAGGAGCCGGACGTGTGCCTTTTCGGAAACAGGCCCTGTCGAGGACGAGAGCCATGAGATGTTGCTCCTCTGGGCAAGCCCGGGTCCCAGATCCTGTTGTGCCTGTGAATAGGCTGCAGGGGGACGGTGAAGACCAGCAACAGCTTTCAGGGCTGCCACCTGCCGTGTGGGACAAGGAGCCGGACGTGTGCCTTTCCGGAATCAGGCTCTGCCGAGGACGAGAGCCATGAGATGTTCCTCCTCTGGGCAAGCCCGGGTCCCAGATCCTGTTGTGCCTGTGAATAGGCTGCAGGGGGAAGGTGAAGACGAGTAACATCCTTCAGGGCTGCCACCTTCCGTGTGGGACAAGGAGCCGAACGTGTGCCTTTTCGGAAAGAGGCTCTGCCGAGGACGAGAGCCTAAACCTGACCCTAACCCTAACTCTAACCCCTAAACCTAACCCTAACCCTAACCCCTAGCCCTAACCCTAACCGCAACCCTAACCCTAAGCCCTTAACACTAACCCTAACCCTAACCCTAAACCCTAACCCTAACCCTAACCTTAACTGTAACCGTAACCCGGACCCTAACTCCTAACCCTAACCCTAACCCTAACCCCTAACCCTAACCCTAACCACCTAACACTAACCTTAACCCTAACCCCTAACCCTAACCCTAACCCTAAACCCTAACCCTAATGGCCCGAACCCTAACCCTAACCCTGACCCTAACCCTAATCCTAACCCCTAACCCTAACCCTAACCCTATCCCTAACGCCTAACCCTAATCCTAACCCTAAACCTAACCCTAACCCTAACCCCCCTAAACCTAACCTAACCCCTAACCCTAACCATAACCGTAACCTAACCCTAACCCTACCCTAACCCTAACCCTAAACCTAACCCCTAACCCTAACCCTAAAACCTCACCCTAACCCTAACCCCTAACCCTAACCCTAACCCCTAACCCTAACCCCTAACCCTAACCCTGACCCTAACCCTGACCCTAACCCCTAACCCTAACCCTAACCCCTAACCCTAACCCCTAACCCTAACCCTGACCCTAACCCTGACCCTAACCTAATCCTAACCCTAACCCTTAACCCTAACCCTAAACGTAATCGTAACCTAACCCTAACCCCTAACCCTAAACCTAACCCTAACCCCTAACCCTAACCCCCAAACATAACCCTAACCCTAACCCCAAACCTAATGACCCTAACTCTAACCCTAACCCTAAGCCCTTTAACCCTAACCCTAACCCTTACTATAAATTCTAACCCTAACCCTAACCCTAACTCTAACTATAACCCGGACCCTAACTCCTAAGCCTAACCCTAACCCTCACCCTCACCCTAACCCTAAACCTAACCCCTAACCCTAACCCTAACCTAACCCTAACCCTAACCCCTAACCCTAACCCTAACCCTAACCTTACCTTAACCCCTAACCCTAACCCTAACCCCTAACGCTAACCCTAACCTTACCCTAACCATTAACCCCTAACCCTAACCCCTAACTGTAAACCTTTTCTGACAAGGTGCAGGATGTGTGCCGTTTCCGAAACAGGTTCTGCTGAGGACGAGAGCCATGAGATTTTCTACTCTGGGCAAGCCCGTATCCCAGATGCTGTTGTGCCTGTGAATAGGGTGCAGGGGGACGGTGAAGACCAGCAACAGCTTTCAGGGCTGCCACCTTCCGTGTTGGAAAAGGAGCCGGACGTGTGTCCTTTCGGAAACAGGCCCTGCCGAGGACGAGAGCCATGAGATGTTCCTCCTCTGGGCAAGACCGGGCCCCAGATCCTGTTGTGCCTGTGAACACGCTGCAGGGGGACGGTGAAGACCAGCAACAGCTTTCAGGGCTGCCACCTTCCGTGTGGGACAAGGAGCCGGACGTGTGCCTTCTCGGAAACAGGCTCTGCCGAGGACGAGAGCCATGAGATGTTCCTCCTCTGGGCAAGCCCGGGTCCAGAATCCTGTTGTACCTGTGAATAGGCTGCAGGGGGACGGTGAAGACCAGCAACAGCTTTCAGGGCTGCCACCTTCCTTGAGGGACAAGGAGCCGGACGTGTGCCTTTTCGGAAACAGGCTCTGCCGAGGACGAGAGCCATGAGATGTTGCTCCTCTGGGCAAGCCCGGGTCCCAGATCCTGTTGTGCCTGTGAATAAGCTGCAGGGGGACAGTGAAGACGAGCAACAGCTTTCAGGGCTGCCACCTTCCGTGTGGGACAATGAGCCGGACGTGTGCCTTTTTGGAAACAGGCTCTGCCGAGGACGAGAGACTAACCCTGACCCTAACCCTAACCCTAACCCCTAACCCTAACCCTAAGCCCATCCCTAACGACCCTAACCCTAACCCTAAACCTAAGCCCTTAACACTAACCCTAACCCTAAACCCTAACCCTAACCCTAACTGTAACCCTAACCCTAACCCTAACCCCTAACCCTAACCCTAACCCCTAACCCTAACCCTAACCCTAATGGCCCTAACTCTAACCCTAACCCCTAACCCTAACCCTAAACCTAAACCTAACCCTAACCATAACCCTAACACTAACCCCAACCCTAACCCTAACCCTAACCCTAACCCCTAACCCTAACCCCTAACTGTAAACATTTTCTGACAAGGTGCAGGATGTGTGCCGTTTCCGAAACAGGTTCTGCTGATGACGAGAGCCATGAGATTTTCCTCCTCTGGGCAAGCCCGTATCCCAGATGCTGTTGTGCCTGTGAATAGGGTGCAGGGGGACGGTGAAGACCAGCAACAGCTTTCAGGGCTGCCACCTTCCGTGTGGGACAAGGAGCCGGACGTGTGCCTTTTCGGAAAGAGGCTCTGCCGAGGACGAGAGCCATCAGATATTCCTCCTCTGGGAAAGCCCGGGTCCCAGATCCTGTTGTGCCTGTGAATAGGCTGCAGGGGGACGGTGAAGACCAGCAACAGCTTTCAGGGCTGCCACCTTCCGTGTGGGACAAGGAGCCGGACGTGTGCCTTTTCGGAAACAGGCCCTGTCGAGGACGAGAGCCATGAGATGTTGCTCCTCTGGGCAAGCCCGGGTCCCAGATCCTGTTGTGCCTGTGAATAGGCTGCAGGGGGACGGTGAAGACCAGCAACAGCTTTCAGGGCTGCCACCTGCCGTGTGGGACAAGGAGCCGGACGTGTGCCTTTCCGGAATCAGGCTCTGCCGAGGACGAGAGCCATGAGATGTTCCTCCTCTGGGCAAGCCCGGGTCCCAGATCCTGTTGTGCCTGTGAATAGGCTGCAGGGGGAAGGTGAAGACGAGTAACATCCTTCAGGGCTGCCACCTTCCGTGTGGGACAAGGAGCCGAACGTGTGCCTTTTCGGAAAGAGGCTCTGCCGAGGACGAGAGCCTAAACCTGACCCTAACCCTAACTCTAACCCCTAAACCTAACCCTAACCCTAACCCTAACCCTAACCCCTAACCCTAACCCTAACCCTAACCCTAACCCTAACCCTAACCACCTAACACTAACCTTAACCCTAACCCCTAACCCTAACCCTAACCCTAAACCCTAACCCTAATGGCCCGAACCCTAACCCTAACCCTGACCCTAACCCTAATCCTAACCCCTAACCCTAACCCTAACCCTATCACTAACGCCTAACCCTAATCCTAACCCTAAACCTAACCCTAACCCTAACCCCCCTAAACCTAACCTAACCCCTAACCCTAACCATAACCGTAACCTAACCCTAACCCTACCCTAACCCTAACCCTAAACCTAACCCCTAACCCTAACCCTAAAACCTCACCCTAACCCTAACCCCTAACCCTAACCCTAACCCCTAACCCTAACCCCTAACCCTAACCTTACCTTAACCCCTAACCCTAACCCTAACCCTAACCTTACCTTAACCCCTAACCCTAACCCTAACCCCTAACGCTAACCCTAACCTTACCCTAACCATTAACCCCTAACCCTAACCCCTAACTGTAAACCTTTTCTGACAAGGTGCAGGATGTGTGCCGTTTCCGAAACAGGTTCTGCTGAGGACGAGAGCCATGAGATTTTCTACTATGGGCAAGCCCGTATCCCAGATGCTGTTGTGCCTGTGAATAGGGTGCAGGGGGACGGTGAAGACCAGCAACAGCTTTCAGGGCTGCCACCTTCCGTGTTGGAAAAGGAGCCGGACGTGTGTCCTTTCGGAAACAGGCCCTGCCGAGGACGAGAGCCATGAGATGTTCCTCCTCTGGGCAAGACCGGGCCCCAGATCCTGTTGTGCCTGTGAACACGCTGCAGGGGGACGGTGAAGACCAGCAACAGCTTTCAGGGCTGCCACCTTCCGTGTGGGACAAGGAGCCGGACGTGCGCCTTTTCGGAAAGAGTCTCTTCCGTGGACGAAAGCCATGATATGTTCCTCCTCTGCGCGTGCCCGGGTCCCAGATCCTGTTGTGCCTGTGAATAGGCTGCAGGGCGACGGTGAAGACCAGCAACAGCTTTCCAGTCTGACACCTTCCGTGTGGGACAAGGAGCCGGACGTGTGCCTTTTCGGAATCGGGCTCTGCCGAGAAGAGAGCCATGAGATGTTCCTCCTCTGGGCATGTCCGGGTCCTGAATCCTGTTGTGCCTGTGAATAGGCTGCAGGGGGACGGTGAAGACCAGCAACAGCTTTCAGGGCTGCCACCTTCCGTGTGGGACAAGGAGCCGGACGTGTGCCTTTTCGGAATAGGGCTCTGCCGAGGACGAGAGCCATGAGATGTTCCTCCTCTGGGCAAGCCCGGGTCCTGAATCCTATTGTACCTGTGAATAGGCTGCAGGGGGACTGTGAAGACCAGCAACAGCTTTCAGGGCTGCCACCTTCCGTGTGGGACAAGGAGCCGGACGTGTGCCTTTCCGGAATCAGGCTCTGCCGAGGACGAGAGCCATGAGATGTTCCTCCTCTGGGCAAGCCCGGGTCCCAGATCCTGTTGTGCCTCTGAATAGGCTGCAGGGGGACGGTGAAAACCAGCAACATCCTTCAGGGGTTCCAACTTCCGTGTGGGACAAGGAGCCGGACGTGTGCCTTTTCGAAAACAGGCCCTGTCGAGGACGAGAGCCATGAGATGTTCCTCCTCTGGGCAAGCCCGGGTCCCAGATCCTGTTGTGCCTGTGAATAGGCTGCAGGGGGACGGTGAAGACCAGCAACAGCTTTCAGGGCTGCCACCTTCCGTGTGGGACAAGGAGCCGGACGTGTGCCTTCTCAGAAACAGGCTCTACCGAGGACGAGAGCCATGAGATGTTCCTCCTCTGGGCAAGCCCGGGTCTCAAATCCTATTGTGCCTGTGAATAGGCTGCAGGGGGACGGTGAAGACCAGCAACATCTTTCAGGGCTGCCACCTTCCGTGTGGGACAAGGAGCCGGACGAGTGCCCTTTCGGGAAGAGGCTCTGCCGAGGACAAGAGCCATGATATGTTCCTCCTCTGGGCAAGCCCGGGTCCTGAATCCTGTTGTACCTGTGAATAGGCTGCAGGGGGACGGTGAAGACCAGCAACAGCTTTCAGGGCTGCCACCTTCCGTGTGGGACAAGGAGCCGGACGTGTGCCTTTTCGGAAATAGGCTCTGCCGAGGACGAGAGCCATGAGATGTTCCTCCTCTGGGCAAGCCCGTATCCCAGATGCTGTTGTGCCTGTGAATAGGGTGCAGGGGGACGGTGAAGACCAGCAACAGCTTTCAGGGCTGCCACCTTCCGTGTTCGAAAAGGAGCCGGACGTGTGTCTTTTCGGAAACAGGCCCTGCCGAGGACGAGAGCCATGAGATGTTCCTCCTCTGGGCAAGACCGGGCCCCAGATCCTGTTGTGCCTGTGAACACGCTGCAGGGGGACGGTGAAGACCAGCAACAGCTTTCAGGGCTGCCACCTTCCGTGTGTGACAAGGAGCCGGACGTGCGCCTTTTCGGAAAGAGTCTCTCCCGTGGACGAAAGCCATGATATGTTCCTCCTCTGGGCGTGCCCGGGTCCTGAATCCTGTTGTGCCTTTGAATAGGCTGCAGGGCGACGGTGAAGACCAGCAACAGCTTTCAGGGCTGCCACCTTCCGTGTGGGACAAGGATCCGGACCTGTGCCTTTTGGGAAACAGGCCCTGCCGAGGACGAGAGCCATGAGATGTTCCTCCTCTGGGCAAGCCCGCGTCGTGAATCCTGTTGTGCCTGTGAATAGGCTGCAGGGGGACAGTGAAGACCAGCAACAGCTTTCAGGGCTGCCACCTTCCGTGTGGGACAAGGAGCCGGACGTGTGTCTTTTCGGAATCGGGCTCTGCCGAGGAAGAGAGCCATGAGATGTTCCTCCTCTGGGCAAGCCCGGGTCCCTGATCCTGTTGTGCCTGTGAATAGGCTGCAGGGGGACGGTGAAGACCAGCAACAGCTTTCAGGGCTGCCACCTTCCGTGTGGGACAAGGAGCCGGACGTGTGCCTTCTCGGAAACAGGCTCTGCCGAGGACGAGAGCCATGAGATGTTCCTCCTCTGGGCAAGCCCGGGTCCCAAATCCTATTGTGCCTGTGAATAGGCTGCAGGGGGACGGTGAAGACCAGCAACATCTTTCAGGGCTGCCACCTTCCGTGTGGGACAAGGAGCCGGACGAGTGCCCTTTCGGGAAGAGGCTCTGCCGAGGACAAGAGCCATGATATGTTCCTCCTCTGGGCAAGCCCGGGTCCTGAATCCTGTTGTACCTGTGAATAGGCTGCAGGGGGACGGTGAAGACCAGCAACAGCTTTCAGGGCTGCCACCTTCCGTGTGGGACAAGGAGCCGGACGTGTGCCTTTTCGGAATCGGGCTCTGCCGAGGACGAGAGCCATGAGATGTTCCTCCTCTGGGCAAGCCCGGGTCCTGAATCCTGTTGTGCCTGTGAATAGGCTGCAGGGGGACGGTGAAGACCAGCAACAGCTTTCAGGGCTGCCACCTTCCGTGTGGGACAAGGAACCGGACGTGTGCCTTTTCGAAAAGAGGCCCTGCCGAGGACGAGAGCCATGAGATGTTCCTCCTCTGGGCAAACCCGGGTCCCAGATCCTGTTGTGCCTGTGAATAGGCTGCAGGGGGACGGTGAAGACCAGCAACAGGTTTCAGGGCTGCCACCTTCCGTGTGGGACAAGGAGCCGGACGTGTGCCTTTTCGGAAACAGGCCCTGCCGAGGACGAGAGCCATGAGATGTTCCTCCTCTGGGCAAGCCCGCGTCATGAATCCTGTTGTGCCTGTGAATAGGCTGCAGGGGGACAGTGAAGACCAGCAACAGCTTTCAGGGCTGCCACCTTCCCTGTGGGACAAGGAGCCGGACGTGTGCCTTTTCGGAATCGGGCTCTGACGAGAAGAGAGCCATGAGATGTTCCTCCTCTGGGCATGTCCGGGTCCTGAATCCTGTTGTGCCTGTGAATAGGCTGCAGGGGGACGGTGAAGACCAGCAACAGCTTTCAGGGCTGCCACCTTCCGTGTGGGACAAGGAGCCGGACGTGTGCCTTTTCGGAATCGGGCTCTGCCGAGGAAGAGAGCCATGAGATGTTCCTCCTCTGGGCATGCCCGGGTCCTGAATCGTTTTGTGCCTGTGAATAGGCTGCAGGGGGACGGTGAAGACCAGCAACAGCTTTCAGGGCTGCCACCTTCCGTGTGGGACAAGGAGCCGGACGTGTGACTTTTCAGAAATAGGCTCTGCCGAGGACGAGAGCCATGATATGTTCCTCCTCTGGGCAAGCCCGGGTCCTGAATCCTGTTGTACCTGTGAATAGGCTGCAGGGGGACGGTGAAGACCAGCAACAGCTTTCAGGGCCGCCACCTTCCGTGTGGGACAAGGAGCCGGATGTGTGCCTTTTCGGAAAGAGACCCTGCCGAGGACGAGAGCCATGAGATGTTCCTCCTCTGGGCAAGCCCGGGTCCCAGATCCTGTTGTGCCTGTGAATAGGCTGCAGGGGGACGGTGAAGACCAGCAACAGCTTTCAGGGCTGCCACCTTCCGTGTGGGACAAGGAGCCGGACGTGTGCCTTCTCGGAAACAGGCTCTGCCGAGGACGAGAGCCATGAGATGTTCCTCCTCTGGCCAAGCCCGGGTCCTGAATCCTGTTGTACCTGTGAATAGGCTGCAGGGGGACGGTGAAGACCAGCAACAGCTTTCAGGGCTGCCACCTTCCGTGTGGGACAAGGAGCCGGACGTGTGCCTTTTCGGAAATAGGCTCTGCCGAGGACGAGAGCCATGAGATGTTGCTCCTCTGGGCAAGCCCGGGTCCCAGATCCTCTTGTACCTGTGAATAGGCTGCAGGGGGACGGTGAAGACCAGCAACAGCTTTCAGGGCTGCCACCTTCCGTGTGGGACAAGGAGCCGGACCTGTGCCTTTTCGGAATCGGGCTCTGCCGAGGACGAGAGCCATGAGATGTTCCTCCTCTGGGCATGCCCGGGTCCTGAATCCTGTTGTGCCTGTGAATAGGCTGCAGGGGGACGGTGAAGACCAGCAACAGCTTTCAGGGCTGCCACCTTCCGTGTGGGACAAGGAACCGGACGTGTGCCTTTTCGAAAAGAGGCCCTGCCGAGGACGAGAGCCATGAGATGTTCCTCCTCTGGGCAAACCCGGGTCCCAGATCCTGTTGTGCCTGTGAATAGGCTGCAGGGGGACGGTGAAGACCAGCAACAGCTTTCAGGGCTGCCACCTTCCGTGTGGGACAAGGAGCCGGACGTGTGCCTTTTCGGAATCGGGCTCTGCCGAGAAGAGAGCCATGAGATGTTCCTCCTCTGGGCATGTGCGGGTCCTGAATCCTGTTGTGCCTGTGAATAGGCTGCAGGGGGACGGTGAAGACCAGCAACAGCTTTCAGGGCTGCCACCTTCCGTGTGGGACAAGGAGCCGGACGTGTGCCTTTTCGGAATCGGGCTCTGCCGAGGAAGAGAGCCATGAGATGTTACTCCTCTGGGCAAGCCCGGGTCCTGAATCCTGTTGTACCTGTGAATAGGCTGCAGGGGGACGGTGAAGACCAGCAACAGCTTTCAGAGCTGCCACCTTCCGTGTGGGACAAGGAGCCGGACGTGTGCCTTTCCGGAATCAGGCTCTGCCGAGGACGAGAGCCATGAGATGTTCCTCCTCTGGGCAAGCCCGGGTCCCAGATCCTGTTGTGCCTGTGAATAGGCTGCAGGGGGACGGTGAAAACCAGCAACATCCTTCAGGGGTTCCAACTTCCGTGTGGGACAAGGAGCCGGACGTGTGCCTTTTCGGAAACAGGCCCTGTCGAGGACGAGAGCCATGAGATGTTCCTCCTCTGGGCAAGCCCGGGTCCCAAATCCTATTGTGCCTGTGAATAGGCTGCAGGGGGACGGTGAAGACCAGCAACATCTTTCAGGGCTGCCACCTTCCGTGTGGGACAAGGAGCCGGACGAGTGCCCTTTCGGGAAGAGGCTCTGCCGAGGACAAGAGCCATGATATGTTCCTCCTCTGGGCAAGCCCGGGTCCTGAATCCTGTTGTACCTGTGAATAGGCTGCAGGGGGACGGTGAAGACCAGCAACAGCTTTCAGGGCTGCCACCTTCCGTGTGGGACAAGGAGCCGGACCTGTGCCTTTTCGGAATCGGGCTCTGCCGAGGACGAGAGCCATGAGATGTTCCTCCTCTGGGCATGCCCGGGTCCTGAATCCTGTTGTGCCTGTGAATAGGCTGCAGGGGGACGGTGAAGACCAGCAACAGCTTTCAGGGCTGCCACCTTCCGTGTGGGACAAGGAACCGGACGTGTGCCTTTTCGAAAAGAGGCCGTGCCGAGGACGAGAGCCATGAGATGTTCCTCCTCTGGGCAAACCCGGGTCCCAGATCCTGTTGTGCCTGTGAATAGGCTGCAGGGGGACGGTGAAGACCAGCAACAGCTTTCAGGGCTGCCACCTTCCGTGTGGGACAAGGAGCCGGACGTGTGCCTTTTCGGAAACAGGCCATGCCGAGGACGAGAGCCATGAGATGTTCCTCCTCTGGGCAAGCCCGCGTCGTGAATCCTGTTGTGCCTGTGAATAGGCTGCAGGGGGACAGTGAAGACCAGCAACAGCTTTCAGGGCTGCCACCTTCCGTGTGGGACAAGGAGCCGGACGTGTGCCTTTTCGGAATCGGGCTCTGCCGAGAAGAGAGCCATGAGATGTTCCTCCTCTGGGCATGTGCGGGTCCTGAATCCTGTTGTGCCTGTGAATAGGCTGCAGGGGGACGGTGAAGACCAGCAACAGCTTTCAGGGCTGCCACCTTCCGTGTGGGACAAGGAGCCGGACGTGTGCCTTTTCGGAATCGGGCTCTGCCGAGGAAGAGAGCCATGAGATGTTCCTCCTCTGGGCATGCCCGGGTCCTGAATCCTGTTGTGCCTGTGAATAGGCTGCAGGGGGACGGTGAAGACCAGCAACAGCTTTCAGGGCTGCCACCTTCCGTGTGGGACAAGGAGCCGGACGTGTGCCTTTCCGGAATCAGGCTCTGCCGAGGACGAGAGCCATGAGATGTTCCTCCTCTGGGCAAGCCCGGGTCCTGAATCCTGTTGTGCCTGTGAATAGGCTGCAGGGGGACGGTGAAGACCAGCAACAGCTTTCAGGGCTGCCACCTTCCGTGTGGGACAAGGAACCGGACATGTGCCTTTTCGAAAAGAGGCCCTGCCGAGGACGAGAGCCATGAGATGTTCCTCCTCTGGGCAAACCCGGGTCCCAGATCCTGTTGTGCCTGTGAATAGGCTGCAGGGGGACGGTGAAGACCAGCAACAGCTTTCAGGGCTGCCACCTTCCGTGTGGGACAAGGAGCCGGACGTGTGCCTTTTCGGAAACAGGCCCTGCCGAGGACGAGAGCCATGAGATGTTCCTCCTCTGGGCAAGCCCGCGTCGTGAATCCTGTTGTGCCTGTGAATAGGCTGCAGGGGGACAGTGAAGACCAGCAACAGCTTTCAGGGCTGCCACCTTCCGTGTGGGACAAGGAGCCGGACGTGTGCCTTTTCGGAATCGGGCTCTGCCGAGAAGAGAGCCATGAGATGTTCCTCCTCTGGGCATGTGCGGGTCCTGAATCCTGTTGTGCCTGTGAATAGGCTGCAGGGGGACGGTGAAGACCAGCAACAGCTTTCAGGGCTGCCACCTTCCGTGTGGGACAAGGAGCCGGACGTGTGCCTTTTCGGAATCGGGCTCTGCCGAGGAAGAGAGCCATGAGATGTTCCTCCTCTGGGCACGCCCGGGTCCTGAATCCTGTTGTGCCTGTGAATAGGCTGCAGGGGGACGGTGAAGACCAGCAACAGCTTTCAGGGCTGCCACCTTCCGTGTGGGATAAGGAGCCGGACGTGTGCCTTTCCGGAATCAGGCTCTGCCGAGGACGAGAGCCATGAGATGTTCCTCCTCTGGGCAAGCCCGGGTCCTGAATCCTGTTGTACCTGTGAATAGGCTGCAGGGGGACGGTGAAGACCAGCAACAGCTTTCAGGGCTGCCACCTTCCGTGTGGGACAAGGAGCCGGACGTGTGACTTTTCAGAAATAGGCTCTGCCGAGGACGAGAGCCATGATATGTTCCTCCTCTGGGCAAGCCCGGGTCCTGAATCCTGTTGTACCTGTGAATAGGCTGCAGGGGGACGGTGAAGACCAGCAACAGCTTTCAGGGCCGCCACCTTCCGTGTGGGACAAGGAGCCGGATGTGTGCCTTTTCGGAAAGAGGCCCTGCCGAGGACGAGAGCCATGAGATGTTCCTCCTCTGGGCAAGCCCGGGTCCCAGATCCTGTTGTGCCTGTGAATAGGCTGCAGGGGGACGGTGAAGACCAGCAACAGCTTTCAGGGCTGCCACCTTCCGTGTGGGACAAGGAGCCGGACGTGTGCCTTTTCGGAAACAGGCCCTGTCGAGGACGAGAGCCATGAGATGTTCCTCCTCTGGGCAAGCCCGGGTCCCAAATCCTATTGTGCCTGTGAATAGGCTGCAGGGGGACGGTGAAGACCAGCAACATCTTTCAGGGCTGCCACCTTCCGTGTGGGACAAGGAGCCGGACGAGTGCCCTTTCGGGAAGAGGCTCTGCCGAGGACAAGAGCCATGATATGTTCCTCCTCTGGGCAAGCCCGGGTCCTGAATCCTGTTGTGCCTGTGAATAGGCTGCAGGGGGACGGTGAAGACCAGCAACAGCTTTCAGGGCTGCCACCTTCCGTGTGGGACAAGGAGCCGGACCTGTGCCTTTTCGGAATCGGGCTCTGCCGAGGACGAGAGCCATGAGATGTTCCTCCTCTGGGCATGCCCGGGTCCTGAATCCTGTTGTGCCTGTGAATAGGCTGCAGGGGGACGGTGAAGACCAGCAACAGCTTTCAGGGCTGCCACCTTCCGTGTGGGACAAGGAACCGGACATGTGCCTTTTCGAAAAGAGGCCCTGCCGAGGACGAGAGCCATGAGATGTTCCTCCTCTGGGCAAACCCGGGTCCCAGATCCTGTTGTGCCTGTGAATAGGCTGCAGGGGGACGGTGAAGACCAGCAACAGCTTTCCGGCCTGCCACCTTCCGTGTGGGACAAGGAGCCGGACGTGTGCCTTTTCGGAAACAGGCCCTGCCGAGGACGAGAGCCATGAGATGTTCCTCCTCTGGGCAAGCCCGCGTCGTGAATCCTGTTGTGCCTGTGAATAGGCTGCAGGGGGACAGTGAAGACCAGCAACAGCTTTCAGGGCTGCCACCTTCCGTGTGGGACAAGGAGCCGGACGTTTGCCTTTTCGGAATCGGGCTCTGCCGAGAAGAGAGCCATGAGATGTTCCTCCTCTGGGCATGTGCGGGTCCTGAATCCTGTTGTGCCTGTGAATAGGCTGTTGGGGGACAGTGAAGACCAGCAACAGCTTTCAGGGCTGCCACCTTCCGTGTGGGACAAGGAGCCGGACGTGTGCCTTTTCGGAATCGGGCTCTGCCGAGGAAGAGAGCCATGAGATGTTCCTCCTCTGGGCATGCCCGGGTCCTGAATCCTGTTGTGCCTGTGAATAGGCTGCAGGGGGACGGTGAAGACCAGCAACAGCTTTCAGGGCTGCCACCTTCCGTGTGGGACAAGGAGCCGGACGTGTGCCTTTCCGGAATCAGGCTCTGCCGAGGACGAGAGCCATGAGATGTTCCTCCTCTGGGCAAGCCCGGGTCCTGAATCCTGTTGTACCTGTGAATAGGCTGCAGGGGGACGGTGAAGACCAGCAACAGCTTTCAGGGCTGCCACCTTCCTTGTGGGACAAGGAGCCGGACGTGTGCCTTTTCGGAAATAGGCTCTGCCGAGGACGAGAGCCATGAGATGTTCCTCCTCTGGGCAAGCCCGGGTCCCAGATCCTCTTGTACCTGTGAATAGGCTGCAGGGGAACGGTGAAGACCAGCAACAGCTTTCAGGGCTGCCACCTTCCGTGTGGGACAAGGAGCCGGACCTGTGCCTTTTCGGAATCGGGCTCTGCCGAGGACGAGAGCCATGAGATGTTCCTCCTCTGGGCATGCCCGGGTCCTGAATCCTGTTGTGCCTGTGAATAGGCTGCAGGGGGACGGTGAAGACCAGCAACAGCTTTCAGGGCTGCCACCTTCCGTGTGGGACAAGGAACCGGACATGTGCCTTTTCGAAAAGAGGCCCTGCCGAGGACGAGAGCCATGAGATGTTCCTCCTCTGGGCAAACCCGGGTCCCAGATCCTGTTGTGCCTGTGAATAGGCTGCAGGGGGACGGTGAAGACCAGCAACAGCTTTCAGGGCTGCCACCTTCCGTGTGGGACAAGGAGCCGGACGTGTGCCTTTTCGGAAACAGGCCCTGCCGAGGACGAGAGCCATGAGATGTTCCTCCTCTGGGCAAGCCCGCGTCGTGAATCCTGTTGTGCCTGTGAATAGGCTGCAGGGGGACAGTGAAGACCAGCAACAGCTTTCAGGGCTGCCACCTTCCGTGTGGGACAAGGAGCCGGACGTGTGCCTTTTCGGAATCGGGCTCTGCCGAGAAGAGAGCCATGAGATGTTCCTCCTCTGGGCATGTGCGGGTCCTGAATCCTGTTGTGCCTGTGAATAGGCTGCAGGGGGACGGTGAAGACCAGCAACAGCTTTCAGGGCTGCCACCTTCCGTGTGGGACAAGGAGCCGGACGTGTGCCTTTTCGGAATCGGGCTCTGCCGAGGAAGAGAGCCATGAGATGTTCCTCCTCTGGGCACGCCCGGGTCCTGAATCCTGTTGTGCCTGTGAATAGGCTGCAGGGGGACGGTGAAGACCAGCAACAGCTTTCAGGGCTGCCACCTTCCGTGTGGGACAAGGAGCCGGACGTGTGCCTTTCCGGAATCAGGCTCTGCCGAGGACGAGAGCCATGAGATGTTCCTCCTCTGGGCAAGCCCGGGTCCTGAATCCTGTTGTACCTGTGAATAGGCTGCAGGTGGACGGTGAAGACCAGCAACAGCTTTCAGGGCTGCCACCTTCCGTGTGGGACAAGGAGCCGGACGTGTGACTTTTCAGAAATAGGCTCTGCCGAGGACGAGAGCCATGAGATGTTGCTCCTCTGGGCAAGCCCGGGTCCTGAATCCTGTTGTGCCTGTGAATAGGCTGCAGGGGGACGGTGAAGACCAGCAACAGCTTTCAGGGCTGCCACCTTCCGTGTGGGACAAGGAACCGGACGTGTGCCTTTTCGAAAAGAGGCCCTGCCGAGGAAGAGAGCCATGAGATGTTCCTCCTCTGGGCAAACTCGGGTCCCAGATCCTGTTGTGCCTGTGAATAGGCTGCAGGTGGACGGTGAAGACCAGCAACAGCTTTCAGGGCCACCACCTTCCGTGTGGGACAAGGAGCCGGATGTGTGCCTTTTCGGAAAGAGGCCCTGCCGAGGACGAGAGCCATGAGATGTTCCTCCTCTGGGCAAGCCCGGGTCCCAGATCCTGTTGTGCCTGTGAATAGGCTGCAGGGGGACGGTGAAGACCAGCAACAGCTTTCAGGGCTGCCACCTTCCGTGTGGGACAAGGAGCCGGACGTGTGCCTTCTCGGAAACAGGCTCTGCCGAGGACGAGAGCCATGAGATGTTCCCCCTCTGGCCAAGCCCGGGTCCTGAATCCTGTTGTACCTGTGAATAGGCTGCAGGGGGACGGTGAAGACCAGCAACAGCTTTCAGGGCTGCCACCTTCCGTGTGGGACAAGGAGCCGGACGTGTGCCTTTTCGGAAATAGGCTCTGCCGAGGACGAGAGCCATGAGATGTTCCTCCTCTGGGCAAGCCCGGGTCCCAGATCCTCTTGTACCTGTGAATAGGCTGCAGGGGGACGGTGAAGACCAGCAACAGCTTTCAGGGCTGCCACCTTCCGTGTGGGACAAGGAGCCGGACCTGTGCCTTTTCGGAATCGGGCTCTGCCGAGGACGAGAGCCATGAGATGTTCCTCCTCTGGGCATGCCCGGGTCCTGAATCCTGTTGTGCCTGTGAATAGGCTGCAGGGGGACGGTGAAGACCAGCAACAGCTTTCAGGGCTGCCACCTTCCGTGTGGGACAAGGAACCGGACGTGTGCCTTTTCGAAAAGAGGCCCTGCCGAGGAAGAGAGCCATGAGATGTTCCTCCTCTGGGCAAACTCGGGTCCCAGATCCTGTTGTGCCTGTGAATAGGCTGCAGGGGGACGGTGAAGACCAGCAACAGCTTTCAGGGCTGCCACCTTCCGTGTGGGACAAGGAGCCGGACGTTTGCCTTTTCGGAAACAGGCCCTGCCGAGGACGAGAGCCATGAGATGTTCCTCCTCTGGGCAAGCCCGCGTCGTGAATCCTGTTGTGCCTGTGAATAGGCTGCAGGGGGACAGTGAAGACCAGCAACAGCTTTCAGGGCTGCCACCTTCCGTGTGGGACAAGGAGCCGGACGTGTGCCTTTTCGGAATCGGGCTCTGCCGAGAAGAGAGCCATGAGATGTTCCTCCTCTGGGCATGTGCGGGTCCTGAATCCTGTTGTGCCTGTGAATAGGCTGCAGGGGGACGGTGAAGACCAGCAACAGCTTTCAGGGCTGCCACCTTCCGTGTGGGACAAGGAGCCGGACGTGTGCCTTTTCGGAATCGGGCTCTGCCGAGGAAGAGAGCCATGAGATGTTCCTCCTCTGGGCATGCCCGGGTCCTGAATCCTGTTGTGCCTGTGAATAGGCTGCAGGGGGACGGTGAAGACCAGCAACAGCTTTCAGGGCTGCCACCTTCCGTGTGGGACAAGGAGCCGGACGTGTGCCTTTCCGGAATCAGGCTCTGCCGAGGACGAGAGCCATGAGATGTTCCTCCTCTGGGCAAGCCCGGGTCCTGAATCCTGTTGTGCCTGTGAATAGGCTGCAGGGGGACGGTGAAGACCAGCAACAGCTTTCAGGGCTGCCACCTTCCGTGTGGGACAAGGAACCGGACCTGTGCCTTTTCGGAATCGGGCTCTGCCGAGGACGAGAGCCATGAGATGTTCCTCCTCTGGGCATGCCCGGGTCCTGAATCCTGTTGTGCCTGTGAATAGGCTGCAGGGGGACGGTGAAGACCAGCAACAGCTTTCAGGGCTGCCACCTTCCGTGTGGGACAAGGAACCGGACGTGTGCCTTTTCGAAAAGAGGCCCTGCCGAGGACGAGAGCCATGAGATGTTCCTCCTCTGGGCAAACCCGGGTCCCAGATCCTGTTGTGCCTGTGAATAGGCTGCAGGGGGACGGTGAAGACCAGCAACAGCTTTCAGGGCTGCCACCTTCCGTGTGGGACAAGGAGCCGGACGTGTGCCTTTTCGGAATCGGGCTCTGCCGAGAAGAGAGCCATGAGATGTTCCTCCTCTGGGCATGTGCGGGTCCTGAATCCTGTTGTGCCTGTGAATAGGCTGCAGGGGGACGGTGAAGACCAGCAACAGCTTTCAGGGCTGCCACCTTCCGTGTGGGACAAGGAGCCGGACGTGTGCCTTTTCGGAATCGGGCTCTGCCGAGGAAGAGAGCCATGAGATGTTACTCCTCTGGGCAAGCCCGGGTCCTGAATCCTGTTGTACCTGTGAATAGGCTGCAGGGGGACGGTGAAGACCAGCAACAGCTTTCAGAGCTGCCACCTTCCGTGTGGGACAAGGAGCCGGACGTGTGCCTTTCCGGAATCAGGCTCTGCCGAGGACGAGAGCCATGAGATGTTCCTCCTCTGGGCAAGCCCGGGTCCCAGATCCTGTTGTGCCTGTGAATAGGCTGCAGGGGGACGGTGAAAACCAGCAACATCCTTCAGGGGTTCCAACTTCCGTGTGGGACAAGGAGCCGGACGTGTGCCTTTTCGGAAACAGGCCCTGTCGAGGACGAGAGCCATGAGATGTTCCTCCTCTGGGCAAGCCCGGGTCCCAAATCCTATTGTGCCTGTGAATAGGCTGCAGGGGGACGGTGAAGACCAGCAACATCTTTCAGGGCTGCCACCTTCCGTGTGGGACAAGGAGCCGGACGAGTGCCCTTTCGGGAAGAGGCTCTGCCGAGGACAAGAGCCATGATATGTTCCTCCTCTGGGCAAGCCCGGGTCCTGAATCCTGTTGTACCTGTGAATAGGCTGCAGGGGGACGGTGAAGACCAGCAACAGCTTTCAGGGCTGCCACCTTCCGTGTGGGACAAGGAGCCGGACCTGTGCCTTTTCGGAATCGGGCTCTGCCGAGGACGAGAGCCATGAGATGTTCCTCCTCTGGGCATGCCCGGGTCCTGAATCCTGTTGTGCCTGTGAATAGGCTGCAGGGGGACGGTGAAGACCAGCAACAGCTTTCAGGGCTGCCACCTTCCGTGTGGGACAAGGAACCGGACGTGTGCCTTTTCGAAAAGAGGCCGTGCCGAGGACGAGAGCCATGAGATGTTCCTCCTCTGGGCAAACCCGGGTCCCAGATCCTGTTGTGCCTGTGAATAGGCTGCAGGGGGACGGTGAAGACCAGCAACAGCTTTCAGGGCTGCCACCTTCCGTGTGGGACAAGGAGCCGGACGTGTGCCTTTTCGGAAACAGGCCCTGCCGAGGACGAGAGCCATGAGATGTTCCTCCTCTGGGCAAGCCCGCGTCGTGAATCCTGTTGTGCCTGTGAATAGGCTGCAGGGGGACAGTGAAGACCAGCAACAGCTTTCAGGGCTGCCACCTTCCGTGTGGGACAAGGAGCCGGACGTGTGCCTTTTCGGAATCGGGCTCTGCCGAGAAGAGAGCCATGAGATGTTCCTCCTCTGGGCATGTGCGGGTCCTGAATCCTGTTGTGCCTGTGAATAGGCTGCAGGGGGACGGTGAAGACCAGCAACAGCTTTCAGGGCTGCCACCTTCCGTGTGGGACAAGGAGCCGGACGTGTGCCTTTTCGGAATCGGGCTCTGCCGAGGAAGAGAGCCATGAGATGTTCCTCCTCTGGGCACGCCCGGGTCCTGAATCCTGTTGTGCCTGTGAATAGGCTGCAGGGGGACGGTGAAGACCAGCAACAGCTTTCAGGGCTGCCACCTTCCGTGTGGGACAAGGAGCCGGACGTGTGCCTTTCCGGAATCTGGCTCTGCCGAGGACGAGAGCCATGAGATGTTCCTCCTCTGGGCAAGCCCGGGTCCTGAATCCTGTTGTACCTGTGAATAGGCTGCAGGGGGACGGTGAAGACCAGCAACAGCTTTCAGGGCTGCCACCTTCCGTGTGGGACAAGGAGCCGGACGTGTGACTTTTCAGAAATAGGCTCTGCCGAGGACGAGAGCCATGATATGTTCCTCCTCTGGGCAAGCCCGGGTCCTGAATCCTGTTGTACCTGTGAATAGGCTGCAGGGGGACGGTGAAGACCAGCAACAGCTTTCAGGGCCGCCACCTTCCGTGTGGGACAAGGAGCCGGATGTGTTCCTTTTCGGAAACAGGCCCTGCCGAGGACGAGAGCCATGAGATGTTCCTCCTCTGGGCAAGCCCGGGTCCCAGATCCTGTTGTGCCTGTGAATAGGCTGCAGGGGGACGGTGAAGACCAGCAACAGCTTTCAGGGCTGCCACCTTCCGTGTGGGACAAGGAGCCGGACGTGTGCCATTTCGGAAACAGGCCCTGTCGAGGACGAGAGCCATGAGATGTTCCTCCTCTGGGCAAGCCCGGGTCCCAAATCCTATTGTGCCTGTGAATAGGCTGCAGGGGGACGGTGAAGACCAGCAACATCTTTCAGGGCTGCCACCTTCCGTGTGGGACAAGGAGCCGGACGTGTGCCCTTTCGGGAAGAGGCTCTGCCGAGGACAAGAGCCATGATATGTTCCTCCTCTGGGCAAGCCCGGGTCCTGAATCCTGTTGTACCTGTGAATAGGCTGCAGGGGTACGGTGAAGACCAGCAACAGCTTTCAGGGCTGCCACCTTCCGTGTGGGACAAGGAGCCGGACCTGTGCCTTTTCGGAATCGGGCTCTGCCGAGGACGAGAGCCATGAGATGTTCCTCCTCTGGGCATGCCCGGGTCCTGAATCCTGTTGTGCCTGTGAATAGGCTGCAGGGGGACGGTGAAGACCAGCAACAGCTTTCAGGGCTGCCACCTTCCGTGTGGGACAAGGAACCGGACATGTGCCTTTTCGAAAAGAGGCCCTGCCGAGGACGAGAGCCATGAGATGTTCCTCCTCTGGGCAAGCCCGGGTCCCAGATCCTGTTGTGCCTGTGAATAGGCTGCAGGGGGACGGTGAAGACCAGCAACAGCTTTCCGGCCTGCCACCTTCCGTGTGGGACAAGGAGCCGGACGTGTGCCTTTTCGGAAACAGGCCCTGCCGAGGACGAGAGCCATGAGATGTTCCTCCTCTGGGCAAGCCCGCGTCGTGAATCCTGTTGTGCCTGTGAATAGGCTGCAGGGGGACAGTGAAGACCAGCAACAGCTTTCAGGGCTGCCACCTTCCGTGTGGGACAAGGAGCCGGACGTTTGCCTTTTCGGAATCGGGCTCTGCCGAGAAGAGAGCCATGAGATGTTCCTCCTCTGGGCATGTGCGGGTCCTGAATCCTGTTGTGCCTGTGAATAGGCTGCAGGGGGACAGTGAAGACCAGCAACAGCTTTCAGGGCTGCCACCTTCCGTGTGGGACAAGGAGCCGGACGTGTGCCTTTTCGGAATCGGGCTCTGCCGAGGAAGAGAGCCATGAGATGTTCCTCCTCTGGGCATGCCCGGGTCCTGAATCCTGTTGTGCCTGTGAATAGGCTGCAGGGGGACGGTGAAGACCAGCAACAGCTTTCAGGGCTGCCACCTTCCGTGTGGGACAAGGAGCCGGACGTGTGCCTTTCCGGAATCAGGCTCTGCCGAGGACGAGAGCCATGAGATGTTCCTCCTCTGGGCAAGCCCGGGTCCTGAATCCTGTTGTACCTGTGAATAGGCTGCAGGGGGACGGTGAAGACCAGCAACAGCTTTCAGGGCTGCCACCTTCCTTGTGGGACAAGGAGCCGGACGTGTGCCTTTTCGGAAATAGGCTCTGCCGAGGACGAGAGCCATGAGATGTTCCTCCTCTGGGCAAGCCCGGGTCCCAGATCCTCTTGTACCTGTGAATAGGCTGCAGGGGGACGGTGAAGACCAGCAACAGCTTTCAGGGCTGCCACCTTCCGTGTGGGACAAGGAGCCGGACCTGTGCCTTTTCGGAATCGGGCTCTGCCGAGGACGAGAGCCATGAGATGTTCCTCCTCTGGGCATGCCCGGGTCCTGAATCCTGTTGTGCCTGTGAATAGGCTGCAGGGGGACGGTGAAGACCAGCAACAGCTTTCAGGGCTGCCACCTTCCGTGTGGGACAAGGAACCGGACATGTGCCTTTTCGAAAAGAGGCCCTGCCGAGGACGAGAGCCATGAGATGTTCCTCCTCTGGGCAAACCCGGGTCCCAGATCCTGTTGTGCCTGTGAATAGGCTGCAGGGGGACGGTGAAGACCAGCAACAGCTTTCAGGGCTGCCACCTTCCGTGTGGGACAAGGAGCCGGACGTGTGCCTTTTCGGAAACAGGCCCTGCCGAGGACGAGAGCCATGAGATGTTCCTCCTCTGGGCAAGCCCGCGTCGTGAATCCTGTTGTGCCTGTGAATAGGCTGCAGGGGGACAGTGAAGACCAGCAACAGCTTTCAGGGCTGCCACCTTCCGTGTGGGACAAGGAGCCGGACGTGTGCCTTTACGGAATCGGGCTCTGCCGAGAAGAGAGCCATGAGATGTTCCTCCTCTGGGCATGTGCGGGTCCTGAATCCTGTTGTGCCTGTGAATAGGCTGCAGGGGGACGGTGAAGACCAGCAACAGCTTTCAGGGCTGCCACCTTCCGTGTGGGACAAGGAGCCGGACGTGTGCCTTTTCGGAATCGGGCTCTGCCGAGGAAGAGAGCCATGAGATGTTCCTCCTCTGGGCACGCCCGGGTCCTGAATCCTGTTGTGCCTGTGAATAGGCTGCAGGGGGACGGTGAAGACCAGCAACAGCTTTCAGGGCTGCCACCTTCCGTGTGGGACAAGGAGCCGGACGTGTGCCTTCTCGGAAACAGGCTCTGCCGAGGACGAGAGCCATGAGATGTTCCCCCTCTGGCCAAGCCCGGGTCCTGAATCCTGTTGTACCTGTGAATAGGCTGCAGGGGGACGTTGAAGACCAGCAACAGCTTTCAGGGCTGCCACCTTCCGTGTGGGACAAGGAGCCGGACGTGTGCCTTTTCGGAAATAGGCTCTGCCGAGGACGAGAGCCATGAGATGTTCCTCCTCTGGGCAAGCCCGGGTCCCAGATCCTCTTGTACCTGTGAATAGGCTGCAGGGGGACGGTGAAGACCAGCAACAGCTTTCAGGGCTGCCACCTTCCGTGTGGGACAAGGAGCCGGACCTGTGCCTTTTCGGAATCGGGCTCTGCCGAGGAAGAGAGCCATGAGATGTTCCTCCTCTGGGCATGCCCGGGTCCTGAATCCTGTTGTGCCTGTGAATAGGCTGCAGGGGGACGGTGAAGACCAGCAACAGCTTTCAGGGCTGCCACCTTCCGTGTGGGACAAGGAACCGGACGTGTGCCTTTTCGAAAAGAGGCCCTGCCGAGGACGAGAGCCATGAGATGTTCATCCTCTGGGCAAACTCGGGTCCCAGATCCTGTTGTGCCTGTGAATAGGCTGCAGGGGGACGGTGAAGACCAGCAACAGCTTTCAGGGCTGCCACCTTCCGTGTGGGACAAGGAGCCGGACGTGTGCCTTTTCGGAAACAGGCCCTGCCGAGGACGAGAGCCATGAGATGTTCCTCCTCTGGGCAAGCCCGCGTCGTGAATCCTGTTGTGCCTGTGAATAGGCTGCAGGGGGACAGTGAAGACCAGCAACAGATTTCAGGGCTGCCACCTTCCGTGTGGGACAAGGAGCCGGACGTGTGCCTTTTCGGAATCGGGCTCTGCCGAGAAGAGAGCCATGAGATGTTCCTCCTCTGGGCATGTGCGGGTCCTGAATCCTGTTGTGCCTGTGAATAGGCTGCAGGGGGACGGTGAAGACCAGCAACAGCTTTCAGGGCTGCCACCTTCCGTGTGGGACAAGGAGCCGGACGTGTGCCTTTTCGGAATCGGGCTCTGCCGAGGAAGAGAGCCATGAGATGTTCCTCCTCTGGGCATGCCCGGGTCCTGAATCCTGTTGTGCCTGTGAATAGGCTGCAGGGGGACGGTGAAGACCAGCAACAGCTTTCAGGGCTGCCACCTTCCGTGTGGGACAAGGAGCCGGACGTGTGCCCTTCCGGAATCAGGCTCTGCCGAGGACGAGAGCCATGAGATGTTCCTCCTCTGGGCAAGCCCGGGTCCTGAATCCTGTTGTGCCTGTGAATAGGCTGCAGGGGGACGGTGAAGACCAGCAACAGCTTTCAGGGCTGCCACCTTCCGTGTGGGACAAGGAACCGGACATGTGCCTTTTCGAAAAGAGGCCCTGCCGAGGACGAGAGCCATGAGATGTTCCTCCTCTGGGCAAACCCGGGTCCCAGATCCTGTTGTGCCTGTGAATAGGCTGCAGGGGGACGGTGAAGACCAGCAACAGCTTTCAGGGCTGCCACCTTCCGTGTGGGACAAGGAGCCGGACGTGTGCCTTTCCGGAATCAGGCTCTGCCGAGGACGAGAGCCATGAGATGTTCCTCCTCTGGGCAAGCCCGGGTCCTGAATCCTGTTGTGCCTGTGAATAGGCTGCAGGGGGACGGTGAAGACCAGCAACAGCTTTCAGGGCTGCCACCTTCCGTGTGGGACAAGGAACCGGACATGTGCCTTTTCGAAAAGAGGCACTGCCGAGGACGAGAGCCATGAGATGTTCCTCCTCTGGGCAATCCCGGGTCCTGAATCCTGTTGTGCCTGTGAATAGGCTGCAGGGGGACGGTGAAGACCAGCAACAGCTTTCAGCGCTGCCACCTTCCGTGTGGGACAAGGAGCCGGACGTGTGCCTTTTCGGAATCGGGCTCTGCCGAGGAAGAGAGCCATGAGATGTTCCTCCTCTGGGCACGCCAGGGTCCTGAATCCTGTTGTGCCTGTGAATAGGCTGCAGGGGGACGGTGAAGACCAGCAACAGCTTTCAGGGCTGCCACCTTCCGTGTGGGATAAGGAGCCGGACGTGTGCCTTTCCGGAATCAGGCTCTGCTGAGGACGAGAGCCATGAGATGTTCCTCCTCTGGGTAAGCCCGGGTCCTGAATCCTGTTGTACCTGTGAATAGGCTGCAGGGGGACGGTGAAGACCAGCAACAGCTTTCAGGGCTGCCACCTTCCGTGTGGGACAAGGAGCCGGACGTGTGACTTTTCAGAAATAGGCTCTGCCGAGGACGAGAGCCATGATATGTTCCTCCTCTGGGCAAGCCCGGGTCCTGAATCCTGTTGTACCTGTGAATAGGCTGCAGGGGGACGGTGAAGACCAGCAACAGCTTTCAGGGCCGCCACCTTCCGTGTGGGACAAGGAGCCGGATGTGTGCCTTTTCGGAAAGAGGCCCTGCCGAGGACGAGAGCCATGAGATGTTCCTCCTCTGGGCAAGCCCGGGTCCCAGATCCTGTTGTGCCTGTGAATAGGCTGCAGGGGGACGGTGAAGACCAGCAACAGCTTTCAGGGCTGCCACCTTCCGTGTGGGACAAGGAGCCGGACGTGTGCCTTTTCGGAAACAGGCCCTGTCGAGGACGAGAGCCATGAGATGTTCCTCCTCTGGGCAAGCCCGGGTCCCAAATCCTATTGTGCCTGTGAATAGGCTGCAGGGGGACGGTGAAGACCAGCAACATCTTTCAGGGCTGCCACCTTCCGTGTGGGACAAGGAGCCGGACGAGTGCCCTTTCGGGAAGAGGCTCTGCCGAGGACAAGAGCCATGATATGTTCCTCCTCTGGGCAAGCCCGGGTCCTGAATCCTGTTGTACCTGTGAATAGGCTGCAGGGGTACGGTGAAGACCAGCAACAGCTTTCAGGGCTGCCACCTTCCGTGTGGGACAAGGAGCCGGACGTGTGCCTTTTCGGAATCGGGCTCTGCCGAGGACGAGAGCCATGAGATGTTCCTCCTCTGGGCATGCCCGGGTCCTGAATCCTGTTGTGCCTGTGAATAGGCTGCAGGGGGACGGTGAAGACCAGCAACAGCTTTCAGGGCTGCCACCTTCCGTGTGGGACAAGGAACCGGACATGTGCCTTTTCGAAAAGAGGCCCTGCCGAGGACGAGAGCCATGAGATGTTCCTCCTCTGGGCAAACCCGGGTCCCAGATCCTGTTGTGCCTGTGAATAGGCTGCAGGGGGACGGTGAAGACCAGCAACAGCTTTCAGGGCTGCCACCTTCCGTGTGGGACAAGGAGCCGGACGTGTGCCTTTTCGGAAACAGGCCCTGCCGAGGACGAGAGCCATGAGATGATCCTCCTCTGGGCAAGCCCGCGTCGTGAATCCTGTTGTGCCTGTGAATAGGCTGCAGGGGGACAGTGAAGACCAGCAACAGCTTTCAGGGCTGCCACCTTCCGTGTGGGACAAGGAGCCGGACGTTTGCCTTTTCGGAATCGGGCTCTGCCGAGAAGAGAGCCATGAGATGTTCCTCCTCTGGGCATGTGCGGGTCCTGAATCCTGTTGTGCCTGTGAATAGGCTGCAGGGGGACGGTGAAGACCAGCAACAGCTTTCAGGGCTGCCACCTTCCGTGTGGGACAAGGAGCCGGACGTGTGCCTTTTCGGAATCGGGCTCTGCCGAGGAAGAGAGCCATGAGATGTTCCTCCTCTGGGCATGCCCGGGTCCTGAATCCTGTTGTGCCTGTGAATAGGCTGCAGGGGGACGGTGAAGACCAGCAACAGCTTTCAGGGCTGCCACCTTCCGTGTGGGACAAGGAGCCGGACGTGTGCCTTTCCGGAATCAGGCTCTGCCGAGGACGAGAGCCATGAGATGTTCCTCCTCTGGGCAAGCCCGGGTCCTGAATCCTGTTGTACCTGTGAATAGGCTGCAGGGGGACGGTGAAGACCAGCAACAGCTTTCAGGGCTGCCACCTTCCTTGTGGGACAAGGAGCCGGACGTGTGCCTTTTCGGAAATAGGCTCTGCCGAGGACGAGAGCCATGAGATGTTCCTCCTCTGGGCAAGCCCGGGTCCCAGATCCTCTTGTACCTGTGAATAGGCTGCAGGGGAACGGTGAAGACCAGCAACAGCTTTCAGGGCTGCCACCTTCCGTGTGGGACAAGGAGCCGGACCTGTGCCTTTTCGGAATCGGGCTCTGCCGAGGAAGAGAGCCATGAGATGTTCCTCCTCTGGGCATGCCCGGGTCCTGAATCCTGTTGTGCCTGTGAATAGGCTGCAGGGGGACGGTGAAGACCAGCAACAGCTTTCAGGGCTGCCACCTTCCGCGTGGGACAAGGAACCGGACATGTGCCTTTTCGAAAAGAGGCCCTGCCGAGGACGAGAGCCATGAGATGTTCCTCCTCTGGGCAAACCCGGGTCCCAGATCCTGTTGTGCCTGTGAATAGGCTGCAGGGGGACGGTGAAGACCAGCAACAGCTTTCAGGGCTGCCACCTTCCGTGTGGGACAAGGAGCCGGACGTGTGCCTTTTCGGAAACAGGCCCTGCCGAGGACGAGAGCCATGAGATGTTCCTCCTCTGGGCAAGCCCGCGTCGTGAATCCTGTTGTGCCTGTGAATAGGCTGCAGGGGGACAGTGAAGACCAGCAACAGCTTTCAGGGCTGCCACCTTCCGTGTGGGACAAGGAGCCGGACGTGTGCCTTTTCGGAATCAGGCTCTGCCGAGAAGAGAGCCATGAGATGTTCCTCCTCTGGGCATGTGCGGGTCCTGAATCCTGTTGTGCTTGTGAATAGGCTGCAGGGGGACGGTGAAGACCAGCAACAGCTTTCAGGGCTGCCACCTTCCGTGTGGGACAAGGAGCCGGACGTGTGCCTTTTCGGAATCGGGCTCTGCCGAGGAAGAGAGCCATGAGATGTTCCTCCTCTGGGCACGCCCGGGTCCTGAATCCTGCTGTGCCTGTGAATAGGCTGCAGGGGGACGGTGAAGACCAGCAACAGCTTTCAGGGCTGCCACCTTCCGTGTGGGACAAGGAGCCGGACGTGTGCCTTTCCGGAATCAGGCTCTGCCGAGGACGAGAGCCATGAGATGTTCCTCCTCTGGGCAAGCCCGGGTCCTGAATCCTGTTGTACCTGTGAATAGGCTGCAGGGGGACGGTGAAGACCAGCAACAGCTTTCAGGGCTGCCACCTTCCGTGTGGGACAAGGAGCCGTACGTGTGACTTTTCAGAAATAGGCTCTGCCGAGGACGAGAGCCATGATATGTTCCTCCTCTGGGCAAGCCCGGGTCCTGAATCCTGTTGTACCTGTGAATAGGCTGCAGGGGGACGGTGAAGACCAGCAACAGCTTTCAGAGCCGCCACCATCCGTGTGGGACAAGGAGCCGGATGTGTGCCTTTTCGGAAAGAGGCCCTGCCGAGGACGAGAGCCATGAGATGTTCCTCCTCTGGGCAAGCCCGGGTCCCAGATCCTGTTGTGCCTGTGAATAGGCTGCAGGGGGACGGTGAAGACCAGCAACAGCTTTCAGGGCTGCCACCTTCCGTGTGGGACAAGGAGCCGGACGTGTGCCTTTTCGGAAACAGGCCCTACCGAGGACGAGAGCCATGAGATGTTCCTCCTCTGGGCAAGCCCGCGTCGTGAATCCTGTTGTGCCTGTGAATAGGCTGCAGGGGGACAGTGAAGACCAGCAACAGCTTTCAGGGCTGCCACCTTCCGTGTGGGACAAGGAGCCGGACGTGTGCCTTTTCGGAATCGGGCTCTGCCGAGAAGAGAGCCATGAGATGTTCCTCCTCTGGGCATGTGCGGGTCCTGAATCCTGTTGTGCTTGTGAATAGGCTGCAGGGGGACGGTGAAGACCAGCAACAGCTTTCAGGGCTGCCACCTTCCGTGTGGGACAAGGAGCCGGACGTGTGCCTTTTCGGAATCGGGCTCTGCCGAGGAAGAGAGCCATGAGATGTTCCTCCTCTGGGCACGCCCGGGTCCTGAATCCTGCTGTGCCTGTGAATAGGCTGCAGGGGGACGGTGAAGACCAGCAACAGCTTTCAGGGCTGCCACCTTCCGTGTGGGACAAGGAGCCGGACGTGTGCCTTTCCGGAATCAGGCTCTGCCGAGGACGAGAGCCATGAGATGTTCCTCTTCTGGGCAAGCCCGGGTCCCAGATCCTGTCGTACCTGTGAATAGGCTGCCGGGGGACGGTGAAGACCAGCAACAGCTTTCAGGGCTGCCACCTTCCGTGTGGGACAAGGAGCCGGACGTGTGACTTTTCAGAAATAGGCTCTGCCGAGGACGAGAGCCATGATATGTTCCTCCTCTGGGCAAGCCCGGGTCCTGAATCCTGTTGTACCTGTGAATAGGCTGCAGGGGGACGGTGAAGACCAGCAACAGCTTTCAGGGCCGCCACCTTCCGTGTGGGACAAGGAGCCGGATGTGTGCCTTTTCGGAAAGAGGCCCTGCCGAGGACGAGAGCCATGAGATGTTCCTCCTCTGGGCAAGCCCGGGTCCCAGATCCTGTTGTGCCTGTGAATAGGCTGCAGGGGGACGGTGAAGACCAGCAACAGCTTTCAGGGCTGCCACCTTCCGTGTGGGACAAGGAGCCGGACGTGTGCCTTCTCGGAAACAGGCTCTGCCGAGGACGAGAGCCATGAGATGTTCCCCCTCTGGCCAAGCCCGGGTCCTGAATCCTGTTGTACCTGTGAATAGGCTGCAGGGGGACGGTGAAGACCAGCAACAGCTTTCAGGGCTGCCACCTTCCGTGTGGGACAAGGAGCCGGACGTGTGCCTTTTCGGAAATAGGCTCTGCCGAGGACGAGAGCCATGAGATGTTCCTCCTCTGGGCAAGCCCGGGTCCCAGATCCTCTTGTACCTGTGAATAGGCTGCAGGGGGACGGTGAAGACCAGCAACAGCTTTCAGGGCTGCCACCTTCCGTGTGGGACAAGGAGCCGGACCTGTGCCTTTTCGGAATCGGGCTCTGCCGAGGACGAGAGCCATGAGATGTTCCTCCTCTGGGCATGCCCGGGTCCTGAATCCTGTTGTGCCTGTGAATAGGCTGCAGGGGGACGGTGAAGACCAGCAACAGCTTTCAGGGCTGCCACCTTCCGTGTGGGACAAGGAACCGGACGTGTGCCTTTTCGAAAAGAGGCCCTGCCGAGGACGAGAGCCATGAGATGTTCCTCCTCTGGGCAAACTCGGGTCCCAGATCCTGTTGTGCCTGTGAATAGGCTGCAGGGGGACGGTGAAGACCAGCAACAGCTTTCAGGGCTGCCACCTTCCGTGTGGGACAAGGAGCCGGACGTGTGCCTTTTCGGAAACAGGCCCTGCCGAGGACGAGAGCCATGAGATGTTCCTCCTCTGGGCAAGCCCGCGTCGTGAATCCTGTTGTGCCTGTGAATAGGCTGCAGGGGGACAGTGAAGACCAGCAACAGCTTTCAGGGCTGCCACCTTCCGTGTGGGACAAGGAGCCGGACGTGTGCCTTTTCGGAATCGGGCTCTGCCGAGGAAGAGAGCCATGAGATGTTCCTCCTCTGGGCATGCCCGGGTCCTGAATCCTGTTGTGCCTGTGAATAGGCTGCAGGGGGACGGTGAAGACCAGCAACAGCTTTCAGGGCTGCCACCTTCCGTGTGGGACAAGGAGCCGGACGTGTGCCTTTTCGGAAAGAGGCTCTGCCGAGGACGAGAGCCATGAGATGTTCCTCCTCTGGGCAAGCCCGGGTCCTGAATCCTGTTGTACCTGTGAATATGCTGCAGGGGGACGGTGAAGACCAGCAACAGCTTTCAGGGCCGCCACCTTCCGTGTGGGACAAGGAGCCGGATGTGTTCCTTTTCGGAAAGAGGCTCTGCCGAGGACGAGAGCCATGAGATGTTCCTCCTCTGGGCAAGCCCGGGTCCCAGATCCTGTTGTGCCTGTGAATAGGCTGCAGGGGGACGGTGAAGAGCAGCAACATCTTTCAGGGCTGCCACCTTCCGTGTGGGACAAGGAGCCGGACGTGTGCCTTTTCGGAATCGGGCTCTGCCGAGGAAGAGAGCCATGAGATGTTCCTCCTCTGGGCATGCCCGGGTCCTGAATCCTGTTGTGCCTGTGAATAGGCTGCAGGGGGACGGTGAAGACCAGCAACAGCTTTCAGGGCTGCCACCTTCCGTGTGGGACAAGGAGCCGGACGTGTGACTTTTCAGAAATAGGCTCTGCCGAGGACGAGAGCCATGATATGTTCCTCCTCTGGGCAAGCCCGGGTCCTGAATCCTGTTGTACCTGTGAATAGGCTGCAGGGGGACGGTGAAGACCAGCAACAGCTTTCAGGGCCGCCACCTTCCGTGTAGGACAAGGAGCCGGACGTGTGCCTTTTCGGAAAGAGGCCCTGCCGAGGACGAGAGCCATGAGATGTTCCTCCTCTGGGCAAGCCCGGGTCCCAGATCCTGTTGTGCCTGTGAATAGGCTGCAGGGGGACGGTGAAGACCAGCAACAGCTTTCAGGGCTGCCACCTTCCGTGTGGGACAAGGAGCCGGACGTGTGCCTTCTCGGAAACAGGCTCTGCCGAGGACGAGAGCCATGAGATGTTCCTCCTCTGGGCAAGCCCGGGTCCTGAATCCTGTTGTACCTGTGAATACGCTGCAGGGGGACGGTGAAGACCAGCAACAGCTTTCAGGGCTGCCACCTTCCGTGTGGGACAAGGAGCCGGATGTGTGCCTTTTCGGAAATAGGCTCTGCCGAGGACGATAGCTATGAGATATTCCTCCTCTGGGCAAGCCCGGGTCCCAAATCCTGTCGTACCTGTGAATAGGCTGCCGGGGGACGGTGAAGACCAGCAACAGCTTTCAGGGCTGCCACCTTCCTTGTGGGACAAGGAACCGGACGTGTGCCTTTTCGGAATCAGGCTCTGCCGAGGAAGAGAGCCATGAGATGTTCCTCCTCTGGGCATGTCCGGGTCCTGAATCCTGTTGTGCCTGTGAATAGGCTGCAGGGGGACGGTGAAGACCAGCAACAGCTTTCAGGGCTGCCACCTTCCGTGTGGGACAAGGAGCCGGACGTGTGCCTTTCCGGAATCAGGCTCTGCCGAGGACGAGAGCCATGAGATGTTCCTCCTCTGGGCAAGCCCGGGTCCTGAATCCTGTTGTACCTGTGAATAGGCTGCAGGGGGACGGTGAAGACCACCAACAGCTTTCAGGGCCGCCACCTTCCGTGTGGGACAAGGAGCCGGATGTGTGCCTTTTCGGAAAGAGGCTCTGCCGAGGACGAGAGCCATGAGATGTTCCTCCTCTGGGCAAGCCCGGGTCCCAGATCCTGTTGTGCCTGTGAATAGGCTGCAGGGGGATGGTGAAGACCAGCAACAGCTTTCAGGGCTGCCACCTTCCGTGTGGGACAAGGAGCCGGACGAGTGCCTTTTGGGGAAGAGGCTCTGCCGAGGACAAGAGCCATGAGATGTTCCTCCTCTGGGCAAGCCCGGGTCCTGAATCCTGTTGTGCCTGTGAATAGGCTGCAGGGGGACGGTGAAGACCAGCAACAGCTTTCAGGGCTGCCACCTTCCGTGTGGGACAAGGAGCCGGACGTGTGACTTTTCAGAAATCGGTGCTGCCGTGGACGAGAGCCATGAGATGTTCCTCCTCTGGGCAAGCCCGGGTCCTGAATCCCGTTGTACCTGTGAATAGGCTTCAGGGGGACGGTGAAGACCAGCAACAGCTTTCAGGGCTGCCACCTTCCGTGTGGGACAAGGAGGCGGACGTGTGCCTTTTCGGAAAGAGGCACTGCCGAGGACGAGAGCCATGAGATGTTCCTCCTCTGGGCAAGCCCGGGTCCCAGATCCTGTTGTGCCTGTGAATAGGCTGCAGGGGGACGGTGAAGACCAGCAACAGCTTTCAGGGCTGCCACCTTCCTTGTGGGACAAGGAGCCGGACGTGTGCCTTTTCGGAATCGGGCTCTGCCGAGGAAGAGAGCCATGAGATGTTCCTCCTCTGGGCATGTGCGGGTCCTGAATCCTGTTGTGCCTGTGAATAGGCTGCAGGGGGACGGTGAAGACCAGCAACAGCTTTCAGGGCTGCCACCTTCCGTGTGGGACAAGGAGCCGGACGTGTGCCTTTTCGAAAAGAGGCCCTGCCGAGGACGAGAGCCATGAGATGTTCCTCCTCTGGGCAAGCCCGAGTCCCGTATCCTGTTGTGCCTGTGAATAGGCTGCAGGGGGACGGTGAAGACCAGCAACATCTTTCAGGGCTGCCACCTTCCGTGTGGGACAAGGAGCCGGACGAGTGCCCTTTCGGGAAGAGGCTCTGCCGAGAACAAGAGCCATGATATGTTCCTCCTCTGGGCAAGCCCGGGTCCTGAATCCTGTTGTGCCTGTGAATAGGCTGCAGGGGGACGGTGAAGACCAGCAACAGCTTTCAGGGCTGCCACCTTCCTTGTGGGACAAGGAGCCGGACGTGTGCCTTTTCGGAATCGGGCTCTGCCGAGGACGAGAGCCATGATATGTTCCTCCTCTGGGCAAGCCCGGGTCCTGAATCCTGTTGTACCTGTGAATAGGCTGCAGGGGGACGGTGAAGACCAGCAACAGCTTTCAGGGCTGCCACCTTCCGTGTGGGACAAGGAGCCGGACGTGTGCCTTTTCGAAAAGAGGCCCTGCCGAGGACGAGAGCCATGAGATGTTCCTCCTCTGGGCAAGCCCGCGTCGTGAATCCTGTTGTGCCTGTGAATAGGCTGCAGGGGGACAGTGAAGACCAGCAACAGCTTTCAGGGCTGCCACCTTCCGTGTGGGACAAGGAGCCGGACGTGTGCCTTTTCGGAATCGGGCTCTGCCGAGAAGAGAGCCATGAGATGTTCCTCCTCTGGGCATGTGCGGGTCCTGAATCCTGCTGTGCCTGTGAATAGGCTGCAGGGGGACGGTGAAGACCAGCAACAGCTTTCAGGGCTGCCACCTTCCGTGTGGGACAAGGAGCCGGACGTGTGCCTTTTCGGAAAGAGGCTCTGCCGAGGACGAGAGCCATGAGATGTTCCTCCTCTGGGAAAGCCCGGGTCCCAGATCCTGTTGTGCCTGTGAATAGGCTGCAGGGGGACGGTGAAGACCAGCTACAGCTTTCAGGGCTGCCACCTTCCATGTGGGACAAGGAGCCGGACGTGTGCCTTCTCGGAAACAGGCTCTGCCGAGGACGAGAGCCATGAGATGTTCCTCCTCTGGGCAAGCCCGGGTCCCAAATCCTATTGTGCCTGTGAATAGGCTGCAGGGGGACGGTGAAGACCAGCAACAGCTTTCCGGCCTGCCACCTTCCGTGTGGGACAAGGAGCCGGACGTGTGACTTTTCAGAAATAGGCTCTGCCGAGGACGAGAGCCATGATATGTTCCTCCTCTGGGCAAGCCCGGGTCCTGAATCCTGTTGTGCCTTTGAATAGGCTGCAGGGGGACGGTGAAGACCAGCAACATCCTTCAGGGGTGCCAACTTCCGTGTGGGACAAGGAGCCGGACGTGTGCCTTTTCGGAAAGAGGCCCTGCCGAGGACGAGAGCCATGAGAAGTTCCACCTCTGGGCAAGCCCGGGTCCCAGATCCTGTTGTGCCTGTGAATAGGCTGCATGGGGACGGTGAAGACCAGCAACAGCTTTCAGGGCTGCCACCTTCCGTGTGGGACAAGGAGCCGGACATGTGCCTATTAGGAATCGGGCTCTGCCGAGGACGAGAGCCATGAGATGTTCCTCCTCTGGGCAAGCCCGGGTCCCAGATCCTGTTGTGCCTGTGAATAGGCTGCAGGGGGACGGTGAAGACCAGCAACATCTTTCAGGGGTTCCAACTTCCGTGTGGGACAAGGAGCCGGACGTGTGCCTTTTCGGAAACAGGCCCTGTCGAGGACGAGAGCCATGAGATGTTCCTCCTCTGGGCAAGCCCGCGTCCCGGATCCTGTTGTGCCTGTGAATAGGCTGCAGGGGGACGGTGAAGACCAGCAACATCTTTCAGGGCTGCCACCTTCCGTGTGGGACAAGGAGCCGGACGAGTGCCCTTTCGGGAAGAGGCTCTGCCGAGGACATGAGCCATGATATGTTCCTCCTCTGGGCAAGCCCGGGTCCTGAATCCTGTTGTACCTGTGAATAGGCTGCAGGGGGAAGGTGAAGACCAGCAACAGCTTTCAGGGCTGCCACCTTCCGTGTGGGACAAGGAGCCGGACGTGTGCCTTTTCGGAATCGGGCTCTGCCGAGGAAGAGAGCCATGAGATGTTCCTCCTCTGGGCAAGCCCGGGTCCCAGATCCTGTTGTGCCTGTGAATAGGCTGCAGGGGGACGGTGAAGACCAGCAACAGCTTTCAGGGCTGCCACCTTCCGTGTGGGACAAGGAGCCGGACGTGTGCCTTTTCGGAATCGGGCTCTGCCGAGGACGAGAGCCATGAGATGTTCCTCCTCTGGGCAAGCCCGGGTCCCAGATCCTGTTGTGCCTGTGAATAGGCTGCAGGGGGACGGTGAAGACCAGCTACAGCTTTCAGGGCTGCCACCTTCCGTGTGGGACAAGGAGGCGGACGTGTGCCTTTTCGAAAAGAGGCCCTGCCGAGGACGAGAGCCATGAGATGTTCCTCCTCTGGGCAAGCCCGCGTCGTGAATCCTGTTGTGCCTGTGAATAGGCTGCAGGGGGACAGTGAAGACCAGCAACAGCTTTCAGGGCTGCCACCTTCCGTGTGGCACAAGGAGCCGGACGTGTGCCTTCTCGGAAACAGGCTCTGCCGAGGACGAGAGCCATGATATGTTCCTCCTCTGGGCAAGCCCGGGTCCTGAATCCTGTTGTACCTGTGAATAGGCTGCAGGGGGACGGTGAAGACCAGCAACAGCTTTCAGGGCCGCCACCTTCCGTTTGGGACAAGGAGCCGGATGTGTGCCTTTTCGGAAAGAGGCCCTGCCGAGGACGAGAGCCATGAGATGTTCCTCCTCTGGGCAAGCCCGGGTCCCAGATCCTGTTGTGCCTGTGAATAGGCTGCAGGGGGACGGTGAAGACCAGCAACAGCTTTCAGGGCTGCCACCTTCCGTGTGGGACAAGGAGCCGGACATGTGCCTTTTCGGAAATAGGCTCTGCCGAGGACGATAGCTATGAGATGTTCCTCCTCTGGGCATGTCCGGGTGCTGAATCCTGTCGTACCTGTGAATAGGCTGCCGGGGGACGGTGAAGACCAGCAACAGCTTTCAGGGCTGCCACCTTCCTTGTGGGACAAGGAACCGGACGTGTGCCTTTTCGGAATCAGGCTCTGCCGAGGAAGAGAGCCATGAGATGTTCCTCCTCTGGGCATGTCCGGGTGCTGAATCCTGTTGTGCCTGTGAATAGGCTGCAGGGGGACGGTGAAGACCAGCAACAGCTTTCAGGGCTGCCACCTTCCGTGTGGGACAAGGAGCCGGACGTGTGCCTTTCCGGAATCAGGCTCTGCCGAGGACGAGAGCCATGAGATGTTCCTCCTCTGGGCAAGCCCGGGTCCTGAATCCTGTTGTGCCTGTGAATAGGCTGCAGGGGGACGGTGAAGACCAGCTACAGCTTTCAGGGCTGCCACCTTCCGTGTGGGACAACGAGGCGGACGTGTGCCTTTTCGAAAAGAGGCCCTGCCGAGGACGAGAGCCATGAGATGTTCCTCCTCTGGGCAAGCCCGGGTCCCAGATCCTGTTGTGCCTGTGAATAGGCTGCAGGGGGACGGTGAAAACCAGCAACATCCTTCAGGGGTTCCAACTTCCGTGTGGGACAAGGAGCCGGACGTGTGCCTTTTCGGAAACAGGCCCTGTCGAGGACGAGAGCCATGAGATGTTCCTCCTCTGGGCAAGCCCGGGTCCCAGATCCTGTTGTGCCTGTGAATAGGCTGCAGGGGGACGGTGAAGACCAGCAACAGCTTTCAGGGCTGCCACCTTCCGTGTGGGACAAGGAGCCGGACGTGTGCCTTCTCGGAAACAGGCTCTGCCGAGGACGAGAGCCATGAGATGTTCCTCCTCTGGGCAAGCCCGGGTCCCAGATCCTGTTGTGCCTGTGAATAGGCTGCAGGGGGACGGTGAAGACCAGCAACAGCTTTCAGGGCTGCCACCTTCCGTGTGGGACAAGGAGCCGGACGTGTGCGTTTTCGGAAACAGGCCCTGCCGAGGACGAGAGCCATGAGATGTTCCTCCTCTGGGTAAGCCCGCGTCGTGAATCCTGTTGTGCCTGTGAATAGGCTGCAGGGGGACGGTGAAGACCAGCAACAGCTTTCAGGGCTGCCACCTTCCGTGTGGGACAAGGAGCCGGACGTAAGCCTTTTCGGAATCGGGCTCTGCCGAGAAGAGAGCCATGAGATGTTCCTCCTCTGGGTATGTCCGGGTCCTGAATCCTGTTGTGCCTGTGAATAGGCTGCAGGGGGACGGTGAAGACCAGCAACAGCTTTCAGGGCTGCCACCTTCCGTGTGGGACAAGGAGCCGGACATGTGCCTTTTAGGAATCGGGCTCTGCCGAGGAAGAGAGCCATGAGATGTTCCTCCTCTGGGCAAGCCCGGGTCCCAGATCCTGTTGTGCCTGTGAATAGGCTGCAGGGGGACAGTGAAGACCAGCAACAGCTTTCAGGGCTGCCACCTTCCTTGTGGGACAAGGAGCCGGACGAGTGCCTTTCCGGAATCAGGCTCTGCCGAGGACGAGAGCCATGAGATGTTCCTCCTCTGGGCAAGCCCGGGTCCCAGATCCTGTTGTGCCTGTGAATAGGCTGCAGGGGGATGGTGAAAACCAGCAACATCCTTCAGGGTTTCCAACTTCCTTGTGGGACAAGGAGCCGGACGTGTGCCTTTTCGGAAACAGGCCCTGTCGAGGACGAGAGCCATGAGATGTACCTCCTCTGGGCAAGCCCGGGTCCTGAATCCTGTTGTACCTGTGAATAGGCTGCAGGGGGACGGTGAAGACCAGCAACAGCTTTCAGGGCTGCCACCTTCCGTGTGGGACAAGGAGCCGGACGTGTGCCTTTTCGGAAAGAGGCCCTGCCGAGGACGAGAGCCATGAGATGTTCCTCCTCTGGGCAAGCCCGGGTCCCAGATCCTGTTGTGCCTGTGAATAGGCTGCAGGGGGACGGTGAAGACCAGCAACAGCTTTCAGGGCTGCCACCTTCCGTGTGGGACAAGGAGCCGGACGTGTGCCTTTTCGGAATCGGGCTCTGCCGAGGACGAGAGCCATGAGATGTTCCTCCTCTGGGCAAGCCCGGGTCCCAGATCCTGTTGTGCCTGTGAATAGGGTGCAGGGGGACGGTGAAGACCAGCAACAGCTTTCAGGGCTGCCACCTTCCGTGTTCGAAAAGGAGCCGGACGTGTGTCTTTTCGGAAACAGGCCCTGCCGAGGACGAGAGCCATGAGATGTTCCTCCTCTGGGCAAGACCGGGCCCCAGATCCTGTTGTACCTGTGAACACGCTGCAGGGGGACGGTGAAGACCAGCAACAGCTTTCAGGGCTGCCACCTTCCGTGTGTGACAAGGAGCCGGACGTGCGCCTTTTCGGAAAGAGTCTCTTCCGTGGACGAGAGCCATGATATGTTCCTCCTCTGGGCGTGCCCGGGTCCTGAATCCTGTTGTGCCTGTGAATAGGCTGCAGGGGGACGGTGAAGACCAGCAACAGCTTTCAGGGCTGCCACCTTCCGTGTGGGACAAGGAACCGGACGTGTGCCTTTTCGAAAAGAGGCCCTGCCGAGGACGAGAGCCATGAGATGTTCCTCCTCTGGGCAAACCCGGGTCCCAGATCCTGTTGTGCCTGTGAATAGGCTGCAGGGGGACGGTGAAGACCAGCAACAGCTTTCAGGGCTGCCACCTTCCGTGTGGGACAAGGAGCCGGACGTGTGCCTTTTCGGAATCGTGCTCTGCCGAGGAAGAGAGCCATGAGATGTTCCTCCTCTGGGCATGCCCGGGTCCTGAATCCTGTTGTGCCTGTGAATAGGCTGCAGGGGGACGGTGAAGACCAGCAACAGCTTTCAGGGCTGCCACCTTCCGTGTGGGACAAGGAGCCGGATGTGTGCCTTTTCGGAAATAGGCTCTGCCGAGGACGATAGCTATGAGATGTTCCTCCTCTGGGCAAGCCCGGGTCCCAAATCCTGTCGTACCTGTGAATAGGCTGCCGGGGGACGGTGAAGACCAGCAACAGCTTTCAGGGCTGCCACCTTCCTTGTGGGACAAGGAACCGGACGTGTGCCTTTTCAGAATCAGGCTCTGCCGAGGAAGAGAGCCATGAGATGTTCCTCCTCTGGGCATGCCCGGGTCCTGAATCCTGTTGTGCCTGTGAATAGGCTGCAGGGGGACGGTGAAGACCAGCAACAGCTTTCAGGGCTGCCACCTTCCGTGTGGGACAAGGAGCCGGACGTGTGCCTTTCCGGAATCAGGCTCTGCCGAGGACGAGAGCCATGAGATGTTCCTCCTCTGGGCAAGCCCGGGTCCTGAATCCTGTTGTACCTGTGAATAGGCTGCAGGGGGACGGTGAAGACCAGCAACAGCTTTCAGGGCTGCCACCTTCCGTGTGGGACAAGGAGCCGGACGTGTGACTTTTCAGAAATAGGCTCTGCCGAGGACGAGAGCCATGAGATGTTCCTCCTCTGGGCAAGCCCGGGTCCTGAATCCTGTTGTACCTGTGAATAGGCTGCAGGGGGACGGTGAAGACCAGCAACAGCTTTCAGGGCTGCCACCTTCCGTGTGGGACAAGGAGCCGGACGTGTGACTTTTCAGAAATAGGCTCTGCCGAGGACGAGAGCCATGATATGTTCCTCCTCTGGGCAAGCCCGGGTCCTGAATCCTGTTGTACCTGTGAATAGGCTGCAGGGGGACGGTGAAGACCAGCAACAGCTTTCAGGGCCGCCACCTTCCGTGTGGGACAAGGAGCCAGATGTGTGCCTTTTCGGAAAGAGGCCCTGCCGAGGATGAGAGCCATGAGATGTTCCTCCTCTGGGCAAGCCCGGGTCCCAGATCCTGTTGTGCCTGTGAATAGGCTGCAGGGGGACGGTGAAGACCAGCAACAGCTTTCAGGGCTGCCACCTTCCTTGTCGGAAAAGGAGCCGGACGTGTGCCTTTTCGAAAAGAGGCCTTGCCGAGGACGAGAGCCATGAGATGTTCCTCCTCTGGGCAAGCCCGGGTCCCAGATCCTGTTGTGCCTGTGAATAGGCTGCAGGGGGACGGTGAAGACCAGCAACAGCTTTCCGGCCTGCCACCTTCCGTGTGGGACAAGGAGCCGGACGAGTGCCTTTTCGGGAAGAGGCTCTGCCGAGGACAAGAGCCATGAGATGTTCCTCCTCTGGGCAAGCCCGGGTCCTGAATCCTGTTGTGTCTTTGAATAGGCTGCAGGGGGACGGTGAAGACCAGCAACAGCTTTCAGGGCTGCCACCTTCCGTGTGGGACAAGGAGCCGGACGTGTGCCTTTTTGGAAAGAGGCCCTGCCGAGGACGAGAGCCATGAGATGTTCCTCCTCTGGGCAAGCCCGGGTCCCAGATCCTGTTGTGCCTGTGAATAGGCTGCAGGGGGACGGTGAAGACCAGCAACAGCTATCAGGGCTGCCACCTTCCGTGTGGGACAAGGAGCCGGACGTGTGCCTTTTCGGAAACAGGCCCTGCCGAGGACGAGAGCCATGAGATGTTCCTCCTCTGGGCAAGCCCGCGTCGTGAATACTGTTGTGCCTGTGAATAGGCTGCAGGGGGACAGTGAAGACCAGCAACAGCTTTCAGGGCTGCCACCTTCCGTGTGGGACAAGGAGCCGGACGTGTGCCTTTTCGGAATCGGGCTCTGCCGAGAAGAGAGCCATGAGATGTTCCTCCTCTGGGCATGTGCGGGTCCTGAATCCTGTTGTGCCTGTGAATAGGCTGCAGGGGGACGGTGAAGACCAGCAACAGATTTCAGGGCTGCCACCTTCCGTGTGGGACAAGGAGCCGGACATGTGCCTTTTAGGAATCGGGCTCTGCCGAGGAAGAGAGCCATGAGATGTTCCTCCTCTGGGCAAGCCCGGGTCCCAGATCCTGTTGTGCCTGTGAATAGGCTGCAGGGGGACGGTGAAGACCAGCAACATCCTTCAGGGGTTCCAACTTCCGTGTGGGACAAGGAGCCGGACGTGTGCCTTTTCGGAATCGGGCTCTGCCGAGAAGAGAGCCATGAGATGTTCCTCCTCTGGGCATGCCCGGGTCCTGAATCCTGTTGTGCCTGTGAATAGGCTGCAGGGGGACGGTGAAGACCAGCAACAGCTTTCAGGGCTGCCACCTTCCGTGTGGGACAAGGAGCCGGACGTGTGCCTTTTCGGAATCGGGCTCTGCCGAGGAAGAGAGCCATGAGATGTTCCTCCTCTGGGCATGCCCGGGTCCTGAATCCTGTTGTGCCTGTGAATAGGCTGCAGGGGGACGGTGAAGACCAGCTAGAGCTTTCAGGGCTGCCACCTTCCGTGTGGGACAAGGAGCCGGACGTGTGCCTTCTCGGAAACAGGCTCTGCCGAGGACGAGAGCCATGAGATGTTCCTCCTCTGGGCAAGCCCGGGTCCTGAATCCTGTTGTACCTGTGAATAGGCTGCAGGGGAACGGTGAAGACCAGCAACAGCTTTCAGGGCTGCCACCTTCCGTGTGGGAGAAGGAGCCGGACGTGTGCCTTTTCGGAAATAGGCTCTGCCGAGGACGAGAGCCATGAGATGTTCCTCCTCTGGGCAAGCCCGGGTCCCAGATCCTGTTGTGCCTGTGAATAGGCTGCAGGGGGACGGTGAAGACCAGCAACAGCTTTCAGGGCTGCCACCTTCCGTGTGGGACAAGGAGCCGGACGTGTGCCTTTTCGGAATCGGGCTCTGCCGAGAAGAGAGCCATGAGATGTTCCTCCTCTGGGCATGTGCGGGTCCTGAATCCTGTTGTGCCTGTGAATAGGCTGAAGGGGGACGGTGAAGACCAGCAACAGCTTTCAGGGCTGCCACCTTCCGTGTGGGACAAGGAGCCGGACGTGTGCCTTTTCGGAATCGGGCTCTGCCGAGGACGAGAGCCATGATATGTTCCTCCTCTGGGCAAGCCCGGGTCCTGAATCCTGTTGTACCTGTGAATAGGCTGCAGGGGGACGGTGAAGACCAGCAACAGCTTTCAGGGCCGCCACCTTCCGTGTGGGACAAGGAGCCAGATGTGTGCCTTTTCGGAAAGAGGCCCTGCCGAGGATGAGAGCCATGAGATGTTCCTCCTCTGGGCAAGCCCGGGTCCCAGATCCTGTTGTGCCTGTGAATAGGCTGCAGGGGGACGGTGAAGACCAGCAACAGCTTTCAGGGCTGCCACCTTCCTTGTCGGAAAAGGAGCCGGACGTGTGCCTTTTCGAAAAGAGGCCTTGCCGAGGACGAGAGCCATGAGATGTTCCTCCTCTGGGCAAGCCCGGGTCCCAGATCCTGTTGTGCCTGTGAATAGGCTGCAGGGGGACGGTGAAGACCAGCAACATCTTTCCGGCCTGCCACCTTCCGTGTGGGACAAGGAGCCGGACGAGTGCCTTTTCGGGAAGAGGCTCTGCCGAGGACAAGAGCCATGAGATGTTCCTCCTATGGGCAAGCCCGGGTCCTGAATCCTGTTGTGTCTTTGAATAGGCTGCAGGGGGACGGTGAAGACCAGCAACAGCTTTCAGGGCTGCCACCTTCCGTGTGGGACAAGGAGCCGGACGTGTGCCTTTTTGGAAAGAGGCCCTGCCGAGGACGAGAGCCATGAGATGTTCCTCCTCTGGGCAAGCCCGGATCCCAGATCCTGTTGTGCCTGTGAATAGGCTGCAGGGGGACGGTGAAGACCAGCAACAGCTATCAGGGCTGCCACCTTCCGTGTGGGTCAAGGAGCCGGACGTGTGCCTTTTCGGAAACAGGCCCTGCCGAGGACGAGAGCCATGAGATGTTCCTCCTCTGGGCAAGCCCGCGTCGTGAATCCTGTTGTGCGTGTGAATAGGCTGCAGGGGGACAGTGAAGACCAGCAACAGCTTTCAGGGCTGCCACCTTCCGTGTGGGACAAGGAGCCGGACGTGTGCCTTTTCGGAATCGGGCTCTGCCGAGAAGAGAGCCATGAGATGTTCCTCCTCTGGGCATGTGCGGGTCCTGAATCCTGTTGTGCCTGTGAATAGGCTGCAGGGGGACGGTGAAGACCAGCAACAGCTTTCAGGGCTGCCACCTTCCGTGTTCGAAAAGGAGCCGGACGTGTGTCTTTTCGGAAACAGGCCCTGCCGAGGACGAGAGCCATGAGATGTTCCTCCTCTGGGCAAGACCGGGCCCCAGATCCTGTTGTGCCTGTGAACACGCTGCAGGGGGACGGTGAAGACCAGCAACAGCTTTCAGGGCTGCCACCTTCCGTGTGTGACAAGGAGCCGGACGTGCGCCTTTTCGGAAAGAGTCTCTTCCGTGGACGAGTGCCATGATATGTTCCTCCTCTGGGCATGTGCGGGTCCTGAATCCTGTTGTGCCTGTGAATAGGCTGCAGGGGGACGGTGAAGACCAGCAACAGCTTTCAGGGCTGCCACCTTCCGTGTGGGACAAGGAACCGGACGTGTGCCTTTTCGAAAAGAGGCCCTGCCGAGGACGAGAGCCATGAGATGTTCCTCCTCTGGGCAAACCCGGGTCCCAGATCCTGTTGTGCCTGTGAATAGGCTGCAGGGGGACGGTGAAGACCAGCAACAGCTTTCAGGGCTGCCACCTTCCGTGTGGGACAAGGAGCCGGACGTGTGCCTTTTCGGAATCGGGCTCTGCCGAGGAAGAGAGCCATGAGATGTTCCTCCTCTGGGCATGCCCGGGTCCTGAATCCTGTTGTGCCTGTGAATAGGCTGCAGGGGGACGGTGAAGACCAGCAACAGCTTTCAGGGCTGCCACCTTCCGTGTGGGACAAGGAGCCGGATGTGTGCCTTTTCGGAAATAGGCTCTGCCGAGGACGATAGCTATGAGATGTTCCTCCTCTGGGCAAGCCCGGGTCCCAAATCCTGTCGTACCTGTGAATAGGCTGCCGGGGACGGTGAAGACCAGCAACAGCTTTCAGGGCTGCCACCTTCCTTGTGGGACAAGGAACCGGACGTGTGCCTTTTCAGAATCAGGCTCTGCCGAGGAAGAGAGCCATGAGATGTTCCTCCTCTGGGCATGCCCGGGTCCTGAATCCTGTTGTGCCTGTGAATAGGCTGCAGGGGGACGGTGAAGACCAGCAACAGCTTTCAGGGCTGCCACCTTCCGTGTGGGACAAGGAGCCGGACGTGTGCCTTTCCGGAATCAGGCTCTGCCGAGGACGAGAGCCATGAGATGTTCCTCCTCTGGGCAAGCCCGGGTCCTGAATCCTGTTGTACCTGTGAATAGGCTGCAGGGGGACGGTGAAGACCAGCAACAGCTTTCAGGGCTGCCACCTTCCGTGTGGGACAAGGAGCCGGACGTGTGACTTTTCAGAAATAGGCTCTGCCGAGGACGAGAGCCATGATATGTTCCTCCTCTGGGCAAGCCCGGGTCCTGAATCCTGTTGTACCTGTGAATAGGCTGCAGGGGGACGGTGAAGACCAGCAACAGCTTTCAGGGCCGCCACCTTCCGTGTGGGACAAGGAGCCAGATGTGTGCCTTTTCGGAAAGAGGCCCTGCCGAGGATGAGAGCCATGAGATGTTCCTCCTCTGGGCAAGCCCGGGTCCCAGATCCTGTTGTGCCTGTGAATAGGCTGCAGGGGGACGGTGAAGACCAGCAACAGCTTTCAGGGCTGCCACCTTCCTTGTCGGAAAAGGAGCCGGACGTGTGCCTTTTCGAAAAGAGGCCTTGCCGAGGACGAGAGCCATGAGATGTTCCTCCTCTGGGCAAGCCCGGGTCCCAGATCCTGTTGTGCCTGTGAATAGGCTGCAGGGGGACGGTGAAGACCAGCAACATCTTTCCGGCCTGCCACCTTCCGTGTGGGACAAGGAGCCGGACGAGTGCCTTTTCGGGAAGAGGCTCTGCCGAGGACAAGAGCCATGAGATGTTCCTCCTCTGGGCAAGCCCGGGTCCTGAATCCTGTTGTGTCTTTGAATAGGCTGCAGGGGGACGGTGAAGACCAGCAACAGCTTTCAGGGCTGCCACCTTCCGTGTGGGACAAGGAGCCGGACGTGTGCCTTTTTGGAAAGAGGCCCTGCCGAGGACGAGAGCCATGAGATGTTCCTCCTCTGGGCAAGCCCGGGTCCCAGATCCTGTTGTGCCTGTGAATAGGCTGCAGGGGGACGGTGAAGACCAGCAACAGCTATCAGGGCTGCCACCTTCCGTGTGGGACAAGGAGCCGGACGTGTGCCTTTTCGGAAACAGGCCCTGCCGAGGACGAGAGCCATGAGATGTTCCTCCTCTGGGCAAGCCCGCGTCGTGAATCCTGTTGTGCCTGTGAATAGGCTGCAGGGGGACAGTGAAGACCAGCAACAGCTTTCAGGGCTGCCACCTTCCGTGTGGGACAAGGAGCCGGACGTGTGCCTTTTCGGAATCGGGCTCTGCCGAGAAGAGAGCCATGAGATGTTCCTCCTCTGGGCATGTGCGGGTCCTGAATCCTGTTGTGCCTGTGAATAGGCTGCAGGGGGACGGTGAAGACCAGCAACAGCTTTCAGGGCTGCCACCTTCCGTGTGGGACAAGGAGCCGGACATGTGCCTTTTAGGAATCGGGCTCTGCCGAGGAAGAGAGCCATGAGATGTTCCTCCTCTGGGCAAGCCCGGGTCCCAGATCCTGTTGTGCCTGTGAATAGGCTGCAGGGGGACGGTGAAGACCAGCAACATCCTTCAGGGGTTCCAACTTCCGTGTGGGACAAGGAGCCGGACGTGTGCCTTTTCGGAATCGGGCTCTGCCGAGAAGAGAGCCATGAGATGTTCCTCCTCTGGGCATGTGCGGGTCCTGAATCCTGTTGTGCCTGTGAATAGGCTGCAGGGGGACGGTGAAGACCAGCAACAGCTTTCAGGGCTGCCACCTTCCGTGTGGGACAAGGAGCCGGACGTGTGCCTTTTCGGAATCGGGCTCTGCCGAGGAAGAGAGCCATGAGATGTTCCTCCTCTGGGCATGCCCGGGTCCTGAATCCTGTTGTGCCTGTGAATAGGCTGCAGGGGGACGGTGAAGACCAGCTAGAGCTTTCAGGGCTGCCACCTTCCGTGTGGGACAAGGAGCCGGACGTGTGCCTTCTCGGAAACGGGCTCTGCCGAGGACGAGAGCCATGAGATGTTCCTCCTCTGGGCAAGCCCGGGTCCTGAATCCTGTTGTACCTGTGAATAGGCTGCAGGGGGACGGTGAAGACCAGCAACAGCTTTCAGGGCTGCCACCTTCCGTGTGGGAGAAGGAGCCGGACGTGTGCCTTTTCGGAAATAGGCTCTGCCGAGGACGAGAGCCATGAGATGTTCCTCCTCTGGGCAAGCCCGGGTCCCAGATCCTGTTGTGCCTGTGAATAGGCTGCAGGGGGACGGTGAAGACCAGCAACAGCTTTCAGGGCTGCCACCTTCCGTGTGGGACAAGGAGCCGGACGTGTGCCTTTTCGGAATCGGGCTCTGCCGAGAAGAGAGCCATGAGATGTTCCTCCTCTGGGCATGTGCGGGTCCTGAATCCTGTTGTGCCTGTGAATAGGCTGAAGGGGGACGGTGAAGACCAGCAACAGCTTTCAGGGCTGCCACCTTCCGTGTGGGACAAGGAGCCGGACGTGTGCCTTTTCGGAATCGGGCTCTGCCGAGGACGAGAGCCATGAGATGTTCCTCCTCTGGGCAAGCCCGGGTCCTGAATCCTGTTGTACCTGTGAATAGGCTACAGGGGGACGGTGAAGACCAGCAACAGCTTTCAGGGCTGCCACCTTCCGTGTGGGACAAGGAGCCGGACGTGTGCCTTTTCGGAAATAGGCTCTGCCGAGGACGAGAGCCATGAGATGTTCCTCCTCTGGGCAAGCCCGGGTCCCAGATCCTGTTGTGTCTGTGAATAGGCTGCAGGGGGATGGTGAAAACCAGCAACATCCTTCAGGTGTTCCAACTTCCGTGTGGGACAAGGAGCCGGACGTGTGCCTTTTCGGAAACAGGCCCTGTCGAGGACGAGAGCCATGAGATGTTCCTCCTCTGGGCAAGCCCGGGTCCTGAATCCTGTTGTACCTGTGAATAGGCTGCAGGGGGACGGTGAAGACCAGCAACAGCTTTCAGGGCTGCCACCTTCCGTGTGGGAGAAGGAGCCGGACGTGTGCCTTTTCGGAAATAGGCCCTGCCGAGGACGAGAGCCATGAGATGTTCCTCCTCTGGGCAAGCCCGGGTCCCAGATCCTGTTGTGCCTGTGAATAGGCTGCAGGGGGACGGTGAAGACCAGCAACAGCTTTCCGGCCTGCCACCTTCCGTGTGGGACAAGGAGCCGGACGAGTGCCTTTTCGGGAAGAGGCTCTGCCGAGGACAAGAGCCATGAGATGTTCCTCCTCTGGGCAAGCCCGGGTCCTGAATCCTGTTGTGTCTTTGAATAGGCTGCAGGGGGACGGTGAAGACCAGCAACAGCTTTCAGGGCTGCCACCTTCCGTGTGGGACAAGGAGCCGGACGTGTGCCTTTTTGGAAAGAGGCCCTACCGAGGACGAGAGCCATGAGATGTTCCTCCTCTGGGCAAGCCCGGGTCCCAGATCCTGTTGTGCCTGTGAATAGGCTGCAGGGGGACGGTGAAGACCAGCAACAGCTATCAGGGCTGCCACCTTCCGTGTGGGACAAGGAGCCGGACGTGTGCCTTTTCGGAAACAGGCCCTGCCGAGGACGAGAGCCATGAGATGTTCCTCCTCTGGGCAAGCCCGCGTCGTGAATACTGTTGTGCCTGTGAATAGGCTGCAGGGGGACAGTGAAGACCAGCAACAGCTTTCAGGGCTGCCACCTTCCGTGTGGGACAAGGAGCCGGACGTGTGCCTTTTCGGAATCGGGCTCTGCCGAGAAGAGAGCCATGAGATGTTCCTCCTCTGGGCATGTGCGGGTCCTGAATCCTGTTGTGCCTGTGAATAGGCTGCAGGGGGACGGTGAAGAGCAGCAACAGCTTTCAGGGCTGCCACCTTCCGTGTGGGACAAGGAGCCGGACATGTGCCTTTTAGGAATCGGGCTCTGCCGAGGAAGAGAGCCATGAGATGTTCCTCCTCTGGGCAAGCCCGGGTCCCAGATCCTGTTGTGCCTGTGAATAGGCTGCAGGGGGACGGTGAAGACCAGCAACATCCTTCAGGGGTTCCAACTTCCGTGTGGGACAAGGAGCCGGACATGTGCCTTTTCGGAATCGGGCTCTGCCGAGAAGAGAGCCATGAGATGTTCCTCCTCTGGGCATGTGCGGGTCCTGAATCCTGTTGTGCCTGTGAATAGGCTGCAGGGGGACGGTGAAGACCAGCAACAGCTTTCAGGGCTGCCACCTTCCGTGTGGGACAAGGAGCCGGACGTGTGCCTTTTCGGAATCGGGCTCTGCCGAGGAAGAGAGCCATGAGATGTTCCTCCTCTGGGCATGCCCGGGTCCTGAATCCTGTTGTGCCTGTGAATAGGCTGCAGGGGGACGGTGAAGACCAGCTAGAGCTTTCAGGGCTGCCACCTTCCGTGTGGGACAAGGAGCCGGACGTGTGCCTTCTCGGAAACAGGCTCTGCCGAGGACGAGAGCCATGAGATGTTCCTCCTCTGGGCAAGCCCGGGTCCTGAATCCTGTTGTACCTGTGAATAGGCTGCAGGGGAACGGTGAAGACCAGCAACAGCTTTCAGGGCTGCCACCTTCCGTGTGGGAGAAGGAGCCGGACGTGTGCCTTTTCGGAAATAGGCTCTGCCGAGGACGAGAGCCATGAGATGTTCCTCCTCTGGGCAAGCCCGGGTCCCAGATCCTGTTGTGCCTGTGAATAGGCTGCAGGGGGACGGTGAAGACCAGCAACAGCTTTCAGGGCTGCCACCTTCCGTGTGGGACAAGGAGCCGGACGTGTGCCTTTTCGGAATCGGGCTCTGCCGAGAAGAGAGCCATGAGATGTTCCTCCTCTGGGCATGTGCGGGTCCTGAATCCTGTTGTGCCTGTGAATAGGCTGAAGGGGGACGGTGAAGACCAGCAACAGCTTTCAGGGCTGCCACCTTCCGTGTGGGACAAGGAGCCGGACGTGTGCCTTTTCGGAATCGGGCTCTGCCGAGGACGAGAGCCATGATATGTTCCTCCTCTGGGCAAGCCCGGGTCCTGAATCCTGTTGTACCTGTGAATAGGCTGCAGGGGGACGGTGAAGACCAGCAACAGCTTTCAGGGCCGCCACCTTCCGTGTGGGACAAGGAGCCAGATGTGTGCCTTTTCGGAAAGAGGCCCTGCCGAGGATGAGAGCCATGAGATGTTCCTCCTCTGGGCAAGCCCGGGTCCCAGATCCTGTTGTGCCTGTGAATAGGCTGCAGGGGGACGGTGAAGACCAGCAACAGCTTTCAGGGCTGCCACCTTCCTTGTCGGAAAAGGAGCCGGACGTGTGCCTTTTCGAAAAGAGGCCTTGCCGAGGACGAGAGCCATGAGATGTTCCTCCTCTGGGCAAGCCCGGGTCCCAGATCCTGTTGTGCCTGTGAATAGGCTGCAGGGGGACGGTGAAGACCAGCAACATCTTTCCGGCCTGCCACCTTCCGTGTGGGACAAGGAGCCGGACGAGTGCCTTTTCGGGAAGAGGCTCTGCCGAGGACAAGAGCCATGAGATGTTCCTCCTCTGGGCAAGCCCGGGTCCTGAATCCTGTTGTGTCTTTGAATAGGCTGCAGGGGGACGGTGAAGACCAGCAACAGCTTTCAGGGCTGCCACCTTCCGTGTGGGACAAGGAGCCGGACGTGTGCCTTTTTGGAAAGAGGCCCTGCCGAGGACGAGAGCCATGAGATGTTCCTCCTCTGGGCAAGCCCGGATCCCAGATCCTGTTGTGCCTGTGAATAGGCTGCAGGGGGACGGTGAAGACCAGCAACAGCTATCAGGGCTGCCACCTTCCGTGTGGGTCAAGGAGCCGGACGTGTGCCTTTTCGGAAACAGGCCCTGCCGAGGACGAGAGCCATGAGATGTTCCTCCTCTGGGCAAGCCCGCGTCGTGAATCCTGTTGTGCGTGTGAATAGGCTGCAGGGGGACAGTGAAGACCAGCAACAGCTTTCAGGGCTGCCACCTTCCGTGTGGGACAAGGAGCCGGACGTGTGCCTTTTCGGAATCGGGCTCTGCCGAGAAGAGAGCCATGAGATGTTCCTCCTCTGGGCATGTGCGGGTCCTGAATCCTGTTGTGCCTGTGAATAGGCTGCAGGGGGACGGTGAAGACCAGCAACAGCTTTCAGGGCTGCCACCTTCCGTGTTCGAAAAGGAGCCGGACGTGTGTCTTTTCGGAAACAGGCCCTGCCGAGGACGAGAGCCATGAGATGTTCCTCCTCTGGGCAAGACCGGGCCCCAGATCCTGTTGTGCCTGTGAACACGCTGCAGGGGGACGGTGAAGACCAGCAACAGCTTTCAGGGCTGCCACCTTCCGTGTGTGACAAGGAGCCGGACGTGCGCCTTTTCGGAAAGAGTCTCTTCCGTGGACGAGTGCCATGATATGTTCCTCCTCTGGGCATGTGCGGGTCCTGAATCCTGTTGTGCCTGTGAATAGGCTGCAGGGGGACGGTGAAGACCAGCAACAGCTTTCAGGGCTGCCACCTTCCGTGTGGGACAAGGAACCGGACGTGTGCCTTTTCGAAAAGAGGCCCTGCCGAGGACGAGAGCCATGAGATGTTCCTCCTCTGGGCAAACCCGGGTCCCAGATCCTGTTGTGCCTGTGAATAGGCTGCAGGGGGACGGTGAAGACCAGCAACAGCTTTCAGGGCTGCCACCTTCCGTGTGGGACAAGGAGCCGGACGTGTGCCTTTTCGGAATCGGGCTCTGCCGAGGAAGAGAGCCATGAGATGTTCCTCCTCTGGGCATGCCCGGGTCCTGAATCCTGTTGTGCCTGTGAATAGGCTGCAGGGGGACGGTGAAGACCAGCAACAGCTTTCAGGGCTGCCACCTTCCGTGTGGGACAAGGAGCCGGATGTGTGCCTTTTCGGAAATAGGCTCTGCCGAGGACGATAGCTATGAGATGTTCCTCCTCTGGGCAAGCCCGGGTCCCAAATCCTGTCGTACCTGTGAATAGGCTGCCGGGGGACGGTGAAGACCAGCAACAGCTTTCAGGGCTGCCACCTTCCTTGTGGGACAAGGAACCGGACGTGTGCCTTTTCAGAATCAGGCTCTGCCGAGGAAGAGAGCCATGAGATGTTCCTCCTCTGGGCAAGCCCGGGTCCTGAATCCTGTTGTGCCTGTGAATAGGCTGCAGGGGGACGGTGAAGACCAGCAACAGCTTTCAGGGCTGCCACCTTCCGTGTGGGACAAGGAGCCGGACGTGTGCCTTTCCGGAATCAGGCTCTGCCGAGGACGAGAGCCATGAGATGTTCCTCCTCTGGGCAAGCCCGGGTCCTGAATCCTGTTGTACCTGTGAATAGGCTGCAGGGGGACGGTGAAGACCAGCAACAGCTTTCAGGGCTGCCACCTTCCGTGTGGGACAAGGAGCCGGACGTGTGACTTTTCAGAAATAGGCTCTGCCGAGGACGAGAGCCATGATATGTTCCTCCTCTGGGCAAGCCCGGGTCCTGAATCCTGTTGTACCTGTGAATAGGCTGCAGGGGGACGGTGAAGACCAGCAACAGCTTTCAGGGCCGCCACCTTCCGTGTGGGACAAGGAGCCAGATGTGTGCCTTTTCGGAAAGAGGCCCTGCCGAGGATGAGAGCCATGAGATGTTCCTCCTCTGGGCAAGCCCGGGTCCCAGATCCTGTTGTGCCTGTGAATAGGCTGCAGGGGGACGGTGAAGACCAGCAACAGCTTTCAGGGCTGCCACCTTCCTTGTCGGAAAAGGAGCCGGACGTGTGCCTTTTCGAAAAGAGGCCTTGCCGAGGACGAGAGCCATGAGATGTTCCTCCTCTGGGCAAGCCCGGGTCCCAGATCCTGTTGTGCCTGTGAATAGGCTGCAGGGGGACGGTGAAGACCAGCAACATCTTTCCGGCCTGCCACCTTCCGTGTGGGACAAGGAGCCGGACGAGTGCCTTTTCGGGAAGAGGCTCTGCCGAGGACAAGAGCCATGAGATGTTCCTCCTCTGGGCAAGCCCGGGTCCTGAATCCTGTTGTGTCTTTGAATAGGCTGCAGGGGGACGGTGAAGACCAGCAACAGCTTTCAGGGCTGCCACCTTCCGTGTGGGACAAGGAGCCGGACGTGTGCCTTTTTGGAAAGAGGCCCTGCCGAGGACGAGAGCCATGAGATGTTCCTCCTCTGGGCAAGCCCGGGTCCCAGATCCTGTTGTGCCTGTGAATAGGCTGCAGGGGGACGGTGAAGACCAGCAACAGCTATCAGGGCTGCCACCTTCCGTGTGGGACAAGGAGCCGGACGTGTGCCTTTTCGGAAACAGGCCCTGCCGAGGACGAGAGCCATGAGATGTTCCTCCTCTGGGCAAGCCCGCGTCGTGAATCCTGTTGTGCCTGTGAATAGGCTGCAGGGGGACAGTGAAGACCAGCAACAGCTTTCAGGGCTGCCACCTTCCGTGTGGGACAAGGAGCCGGACGTGTGCCTTTTCGGAATCGGGCTCTGCCGAGAAGAGAGCCATGAGATGTTCCTCCTCTGGGCATGTGCGGGTCCTGAATCCTGTTGTGCCTGTGAATAGGCTGCAGGGGGACGGTGAAGACCAGCAACAGCTTTCAGGGCTGCCACCTTCCGTGTGGGACAAGGAGCCGGACATGTGCCTTTTAGGAATCGGGCTCTGCCGAGGAAGAGAGCCATGAGATGTTCCTCCTCTGGGCAAGCCCGGGTCCCTGATCCTGTTGTGCCTGTGAATAGGCTGCAGGGGGACGGTGAAGACCAGCAACATCCTTCAGGGGTTCCAACTTCCGTGTGGGACAAGGAGCCGGACGTGTGCCTTTTCGGAATCGGGCTCTGCCGAGAAGAGAGCCATGAGATGTCCCTCCTCTGGGCATGTGCGGGTCCTGAATCCTGTTGTGCCTGTGAATAGGCTGCAGGGGGACGGTGAAGACCAGCAACAGCTTTCAGGGCTGCCACCTTCCGTGTGGGACAAGGAGCCGGACGTGTGCCTTTTCGGAATCGGGCTCTGCCGAGGAAGAGAGCCATGAGATGTTCCTCCTCTGGGCATGCCCGGGTCCTGAAGTGAATAGGCTGCAGGGGGACGGTGAAGACCAGCTAGAGCTTTCAGGGCTGCCACCTTCCGTGTGGGACAAGGAGCCGGACGTGTGCCTTCTCGGAAACAGGCTCTGCCGAGGACGAGAGCCATGAGATGTTCCTCCTCTGGGCAAGCCCGGGTCCTGAATCCTGTTGTACCTGTGAATAGGCTGCAGGGGGACGGTGAAGACCAGCAACAGCTTTCAGGGCTGCCACCTTCCGTGTGGGAGAAGGAGCCGGACGTGTGCCTTTTCGGAAATAGGCTCTGCCGAGGACGAGAGCCATGAGATGTTCCTCCTCTGGGCAAGCCCGGGTCCCAGATCCTGTTGTGCCTGTGAATAGGCTGCAGGGGGACGGTGAAGACCAGCAACAGCTTTCAGGGCTGCCACCTTCCGTGTGGGACAAGGAGCCGGACGTGTGCCTTTTCGGAATCGGGCTCTGCCGAGAAGAGAGCCATGAGATGTTCCTCCTCTGGGCAAGCCCGGGTCCCAGATCCTGTTGTGTCTGTGAATAGGCTGCAGGGGGATGGTGAAAACCAGCAACATCCTTCAGGTGTTCCAACTTCCGTGTGGGACAAGGAGCCGGACGTGTGCCTTTTCGGAAACAGGCCCTGTCGAGGACGAGAGCCATGAGATGTTCCTCCTCTGGGCAAGCCCGGGTCCTGAATCCTGTTGTACCTGTGAATAGGCTGCAGGGGGACGGTGAAGACCAGCAACAGCTTTCAGGGCTGCCACCTTCCGTGTGGGAGAAGGAGCCGGACGTGTGCCTTTTCGGAAATAGGCCCTGCCGAGGACGAGAGCCATGAGATGTTCCTCCTCTGGGCAAGCCCGGGTCCCAGATCCTGTTGTGCCTGTGAATAGGCTGCAGGGGGACGGTGAAGACCAGCAACAGCTTTCAGGGCTGCCACCTTCCGTGTGGGACAAGGAGCCGGACGTGTGCCTTTTCGGAATCGGGCTCTGCCGAGAAGAGAGCCATGAGATGTTCCTCCTCTGGGCATGTGCGGGTCCTGAATCCTGTTGTGCCTGTGAATAGGCTGAAGGGGGACGGTGAAGACCAGCAACAGCTTTCAGGGCTGCCACCTTCCGTGTGGGACAAGGAGCCGGACGTGTGCCTTTTCGGAATCGGGCTCTGCCGAGGACGAGAGCCATGAGATGTTCCTCCTCTGGGCAAGCCCGGGTCCTGAATCCTGTTGTACCTGTGAATAGGCTGCAGGGGGACGGTGAAGACCAGCAACAGCTTTCAGGGCTGCCACCTTCCGTGTGGTACAAGGAGCCGGACGTGTGCCTTTTCGGAAATAGGCTCTGCCGAGGACGAGAGCCATGAGATGTTCCTCCTCTGGGCAAGCCCGGGTCCCAGATCCTGTTGTGCCTGTGAATAGGCTGCAGGGGGATGGTGAAAACCAGCAACATCCTTCAGGTGTTCCAACTTCCGTGTGGGACAAGGAGCCGGACGTGTGCCTTTTCGGAAACAGGCCCTGTCGAGGACGAGAGCCATGAGATGTTCCTCCTCTGGGCAAGCCCGGGTCCTGAATCCTGTTGTAATTGTGAATAGGCTGCAGGGGGACGGTGAAGACCAGCAACAGCTTTCAGGGCTGCCACCTTCCGTGTGGGACAAGGAGCCGGACGTGTGCCTTTTCGGAAAGAGGCCCTGCCGAGGACGAGAGCCATGAGATGTTCCTCCTCTGGGCAAGCCCGGGTCCCAGATCCTGTTGAGCCTGTAAATAGGCTGCAGGGGGACGGTGAAGACCAGCAACAGCTTTCAGGGCTGCCACCTTCCTTGTGGGACAAGGAGCCGGACGTGTGCCTTTTCGGAATCGGGCTCTGCCGAGGAAGAGAGCCATGAGATGTTCCTCCTCTGGGCATGCCCGGGTCCTGAATCCTGTTGTGCCTGTGAATAGGCTGCAGGGGGACGGTGAAGACCAGCAACAGCTTTCAGGGCTGCCACCTTCCGTGTGGGACAAGGAGCCGGACGTGTGCCTTTTCAGAATCGGGCTCTGCCGAGAAGAGAGCCATGAGATGTTCCTCCTCTGGGCATGTGCGGGTCCTGAATCCTGTTGTGCCTGTGAATAGGCTGCAGGGGGACGGTGAAGAGCAGCAACAGCTTTCAGGGCTGCCACCTTCCGTGTGGGACAAGGAGCCGGACGTGTGCCTTTTCGGAATCGGGCTCTGCCGAGGACGAGAGCCATGAGATGTTCCTCCTCTGGGCATGCCCGGGTCCTGAATACTGTTGTGCCTGTGAATAGGCTGCAGGGGGACGGTGAAGACCAGCAACAGCTTTCAGGGCTGCCACCTTCCGTGTGGGACAAGGAGCCGGACGTGTGCCTTCTCGGAAAAAGGCTCTGCCGAGGACGAGAGCCATGAGATGTTCCTCCTCTGGGCAAGCCCGGGTCCTGAATCCTGTTGTACCTGTGAATAGGCTGCAGGGGGACGGTGAAGACCAGCAACAGCTTTCAGGGCTGCCACCTTCCGTGTGGGACAAGGAGCCGGACGTGTGCCTTTCCGGAATCAGGCTCTGCCGAGGACGAGAGCCATGAGATGTTCCTCCTATGGGCAAGCCCGGGTCCCAGATCCTGTTGTGCCTGTGAATAGGCTGCAGGGGGACGGTGAAAACCAGCAACATCCTTCAGGGGTTCCAACTTCCGTGTGGGACAAGGAGCCGGACGTGTGCCTTTTCGGAAACAGGCCCTGCCGAGGACGAGAGCCATGAGATGTTCCTCCTCTGGGCAAGCCCGGGTCCCAGATCCTGTTGTGCCTGTGAATAGGCTGCAGGGGGATGGTGAAGACCAGCAACAGCTTTCAGGGCTGCCACCTTCCGTGTGGGACAAGGAGCCGGACGTGTGCCTTTTCGGAAAGAGGCTCTGACGAGGACGAGAGCCATGAGATGTTCCTCCTCTGGGCAAGCCCGGGTCCCAAATCCTGTTGTGCCTGTGAATAGGCTGCAGGGGGACAGTGAAGACCAGCAACATCTTTCAGGGCTGCCACCTTCCGTGTGGGACAAGGAGCCGGACGAGTGCCCTTTCGGGAATAGGATCTGCCGAGGACAAGAGCCATGATATGTTCCTCCTCTGGGCAAGCCCGGGTCCTGAATCCTGTTGTACCTGTGAATAGGCTGCAGGGGGACGGTGAAGACCAGCAACAGCTTTCAGGGCTGCCACCTTCCGTGTGGGACAAGGAGCCGGACGTGTGCCTTTTCAGAAATAGGCTCTGCCGAGGACGAGAGCCATGAGATGTTCCTCCTCTGGGCAAGCCCGGGTCCCAGATCCTGTTGTACCTGTGAATAGGCTGCAGGGGGACTTTGAAGACCAGCAACAGCTTTCAAGGCTGCCACCTTCCTTGTGGGACAAGGAGCCGGACCTGTGCCTTTTCGGAATCGGGCTCTGCCGAGGACGAGAGCCATGAGATGTTCCTCCTCTGGGCATGCCCGGGTCCTGAATCCTGTTGTGCCTGTGAATAGGCTGCAGGGGGACGGTGAAGACCAGCAACAGCTTTCAGGGCTGCCACCTTCCGTGTGGGACAAGGAGGCGGACGTGTGCCATTTCGAAAAGAGGCCCTGCCGAGGACGAGAGCCATGAGATGTTCCTCCTCTGGGCAAGCCCGGGTCCCAGATCCTGTTGTGCCTGTGAATAGGCTGCAGGGGGACGGGGAAGACCAGCAACAGCTTTCAGGGCTGCCACCTTCCGTGTGGGACAAGGAGCCGGACGTGTGCCTTTTCGGAATCGGGCTCTGCCGAGAAGAGAGCCATGAGATGTTCCTCCTCTGGGCATGTGCGGGTCCTGAATCCTGTTGTGCCTGTGAATAGGCTGCAGGGGGACGGTGAAGACCAGCAACAGCTGTCAGGGCTGCCACCTTCCGTGTGGGACAAGGAGCCGGACGTGTGCCTTTTCGGAAAGAGACTCTGCCGAGGACGAGAGCCATGAGATGTTCCTCCTCTGGGCATGCCCGGGTCCTGAATCCTGTTGTGCCTGTGAATAGGCTGCAGGGGGACGGTGAAGACCAGCAACAGCTTTCAGGGCTGCCACGTTCCGTGTGGGACAAGGAGCCGGACTTGTGCCTTCTCGGAAACAGGCTCTGCCGAGGAAGAGAGCCATGAGATGTTCCTCCTCTGGGCAAGCCCGGGTCCCAGATCCTGTTGTACCTGTGAATAGGCTGCAGGGGGACGGTGAAGACCAGCAACAGCTTTCAGGGCTGCCACCTTCCGTGTGGGACAAGGAGCCGGACGTGTGCCTTTTTGGAAATAGGCTCTGCCGAGGACGAGAGCCATGAGATGTTCCTCCTCTGGGCAAGCCCGGGTCCCAGATCCTCTTGTGCCTGTGAATAGGCTGCAGGGGGACGGTGAAGACCAGCAACAGCTTTCAGGGCTGCCACCTTCCGTGTGGGACAAGGAGCCGGACGTGTGCCTTTTCGGAAACAGGCCCTGTCGAGGACGAGAGCCATGAGATGTTCCTCCTCTGGGCAAGCCCGCGTCGTGAATCCTGTTGTGCCTGTGAATAGGCTGCAGGGGGACAGTGAAGACCAGCAACAGCTTTCAGGGCTGCCACCTTCCGTGTGGGACAAGGAGCCGGACGTGTGCCTTTTCGGAATCGGGCTCTGCCGAGAAGAGAGCCATGAGATGTTCCTCCTCTGGGCATGTGCGGGTCCTGAATCCTGTTGTGCCTGTGAATAGGCTGCAGGGGGACGGTGAAGACCAGCAACAGCTTTCAGGGCTGCCACCTTCCGTGTGGGACAAGGAGCCGGACGTGTGCCTTTTCGGAATCGGGCTCTGCCGAGGACGAGAGCCATGAGATGTTCCTCCTCTGGGCAAGCCCGGGTCCTGCATCCTGTTGTACCTGTGAATAGGCTGCAGGGGGACGGTGAAGACCAGCAACAGCTTTCAGGGCTGCCACCTTCCGTGTGGGACAAGGAGCCGGACGTGTGCCTTTTCGGAAATAGGCTCTGCCGAGGACGAGAGCCATGAGATGTTCCTCCTCTGGGCAAGCCCGGGTCCCAGATCCTGTTGTGCCTGTGAATAGGCTGCAGGGGGATGGTGAAAACCAGCAACATCCTTCAGGTGTTCCAACTTCCGTGTGGGACAAGGAGCCGGACGTGTGCCTTTTCGGAAACAGGCCCTGTCGAGGACGAGAGCCATGAGATGTTACTCCTCTGGGCAAGCCCGGGTCCTGAATCCTGTTGTACCTGTGAATAGGCTGCAGGGGGACGGTGAAGACCAGCAACAGCTTTCAGGGCTGCCACCTTCCGTGTGGGACAAGGAGCCGGACGTGTGCCTTTTCGGAAAGAGGCCCTGCCGAGGACGAGAGCCATGAGATGTTCCTCCTCTGGGCAAGCCCGGGTCCCAGATCCTGTTGTGCCTGTGAATAGGCTGCAGGGGGACGGTGAAGACCAGCAACAGCTTTCAGGGCTGCCACCTTCCTTGTGGGACAAGGAGCCGGACGTGTGCCTTTTCGGAATCGGGCTCTGCCGAGGAAGAGAGCCATGAGATGTTCCTCCTCTGGGCAAGCCCGCGTCGTGAATCCTGTTGTGCCTGTGAATAGGCTGCAGGGGGACGGTGAAGACCAGCAACAGCTTTCAGGGCTGCCACCTTCCGTGTGGGACAAGGAGCCGGACGTGTGCCTTTTCGGAATGAGGCCCTGCCGAGGACGAGAGCCATGACATGTTCCTCCTCTGGGCAAGCCCGGGTCCCAGATCCTGTTGTGCCTGTGAATAGGCTGCAGGGGGACGGTGAAGAGCAGCAACAGCTTTCAGGGCTGCCACCTTCCGTGTGGGACAAGGAGCCGGACGTGTGCCTTTTCGGAATCGGGCTCTGCCGAGGACGAGAGCCATGAGATGTTCCTCCTCTGGGCATGCCCGGGTCCTGAATCCTGTTGTGCCTGTGAATAGGCTGCAGGGGGACGGTGAAGACCAGCAACAGCTTTCAGGGCTGCCACCTTCCGTGTGGGACAAGGAGCCGGACGTGTGCCTTCTCGGAAACAGGCTCTGCCCAGGACGAGAGCCATGAGATGTTCCTCCTCTGGGCAAGCCCGGGTCCTGAATCCTGTTGTACCTGTGAATAGGCTGCAGGGGGACGGTGAAGACCAGCAACAGCTTTCAGGGCTGCCACCTTCCGTGTGGGACAAGGAGCCGGACGTGTGCCTTTCCGGAATCAGGCTCTGCCGAGGACGAGAGCCATGAGATGTTCCTCCTATGGGCAAGCCCGGGTCCCAGATCCTGTTGTGCCTGTGAATAGGCTTCAGGGGGACGGTGAATACCAGCAACATCCTTCAGGGGTTCCAACTTCCGTGTGGGACAAGGAGCCGGACGTGTGCCTTTTCGGAAACAGGCCCTGTCGAGGACGAGAGCCATGAGATGTTCCTCCTCTGGGCAAGCCCGGGTCCTGAATCCTGTTGTACCTGTGAATAGGCTGCAGGGGGACGGTGAAGACCAGCAACAGCTTTCAGGGCTGCCACCTTCCGTGTGGGACAAGGAGCCGGACGTGTGCCTTTTCGGAAATAGGCTCTGCCGAGGACGAGAGCCATGAGATGTTCCTCCTCTGGGCAAGCCCGGGTCCCAGATCCTGTTGTGCCTGTGAATAGGCTGCAGGGGGATGGTGAAAACCAGCAACATCCTTCAGGTGTTCCAACTTCCGTGTGGGACAAGGAGCCGGACGTGTGCCTTTTCGGAAACAGGCCCTGTCGAGGACGAGAGCCATGAGATGTTCCTCCTCTGGGCAAGCCCGGGTCCTGAATCCTGTTGTACCTGTGAATAGGCTGCAGGGGGACGGTGAAGACCAGCAACAGCTTTCAGGGCTGCCACCTTCCGTGTGGGACAAGGAGCCGGACGTGTGCCTTTTCGGAAAGAGGCCCTGCCGAGGACGAGAGCCATGAGATGTTCCTCCTCTGGGCAAGCCCGGGTCCCAGATCCTGTTGTGCCTGTGAATAGGCTGCAGGGGGACGGTGAAGACCAGCAACAGCTTTCAGGGCTGCCACCTTCCTTGTGGGACAAGGAGCCGGACGTGTGCCTTTTCGGAATCGGGCTCTGCCGAGGAAGAGAGCCATGAGATGTTCCTCCTCTGGGCATGCCCGGGTCCTGAATCCTGTTGTGCCTGTGAATAGGCTGCAGGGGGACGGTGAAGACCAGCAACAGCTTTCAGGGCTGCCACCTTCCGTGTGGGACAAGGAGCCGGACGTGTGCCTTTTCGGAATCGGGCTCTGCCGAGAAGAGAGCCATGAGATGTTCCTCCTCTGGGCATGTGCGGGTCCTGAATCCTGTTGTGCCTGTGAATAGGCTGCAGGGGGACGGTGAAGAGCAGCAACAGCTTTCAGGGCTGCCACCTTCCGTGTGGGACAAGGAGCCGGACGTGTGCCTTTTCGGAATCGGGCTCTGCCGAGGACGAGAGCCATGAGATGTTCCTCCTCTGGGCATGCCCGGGTCCTGAATCCTGTTGTGCCTGTGAATAGGCTGCAGGGGGACGGTGAAGACCAGCTACAGCTTTCAGGGCTGCCACCTTCCGTGTGGGACAAGGAGCCGGACGTGTGCCTTCTCGGAAAAAGGCTCTGCCGAGGACGAGAGCCATGAGATGTTCCTCCTCTGGGCAAGCCCGGGTCCTGAATCCTGTTGTACCTGTGAATAGGCTGCAGGGGGACGGTGAAGACCAGCAACAGCTTTCAGGGCTGCCACCTTCCGTGTGGGACAAGGAGCCGGACGTGTGCCTTTCCGGAATCAGGCTCTGCCGGGACGAGAGCCATGAGATGTTCCTCCTATGGGCAAGCCCGGGTCCCAGATCCTGTTGTGCCTGTGAATAGGCTGCAGGGGGACGGTGAAAACCAGCAACATCCTTCAGGGGTTCCAACTTCCGTGTGGGACAAGGAGCCGGACGTGTGCCTTTTCGGAAACAGGCACTGCCGAGGACGAGAGCCATGAGATGTTCCTCCTCTGGGCAAGCCCGGGTCCCAGATCCTGTTGTGCCTGTGAATAGGCTGCAGGGGGATGGTGAAGACCAGCAACAGCTTTCAGGGCTGCCACCTTCCGTGTGGGACAAGGAGCCGGACGTGTGCCTTTTCGGAAAGAGGCTCTGCCGAGGACGAGAGCCATGAGATGTTCCTCCTCTGGGCAAGCCCGGGTCCCAAATCCTGTTGTGCCTGTGAATAGGCTGCAGGGGGACAGTGAAGACCAGCAACATCTTTCAGGGCTGCCACCTTCCGTGTGGGACAAGGAGCCGGACGAGTGCCCTTTCGGGAATAGGATCTGCCGAGGACAAGAGCCATGATATGTTCCTCCTCTGGGCAAGCCCGGGTCCTGAATCCTGTTGTACCTGTGAATAGGCTGCAGGGGGACGGTGAAGACCAGCAACAGCTTTCAGGGCTGCCACCTTCCGTGTGGGACAAGGAGCCGGACGTGTGCCTTTTCAGAAATAGGCTCTGCCGAGGACGAGAGCCATGAGATGTTCCTCCTCTGGGCAAGCCCGGGTCCCAGATCCTGTTGTACCTGTGAATAGGCTGCAGGGGGACGGTGAAGACCAGCAACAGCTTTCAGGGCTGCCACCTTCCTTGTGGGACAAGGAGCCGGACCTGTGCCTTTTCGGAATCGGGCTCTGCCGAGGACGAGAGCCATGAGATGTTCCTCCTCTGGGCATGCCCGGGTCCTGAATCCTGTTGTGCCTGTGAATAGGCTGCAGGGGGACGGTGAAGACCAGCAACAGCTTTCAGGGCTGCCACCTTCCGTGTGGGACAAGGAGGCGGACGTGTGCCTTTTCGAAAAGAGGCCCTGCCGAGGACGAGAGCCATGAGATGTTCCTCCTCTGGGCAAGCCCGGGTCCCAGATCCTGTTGTGCCTGTGAATAGGCTGCAGGGGGACGGGGAAGACCAGCAACAGCTTTCAGGGTTGCCACCTTCCGTGTGGGACAAGGAGCCGGACGTGTGCCTTTTCGGAAACAGGCCCTGCCGAGGACGAGAGCCATGAGATGTTCCTCCTCTGGGCAAGCCCGCGTCGTGAATCCTGTTGTGCCTGTGAATAGGCTGCAGGGGGACGGTGAAGACCAGCAACAGGTTTCAGGGCTGCCACCTTCCGTGTGGGACAAGGAGCCGGACGTGTGCCTTTTCGGAATCGGGCTCTGCCGAGAAGAGAGCCATGAGATGTTCCTCCTCTGGGCATGTGCGGGTCCTGAATCCTGTTGTGCCTGTGAATAGGCTGCAGGGGGACGGTGAAGACCAGCAACAGCTGTCAGGGCTGCCACCTTCCGTGTGGGACAAGGAGCCGGACGTGTGCCTTTTCGGAAAGAGACTCTGCCGAGGACGAGAGCCATGAGATGTTCCTCCTCTGGGCATGCCCGGGTCCTGAATCCTGTTGTGCCTGTGAATAGGCTGCAGGGGGACGGTGAAGACCAGCTACAGCTTTCAGGGCTGCCACCTTCCGTGTGGGACAAGGAGCCGGACTTGTGCCTTTTCGGAAATAGGCTCTGCCGAGGACGAGAGCCATGAGATGTTCCTCCTCTGGGCAAGCCCGGGTCCCAGATCCTGTTGTGCCTGTGAATAGGCTGCAGGGGGACGGTGAAGACCAGCAACATCCTTCAGGGGTTCCAACTTCCGTGTGGGACAAGGAGCCGGACGTGTGCCTTTTCGGAATCGGGCTCTGCCGAGAAGAGAGCCATGAGATGTTCCTCCTCTGGGCATGTGCGGGTCCTGAATCCTGTTGTGCCTGTGAATAGGCTGCAGGGGGACGGTGAAGAGCAGCAACAGCTTTCAGGGCTGCCACCTTCCGTGTGGGACAAGGAGCCGGACGTGTGCCTTTTCGGAATCGGGCTCTGCCGAGGACGAGAGCCATGAGATGTTCCTCCTCTGGGCATGCCCGGGTCCTGAATCCTGTTGTGCCTGTGAATAGGCTGCAGGGGGACGGTGAAGACCAGCAACATCTTTCAGGGCTGCCACCTTCCGTGTGGGACAAGGAGCCGGACGTGTGCCTTTCCGGAATCAGGCTCTGCCGAGGACGAGAGCCATGAGATGTTCCTCCTATGGGCAAGCCCGGGTCCCAGATCCTGTTGTGCCTGTGAATAGGCTTCAGGGGGACGGTGAATACCAGCAACATCCTTCAGGGGTTCCAACTTCCGTGTGGGACAAGGAGCCGGACGTGTGCCTTTTCAGAAATAGGTGTTGCCGAGGACGAGAGCCATGAGATGTTCCTCCTCTGGGCAAGCCCGGGTCCCGAATCCTGTTGTACCTGTGAATAGGCTGCAGGGGGACGGTGAAGACCAGCAACAGCTTTCAGGGCTGCCACCTTCCGTGTGGGACAAGGAGCCGGACGTGTGCCTTTTCGGAAAGAGGCTCTGCCGAGGACGAGAGCCATGAGATGTTCCTCCTCTGGGCAAGCCCGGGTCCCAAATCCTGTTGTGCCTGTGAATAGGCTGCAGGGGGACAGTGAAGACCAGCAACATCTTTCAGGGCTGCCACCTTCCGTGTGGGACAAGGAGCCGGACGAGTGCCCTTTCGGGAATAGGATCTGCCGAGGACAAGAGCCATGATATGTTCCTCCTCTGGGCAAGCCCGGGTCCTGAATCCTGTTGTACCTGTGAATAGGCTGCAGGGGGACGGTGAAGACCAGCAACAGCTTTCAGGGCTGCCACCTTCCGTGTGGGACAAGGAGCCGGACGTGTGCCTTTTCAGAAATAGGCTCTGCCGAGGACGAGAGCCATGAGATGTTCCTCCTCTGGGCAAGCCCGGGTCCCAGATCCTGTTGTACCTGTGAATAGGCTGCAGGGGGACTTTGAAGACCAGCAACAGCTTTCAGGGCTGCCACCTTCCTTGTGGGACAAGGAGCCGGACCTGTGCCTTTTCGGAATCGGGCTCTGCCGAGGACGAGAGCCATGAGATGTTCCTCCTCTGGGCATGCCCGGGTCCTGAATCCTGTTGTGCCTGTGAATAGGCTGCAGGGGGACGGTGAAGACCAGCAACAGCTTTCAGGGCTGCCACCTTCCGTGTGGGACAAGGAGCCGGACGTGTGCCATTTCGAAAAGAGGCCCTGCCGAGGACGAGAGCCATGAGATGTTCCTCCTCTGGGCAAGCCCGGGTCCCAGATCCTGTTGTGCCTGTGAATAGGCTGCAGGGGGACGGGGAAGACCAGCAACAGCTTTCAGGGCTGCCACCTTCCGTGTGGGACAAGGAGCCGGACGTGTGCCTTTTCGGAATCGGGCTCTGCCGAGAAGAGAGCCATGAGATGTTCCTCCTCTGGGCATGTGCGGGTCCTGAATCCTGTTGTGCCTGTGAATAGGCTGCAGGGGGACGGTGAAGACCAGCAACAGCTGTCAGGGCTGCCACCTTCCGTGTGGGACAAGGAGCCGGACGTGTGCCTTTTCGGAAAGAGACTCTGCCGAGGACGAGAGCCATGAGATGTTCCTCCTCTGGGCATGCCCGGGTCCTGAATCCTGTTGTGCCTGTGAATAGGCTGCAGGGGGACGGTGAAGACCAGCTACAGCTTTCAGGGCTGCCACCTTCCGTGTGGGACAAGGAGCCGGACGTGTGCCTTTTTGGAAATAGGCTCTGCCGAGGACGAGAGCCATGAGATGTTCCTCCTCTGGGCAAGCCCGGGTCCCAGATCCTGTTGTGCCTGTGAATAGGCTGCAGGGGGACGGTGAAGACCAGCAACAGCTTTCAGGGCTGCCACCTTCCGTGTGGGACAAGGAGCCGGACGTGTGCCTTTTCGGAAACAGGCCCTGTCGAGGACGAGAGCCATGAGATGTTCCTCCTCTGGGCAAGCCCGCGTCGTGAATCCTGTTGTGCCTGTGAATAGGCTGCAGGGGGACAGTGAAGACCAGGAACAGCTTTCAGGGCTGCCACCTTCCGTGTGGGACAAGGAGCCGGACGTGTGCCTTTTCGGAATCGGGCTCTGCCGAGAAGAGAGCCATGAGATGTTCCTCCTCTGGGCATGTGCGGGTCCTGAATCCTGTTGTGCCTGTGAATAGGCTGCAGGGGGACGGTGAAGACCAGCAACAGCTTTCAGGGCTGCCTCCTTCCGTGTGGGACAAGGAGCCGGACGTGTGCCTTTTCGGAATCGGGCTCTGCCGAGGACGAGAGCCATGAGATGTTCCTCCTCTGGGCAAGCCCGGGTCCTGCATCCTGTTGTACCTGTGAATAGGCTGCAGGGGGACGGTGAAGACCAGCAACAGCTTTCAGGGCTGCCACCTTCCGTGTGGGACAAGGAGCCGGACTTGTGCCTTTTCGGAAATAGGCTCTGCCGAGGACGAGAGCCATGAGATGTTCCTCCTCTGGGCAAGCCCGGGTCCCAGATCCTGTTGTGCCTGTGAATAGGCTGCAGGGGGATGGTGAAAACCAGCAACATCCTTCAGGTGTTCCACCTTCCGTGTGGGACAAGGAGCCGGACGTGTGCCTTTTCGGAAAGAGGCCCTGCCGAGGACGAGAGCCATGAGATGTTCCTCCTCTGGGCAAGCCCGGGTCCCAGATCCTGTTGTGCCTGTGAATAGGCTGCAGGGGGACGGTGAAGACCAGCAACAGCTTTCAGGGCTGCCACCTTCCTTGTGGGACAAGGAGCCGGACGTGTGCCTTTTCGGAATCGGGCTCTGCCGAGGAAGAGAGCCATGAGATGTTCCTCCTCTGGGCAAGCCCGCGTCGTGAATCCTGTTGTGCCTGTGAATAGGCTGCAGGGGGACGGTGAAGACCAGCAACAGCTTTCAGGGCTGCCACCTTCCGTGTGGGACAAGGAGCCGGACGTGTGCCTTTTCGGAATGAGGCCCTGCCGAGGACGAGAGCCATGACATGTTCCTCCTCTGGGCAAGCCCGGGTCCCAGATCCTGTTGTGCCTGTGAATAGGCTGCAGGGGGACGGTGAAGAGCAGCAACAGCTTTCAGGGCTGCCACCTTCCGTGTGGGACAAGGAGCCGGACGTGTGCCTTTTCGGAATCGGGCTCTGCCGAGGACGAGAGCCATGAGATGTTCCTCCTCTGGGCATGCCCGGGTCCTGAATCCTGTTGTGCCTGTGAATAGGCTGCAGGGGGACGGTGAAGACCAGCTACAGCTTTCAGGGCTGCCACCTTCCGTGTGGGACAAGGAGCCGGACGTGTGCCTTCTCGGAAACAGGCTCTGCCCAGGACGAGAGCCATGAGATGTTCCTCCTCTGGGCAAGCCCGGGTCCTGAATCCTGTTGTACCTGTGAATAGGCTGCAGGGGGACGGTGAAGACCAGCAACAGCTTTCAGGGCTGCCACCTTCCGTGTGGGACAAGGAGCCGGACGTGTGCCTTTCCGGAATCAGGCTCTGCCGAGGACGAGAGCCATGAGATGTTCCTCCTATGGGCAAGCCCGGGTCCCAGATCCTGTTGTGCCTGTGAATAGGCTTCAGGGGGACGGTGAATACCAGCAACATCCTTCAGGGGTTCCAACTTCCGTGTGGGACAAGGAGCCGGACGTGTGCCTTTTCGGAAACAGGCCCTGTCGAGGACGAGAGCCATGAGATGTTCCTCCTCTGGGCAAGCCCGGGTCCTGAATCCTGTTGTACCTGTGAATAGGCTGCAGGGGGACGGTGAAGACCAGCAACAGCTTTCAGGGCTGCCACCTTCCGTGTGGGACAAGGAGCCGGACGTGTGCCTTTTCGGAAATAGGCTCTGCCGAGGACGAGAGCCATGAGATGTTCCTCCTCTGGGCAAGCCCGGGTCCCAGATCCTGTTGTGCCTGTGAATAGGCTGCAGGGGGATGGTGAAAACCAGCAACATCCTTCAGGTGTTCCAACTTCCGTGTGGGACAAGGAGCCGGACGTGTGCCTTTTCGGAAACAGGCCCTGTCGAGGACGAGAGCCATGAGATGTTCCTCCTCTGGGCAAGCCCGGGTCCTGAATCCTGTTGTACCTGTGAATAGGCTGCAGGGGGACGGTGAAGACCAGCAACAGCTTTCAGGGCTGCCACCTTCCGTGTGGGACAAGGAGACGGACGTGTGCCTTTTCGGAAAGAGGCCCTGCCGAGGACGAGAGCCATGAGATGTTCCTCCTCTGGGCAAGCCCGGGTCCCAGATCCTGTTGTGCCTGTGAATAGGCTGCAGGGGGACGGTGAAGACCAGCAACAGCTTTCAGGGCTGCCACCTTCCTTGTGGGACAAGGAGCCGGACGTGTGCCTTTTCGGAATCGGGCTCTGCCGAGGAAGAGAGCCATGAGATGTTCCTCCTCTGGGCATGCCCGGGTCCTGAATCCTGTTGTGCCTGTGAATAGGCTGCAGGGGGACGGTGAAGACCAGCAACAGCTTTCAGGGCTGCCACCTTCCGTGTGGGACAAGGAGCCGGACGTGTGCCTTTTCGGAATCGGGCTCTGCCGAGAAGAGAGCCATGAGATGTTCCTCCTCTGGGCATGTGCGGGTCCTGAATCCTGTTGTGCCTGTGAATAGGCTGCAGGGGGACGGTGAAGAGCAGCAACAGCTTTCAGGGCTGCCACCTTCCGTGTGGGACAAGGAGCCGGACGTGTGCCTTTTCGGAATCGGGCTCTGCCGAGGACGAGAGCCATGAGATGTTCCTCCTCTGGGCATGCCCGGGTCCTGAATCCTGTTGTGCCTGTGAATAGGCTGCAGGGGGACGGTGAAGACCAGCTACAGCTTTCAGGGCTGCCACCTTCCGTGTGGGACAAGGAGCCGGACGTGTGCCTTCTCGGAAAAAGGCTCTGCCGAGGACGAGAGCCATGAGATGTTCCTCCTCTGGGCAAGCCCGGGTCCTGAATCCTGTTGTACCTGTGAATAGGCTGCAGGGGGACGGTGAAGACCAGCAACAGCTTTCAGGGCTGCCACCTTCCGTGTGGGACAAGGAGCCGGACGTGTGCCTTTCCGGAATCAGGCTCTGCCGAGGACGAGAGCCATGAGATGTTCCTCCTATGGGCAAGCCCGGGTCCCAGATCCTGTTGTGCCTGTGAATAGGCTGCAGGGGGACGGTGAAAACCAGCAACATCCTTCAGGGGTGCCAACTTCCGTGTGGGACAAGGAGCCGGACGTGTGCCTTTTCGGAAACAGGCACTGCCGAGGACGAGAGCCATGAGATGTTCCTCCTCTGGGCAAGCCCGGGTCCCAGATCCTGTTGTGCCTGTGAATAGGCTGCAGGGGGATGGTGAAGACCAGCAACAGCTTTCAGGGCTGCCACCTTCCGTGTGGGACAAGGAGCCGGACGTGTGCCTTTTCGGAAAGAGGGTCTGCCGAGGACGAGAGCCATGAGATGTTCCTCCTCTGGGCAAGCCCGGGTCCCAAATCCTGTTGTGCCTGTGAATAGGCTGCAGGGGGACAGTGAAGACCAGCAACATCTTTCAGGGCTGCCACCTTCCGTGTGGGACAAGGAGCCGGACGAGTGCCCTTTCGGGAATAGGATCTGCCGAGGACAAGAGCCATGATATGTTCCTCCTCTGGGCAAGCCCGGGTCCTGAATCCTGTTGTACCTGTGAATAGGCTGCAGGGGGACGGTGAAGACCAGCAACAGCTTTCAGGGCTGCCACCTTCCGTGTGGGACAAGGAGCCGGACGTGTGCCTTTTCAGAAATAGGCTCTGCCGAGGACGAGAGCCATGAGATGTTCCTCCTCTGGGCAAGCCCGGGTCCCAGATCCTGTTGTACCTGTGAATAGGCTGCAGGGGGACTTTGAAGACCAGCAACAGCTTTCAGGGCTGCCACCTTCCTTGTGGGACAAGGAGCCGGACCTGTGCCTTTTCGGAATCGGGCTCTGCCGAGGACGAGAGCCATGAGATGTTCCTCCTCTGGGCAAGCCCGGGTCCCAGATCCTGTTGTGCCTGTGAATAGGCTGCAGGGGGACGGTGAAGAGCAGCAACAGCTTTCAGGGCTGCCACCTTCCGTGTGGGACAAGGAGCCGGACGTGTGCCTTTTCGGAAACAGGCCCTGCCGAGGACGAGAGCCATGAGATGTTCCTCCTCTGGGCAAGCCCGCGTCGTGAATCCTGTTGTGCCTGTGAATAGGCTGCAGGGGGACGGTGAAGACCAGCAACAGGTTTCAGGGCTGCCACCTTCCGTGTGGGACAAGGAGCCGGACGTGTGCCTTTTCGGAATCGGGCTCTGCCGAGAAGAGAGCCATGAGATGTTCCTCCTCTGGGCATGTGCGGGTCCTGAATCCTGTTGTGCCTGTGAATAGGCTGCAGGGGGACGGTGAAGACCAGCAACAGCTGTCAGGGCTGCCACCTTCCGTGTGGGACAAGGAGCCGGACGTGTGCCTTTTCGGAAAGAGACTCTGCCGAGGACGAGAGCCATGAGATGTTCCTCCTCTGGGCATGCCCGGGTCCTGAATCCTGTTGTGCCTGTGAATAGGCTGCAGGGGGACGGTGAAGACCAGCTACAGCTTTCAGGGCTGCCACCTTCCGTGTGGGACAAGGAGCCGGACTTGTGCCTTTTCGGAAATAGGCTCTGCCGAGGACGAGAGCCATGAGATGTTCCTCCTCTGGGCAAGCCCGGGTCCCAGATCCTGTTGTGCCTGTGAATAGGCTGCAGGGGGACGGTGAAGACCAGCAACATCCTTCAGGGGTTCCAACTTCCGTGTGGGACAAGGAGCCGGACGTGTGCCTTTTCGGAAACAGGCCCTGTCGAGGACGAGAGCCATGAGATGTTCCTCCTCTGGGCAAGCCCGCGTCGTGAATCCTGTTGTGCCTGTGAATAGGCTGCAGGGGGACAGTGAAGACCAGCAACAGCTTTCAGGGCTGCCACCTTCCGTGTGGGACAAGGAGCCGGACGTGTGCCTTTTCGGAATCGGGCTCTGCCGAGGACGAGAGCCATGAGATGTTCCTCCTCTGGGCAAGCCCGGGTCCCAGATCCTGTTGTGCCTGTGAATAGGCTGCAGGGGGATGGTGAAAACCAGCAACATCCTTCAGGTGTTCCAACTTCCGTGTGGGACAAGGAGCCGGACGTGTGCCTTTTCGGAAACAGTCCCTGTCGAGGACGAGAGCCATGAGATGTTCCTCCTCTGGGCAAGCCCGGGTCCTTAATCCTGTTGTACCTGTGAATAGGCTGCAGGGGGACGGTGAAGACCAGCAACAGCTTTCAGGGCTGCCACCTTCCGTGTGGGACAAGGAGCCGGACGTGTGCCTTTTCGGAAAGAGGCCCTGCCGAGGACGAGAGCCATGAGATGTTCCTCCTCTGGGCAAGCCCGGGTCCCAGATCCTGTTGTGCCTGTGAATAGGCTGCAGGGGGACGGTGAAGACCAGCAACAGCTTTCAGGGCTGCCACCTTCCTTGTGGGACAAGGAGCCGGACGTGTGCCTTTTCGGAATCGGGCTCTGCCGAGGAAGAGAGCCATGAGATGTTCCTCCTCTGGGCAAGCCCGCGTCGTGAATCCTGTTGTGCCTGTGAATAGGCTGCAGGGGGACGGTGAAGACCAGCAACAGCTTTCAGGGCTGCCACCTTCCGTGTGGGACAAAGAGCCGGACGTGTGCCTTTTCGGAATCGGGCTCTGCCGAGAAGAGAGCCATGAGATGTTCCTCCTCTGGGCATGTGCGGGTCCTGAATCCTGTTGTGCCTGTGAATAGGCTGCAGGGGGACGGTGAAGAGCAGCAACAGCTTTCAGGGCTGCCACCTTCCGTGTGGGACAAGGAGCCGGACGTGTGCCTTTTCGGAATCGGGCTCTGCCGAGGACGAGAGCCATGAGATGTTCCTCCTATGGGCAAGCCCGGGTCCCAGATCCTGTTGTGCCTGTGAATAGGCTTCAGGGGGACGGTGAATACCAGCAACATCCTTCAGGGGTTCCAACTTCCGTGTGGGACAAGGAGCCGGACGTGTGCCTTTTCAGAAATAGGTGTTGCCGAGGACGAGAGCCATGAGATGTTCCTCCTCTGGGCAAGCCCGGGTCCTGAATCCTGTTGTACCTGTGAATAGGCTGCAGGGGGACGGTGAAGACCAGCAACAGCTTTCAGGGCTGCCACCTTCCGTGTGGGACAAGGAGCCGGACGTGTGCCTTTTCGGAAAGAGGCTCTGCCGAGGACGAGAGCCATGAGATGTTCCTCCTCTGGGCAAGCCCGGGTCCCAAATCCTGTTGTGCCTGTGAATAGGCTGCAGGGGGACAGTGAAGACCAGCAACATCTTTCAGGGCTGCCACCTTCCGTGTGGGACAAGGAGCCGGACGTGTGCCTTTTCAGAAATAGGCTCTGCCGAGGACGAGAGCCATGAGATGTTCCTCCTCTGGGCATGCCCGGGTCCTGAATCCTGTTGTGCCTGTGAATAGGCTGCAGGGGGACGGTGAAGACCAGCAACAGCTTTCAGGGCTGCCACCTTCCGTGTGGGACAAGTAGGCGGACGTGTGCCTTTTCGAAAAGAGGCCCTGCCGAGGACGAGAGCCATGAGATGTTCCTCCTCTGGGCAAGCCCGGGTCACAGATCCTGTTGTGCCTGTGAATAGGCTGCAGGGGGACGGTGAAGACCAGCAACAGCTTTCAGGGCTGCCACCTTCCGTGTGGGACAAGGAGCCGGACGTGTGTCTTTTCGGGAAGAGGCTCTGCCGAGGACAAGGGCCATGATATGTTCCTCCTCTGGGCAAGCCCGGGTCCTGAATCCTGTTGTACCTGTGAATAGGCTGCAGGGGGACGGTGAAGACCAGCAACAGCTTCCAAGGCTGCCACCTTCCGTGTGGGACAAGGAGCCGGACGTGTGCCTTTTCGGAATCGGGCTCTGCCGAGAAGAGAGCCATGAGATGTTCCTCCTCTGGGCATGTGCGGGTCCTGAATCCTGTTGTGCCTGTGAATAGGCTGCAGGGGGACGGTGAAGACCAGCAACAGCTGTCAGGGCTGCCACCTTCCGTGTGGGACAAGGAGCCGGACGTGTGCCTTTTCGGAAAGAGACTCTGCCGAGGACGAGAGCCATGAGATGTTCCTCCTCTGGGCATGCCCGGGTCCTGAATCCTGTTGTGCCTGTGAATAGGCTGCAGGGGGACGGTGAAGACCAGCTACAGCTTTCAGGGCTGCCACCTTCCGTGTGGGACAAGGAGCCGGACGTGTGCCTTCTCGGAAACAGGCTCTGCCGAGGACGAGAGCCATGAGATGTTCCTCCTCTGGGCAAGCCCGGGTCCTGAATCCTGTTGTACCTGTGAATAGGCTGCAGGGGGACGGTGAACACCAGCAACAGCTTTCAGGGCTGCCACCTTCCGTGTGGGACAAGGAGCCGGACGTGTGCCTTTTCGGAAATAGGCTCTGCCGAGGACGAGAGCCATGAGATGTTCCTCCTCTGGGCAAGCCCGGGTCCCAGATCCTGTTGTGCCTGTGAATAGGCTGCAGGGGGACGGTGAAAACCAGCAACATCCTTCAGGGGTTCCAACTTCCGTGTGGGACAAGGAGCCGGACGTGTGCCTTTTCGGAAACAGGCCCTGTCGAGGACGAGAGCCATGAGATGTTCCTCCTCTGGGCAAGCCCGGGTCCTGAATCCTGTTGTACCTGTGAATAGGCTGCAGGGGGACGGTGAAGACCAGCAACAGCTTTCAGGGCTGCCACCTTCCGTGTGGGACAAGGAGCCGGACGTGTGCCTTTTCGGAAATAGGCTCTGCCGAGGACGAGAGCCATGAGATGTTCCTCCTCTGGGCAAGCCCGGGTCCCAGATCCTGTTGTACCTGTGAATAGGCTGCAGGGGGACGGTGAAGACCAGCAACAGCTTTCAGGGCTGCCACCTTCCTTGTGGGACAAGGAGCCGGACCTGTGCCTTTTCGGAATTGGGCTCTGCCGAGGACGAGAGCCATGAGATGTTCCTCCTCTGGGCATGCCCGGGTCCTGAATCCTGTTGTGCCTGTGAATAGGCTGCAGGGGGATGGTGAAGACCAGCAACAGCTTTCAGGGCTGCCACCTTCCGTGTGGGACAAGGAGCCGGACGTGTGCCTTTTCGAAAAGAGGCCCTGCCGAGGACGAGAGCCATGAGATGTTCCTCCTCTGGGCAAGCCCGGGTCCCAGATCCTGTTGTGCCTGTGAATAGGCTGCAGGGGGACGGTGAAGACCAGCAACAGCTTTCAGGGCTGCCACCTTCCGTGTGGGACAAGGAGCCGGACGTGTGCCTTTTCGGAAACAGGCCCTGCCGAGGACGAGAGCCATGAGATGTTCCTCCTCTGGGCAAGCCCGGGTCCCAAATCCTGTTGTGCCTGTGAATAGGCTGCAGGGGGACGGTGAAGACCAGCAACAGCTTTCAGGGCTGCCACCTTCCGTGTGGGACAAGGAGCCGGACGTGTGCCTTTTCAGAAATAAGCTCTGCCGAGGACGAGAGCCATGAGATGTTCCTCCTCTGGGCAAGCCCGGGTCCCAGATCCTGTTGTACCTGTGAATAGGCTGCAGGGGGACTTTGAAGACCAGCAACAGCTTTCAAGGCTGCCACCTTCCTTGTGGGACAAGGAGCCGGACGTGTGCCTTTTCGGAATCGGGCTCTGCCGAGGACGAGAGCCATGAGATGTTCCTCCTCTGGGCATGCCCGGGTCCTGAATCCTGTTGTGCCTGTGAATAGGCTGCAGGGGGACGGTGAAGACCAGCAACAGCTTTCAGGGCTGCCACCTTCCGTGTGGGACAAGGAGGCGGACGTGTGCCTTTTCGAAAATAGGCCCTGCCGAGGATAAGAGCCATGAGATGTTCCTCCTCTGGGCAAGCCCGGGTCCCAGATCCTGTTGTGCCTGTGAATAGGCTGCAGGGGGACGGTGAAGACCAGCAACAGCTTTCAGGGCTGCCACCTTCCGTGTGGGACAAGGAGCCGGACGTGTGCCTTTTCGGAAACAGGCCCTGCCGAGGACGAGAGCAATGAGATGTTCCTCCTCTGGGCAAGCCTGCGTCGTGAATCCTGTTGTGCCTGTGAATAGGCTGCAGGGGGACGGTGAAGACCAGCAACAGCTTTCAGGGCTGCCACCTTCCGTGTGGGACAAGGAGCCGGACGTGTGCCTTTTCGGAATCGGGCTCTGCCGAGAAGAGAGCCATGAGATGTTCCTCCTCTGGGCATGTGCGGGTCCTGAATCCTGTTGTGCCTGTGAATAGGCTGCAGGGGGACGGTGAAGACCAGCAACAGCTGTCAGGGCTGCCACCTTCCGTGTGGGACAAGGAGCCGGACGTGTGCCTTTTCGAAAAGAGGCCCTGCCGAGGACGAGAGCCATGAGATGTTCCTCCTCTGGGCAAGCCCGGGTCCCAGATCCTGTTGTGCCTGTGAATAGGCTGCAGGGGGACGGTGAAGACCAGCAACAGCTTTCAGGGCTGCCACCTTCCGTGTGGGACAAGGAGACGGACGTGTGCCTTTTCGGATACAGGCCCTGCCGAGGACAAGAGCCATGAGATGTTCCTCCTCTGGGCAAGCCCGGGTCCTTAATCCTGTTGTACCTGTGAATAGGCTGCAGGGGGACGGTGAAGACCAGCAACAGCTTTCAGGGCTGCCACCTTCCGTGTGCGACAAGGAGACGGACGTGTGCCTTTTCGGAAATAGGCTCTGCCGAGGACGAGAGCCATGAGATGTTCCTCCTCTGGGCAAGCCCGGGTCCCAGATCCTGTTGTGCCTGTGAATAGGCTGCAGGGGGACGGTGAAGACCAGCAACATCCTTCAGGGGTTCCAACTTCCGTGTGGGACAAGGAGCCGGACGTGTGCCTTTTCGGAAACAGGCCCTGTCGAGGACGAGAGCCATGAGATGTTCCTCCTCTGGGCAAGCCCGGGTCCTGAATCCTGTTGTACCTGTGAATAGGCTGCAGGGGGACGGTGAAGACCAGCAACAGCTTTCAGGGCTGCCACCTTCCGTGTGGGACAAGGAGCCGGACGTGTGCCTTTTCGGAAATAGGCTCTGCCGAGGACGAGAGCCATGAGATGTTCCTCCTCTGGGCAAGCCCGGGTCCCAGATCCTGTTGTACCTGTGAATAGGCTGCAGGGGGACGGTGAAGACCAGCAACAGCTTTCAGGGCTGCCACCTTCCTTGTGGGACAAGGAGCCGGACCTGTGCCTTTTCGGAATCAGGCTCTGCCGAGGACGAGAGCCATGAGATGTTCCTCCTCTGTGCATGCCCGGGTCCTGAATCCTGTTGTGCCTGTGAATAGGCTGCAGGGGGACGGTGAAGACCAGCAACAGCTTTCAGGGCTGCCACCTTCCGTGTGGGACAAGGAGCCGGACGTGTGCCTTTTCGAAAAGAGGCCCTGCCGAGGACGAGAGCCATGAGATGTTCCTCCTCTGGGCAAGCCCGGGTCCCACATCCTGTTGTGCCTGTGAATAGGCTGCAGGGGGACGGTGAAGACCAGCAACAGCTTTCAGGGCTGCCACCTTCCTTGTGGGACAAGGAGCCGGAAGTGTGCCTTTTCGGAAACAGGCCCTGCCGAGGACGAGAGCCATGAGATGTTCCTCCTCTGGGCAAGCCCGCGTCGTGAATCCTGTTGTGCCTGTGAATAGGCTGCAGGGGGACAGTGAAGACCAGCAACAGCTTTCAGGGCTGCCACCTTCCGTGTGGGACAAGGAGCCGGACGTGTGCCTTTTCGGAAATAGGCTCTGCCGAGGACGAGAGCTATGAGATGTTCCTCCTCTGGGCAAGCCCAGGTCCCAGATCCTGTTGTACCTGTGAATAGGCTGCAGGGGGACGGTGAAGACCAGCAACAGCTTTCAGGGCTGCCACCTTCCGTGTGGGACAAGGAGCCGGACGTGTGCCTTTTCGGAATCGGGCTCTGCCGAGAAGAGAGCCATGAGATGTTCCTCCTCTGGGCATGTGCGTGTCCTGAATCCTGTTGTGCCTGTGAATAGGCTGCAGGGGGACGGTGAAGAGCAGCAACAGCTTTCAGGGCTGCCACCTTCCGTGTGGGACAAGGAGCCGGACGTGTGCCTTTTCGGAATCGGGCTCTGCCGAGGACGAGAGCCATGAGATGTTCCTCCTCTGGGCATGCCCGGGTCCTGAATCCTGTTGTGCCTGTGAATAGGCTGCAGGGGGACGGTGAAGACCAGCTACAGCTTTCAGGGCTGCCACCTTCCGTGTGGGACAAGGAGCCGGACGTGTGCCTTTTCGAAAATAGGCCCTGCCGAGGATAAGAGCCATGAGATGTTCCTCCTCTGGGCAAGCCCGGGTCCCAGATCCTGTTGTGCCTGTGAATAGGCTGCAGGGGGACGGTGAAGACCAGCAACAGCTTTCAGGGCTGCCACCTTCCGTGTGGGACAAGGAGCCGGACGTGTGCCTTTTCGGAAACAGGCCCTGCCGAGGACGAGAGCAATGAGATGTTCCTCCTCTGGGCAAGCCTGCGTCGTGAATCCTGTTGTGCCTGTGAATAGGCTGCAGGGGGACGGTGAAGACCAGCAACAGCTTTCAGGGCTGCCACCTTCCGTGTGGGACAAGGAGCCGGACGTGTGCCTTTTCGGAATCGGGCTCTGCCGAGAAGAGAGCCATGAGATGTTCCTCCTCTGGGCATGTGCGGGTCCTGAATCCTGTTGTGCCTGTGAATAGGCTGCAGGGGGACGGTGAAGACCAGCAACAGCTGTCAGGGCTGCCACCTTCCGTGTGGGACAAGGAGCCGGACGTGTGCCTTTTCGAAAAGAGGCCCTGCCGAGGACGAGAGCCATGAGATGTTCCTCCTCTGGGCAAGCCCGGGTCCCAGATCCTGTTGTGCCTGTGAATAGGCTGCAGGGGGACGGTGAAGACCAGCAACAGCTTTCAGGGCTGCCACCTTCCGTGTGGGACAAGGAGACGGACGTGTGCCTTTTCGGATACAGGCCCTGCCGAGGACAAGAGCCATGAGATGTTCCTCCTCTGGGCAAGCCCGGGTCCTTAATCCTGTTGTACCTGTGAATAGGCTGCAGGGGGACGGTGAAGACCAGCAACAGCTTTCAGGGCTGCCACCTTCCGTGTGCGACAAGGATACGGACGTGTGCCTTTTCGGAAATAGGCTCTGCCGAGGACGAGAGCCATGAGATGTTCCTCCTCTGGGCAAGCCCGGGTCCCAGATCCTGTTGTGCCTGTGAATAGGCTGCAGGGGGACGGTGAAGACCAGCAACATCCTTCAGGGGTTCCAACTTCCGTGTGGGACAAGGAGCCGGACGTGTGCCTTTTCGGAAACAGGCCCTGTCGAGGACGAGAGCCATGAGATGTTCCTCCTCTGGGCAAGCCCGGGTCCTGAATCCTGTTGTACCTGTGAATAGGCTGCAGGGGGACGGTGAAGACCAGCAACAGCTTTCAGGGCTGCCACCTTCCGTGTGGGACAAGGAGCCGGACGTGTGCCTTTTCGGAAATAGGCTCTGCCGAGGACGAGAGCCATGAGATGTTCCTCCTCTGGGCAAGCCCGGGTCCCAGATCCTGTTGTACCTGTGAATAGGCTGCAGGGGGACGGTGAAGACCAGCAACAGCTTTCAGGGCTGCCACCTTCCTTGTGGGACAAGGAGCCGGACCTGTGCCTTTTCGGAATTGGGCTCTGCCGAGGACGAGAGCCATGAGATGTTCCTCCTCTGGGCATGCCCGGGTCCTGAATCCTGTTGTGCCTGTGAATAGGCTGCAGGGGGACGGTGAAGACCAGCAACAGCTTTCAGGGCTGCCACCTTCCGTGTGGGACAAGGAGCCGGACGTGTGCCTTTTCGAAAAGAGGCCCTGCCGAGGACGAGAGCCATGAGATGTTCCTCCTCTGGGCAAGCCCGGGTCCCAGATCCTGTTGTGCCTGTGAATAGGCTGCAGGGGGACGGTGAAGACCAGCAACAGCTTTCAGGGCTGCCACCTTCCTTGTGGGACAAGGAGCCGGAAGTGTGCCTTTTCGGAAACAGGCCCTGCCGAGGACGAGAGCCATGAGATGTTCCTCCTCTGGGCAAGCCCGGGTCCTGAATCCTGTTGTACCTGTGAATAGGCTGCAGGGGGACGGTGAAGACCAGCAACAGCTTTCAGGGCTGCCACCTTCCTTGTGGGACAATGAGCCGGACGTGTGCCTTTTCGGAAAGAGGCCCTGCCGAGGACGAGAGCCATGAGATGTTCCTCCTCTGGGCAAGCCCGGGTCCCAGATCCTGTTGTGCCTGTGAATAGGCTGCAGGGGGACGGTGAAGACCAGCAACAGCTTTCAGGGCTGCGACCTTCCGTGTGGGACAAGGAGCCGGACGTGTGCCTTTTCGGAATCGGGCTCTGCCGAGGAAGAGAGCCATGAGATGTTCCTCCTCTGGGCATGCCCGGGTCCTGAATCCTGTTGTGCCTGTGAATAGGCTGCAGGGGGACGGTGAAGACCAGCAACAGCTTTCAGGGCTGCCACCTTCCGTGTGGGACAAGGAGCCGGACGTGTGCCTTTTCGAAAAGAGGCCCTGCCGAGGACGAGAGCTATGAGATGTTCCTCCTCTGGGCAAGCCCGGGTCCTGAATCCTGTTGTGCCTGTGAATAGGCTGCAGGGGGATGGTGAAGACCAGCAACAGCTTTCAGGGCTGCCACCTTCCTTGTGGGACAAGGAGCCGGACGTGTCCCTTTTCGGAAACAGGCCCTGCCGAGGACGAGAGCCATGAGATGTTCCTCCTCTGGGCAAGCCCGCGTCATGAATCCTGTTGTGCCTGTGAATAGGCTGCAGGGGGACGGTGAAGACCAGCAACAGCTTTCAGGGCTGCCACCTTCCGTGTGGGACAAGGAGCCGGACGTGTGCCTTTTCGGAATCGGGCTCTGCCGAGAAGAGAGCCATGAGATGTTCCTCCTCTGGGCATGTGCGTGTCCTGAATCCTGTTGTGCCTGTGAATAGGCTGCAGGGGGACGGTGAAGACCAGCAACAGCTTTCAGGGCTGCCACCTTCCGTGTGGGACAAGGAGCCGGACGTGTGCCTTTTCGGAATCGGGCTCTGCCGAGGACGAGAGCCATGAGATGTTCCTCCTCTGGGCATGCCCGGGTCCTGAATCCTGTTGTGCCTGTGAATAGGCTGCAGGGGGACGGTGAAGACCAGCTACAGCTTTCAGGGCTGCCACCTTCCGTGTGGGACAAGGAGCCGGACGTGTGCCTTCTCGGAAACAGGCTCTGCCGAGGACGAGAGCCATGAGATGTTCCTCCTCTGGGCAAGCCCGGGTCCTGAATCCTGTTGTACCTGTGAATAGGCTGCAGGGGGACGGTGAAGACCAGCAACAGCTTTCAGGGCTGCCACCTTCCGTGTGGGACAAGGAGCCGGACGTGTGCCTTTTCGAAAAGAGGCCCTGCCGAGGACGAGAGCCATGAGATGTTCCTCCTCTGGGCAAGCCCGGGTCCCAGATCCTGTTGTGCCTGTGAATAGGCTGCAGGGGGACGGTGAAGACCAGCAACAGCTTTCAGGGCTGCCACCTTCCGTGTGGGACAAGGAGACGGACGTGTGCCTTTTCGGATACAGGCCCTGCCGAGGACAAGAGCCATGAGATGTTCCTCCTCTGGGCAAGCCCGGGTCCTGAATCCTGTTGTGCCTGTGAATAGGCTGCAGGGGGACGGTGAAGACCAGCAACAGCTTTCAGGGCTGCCACCTTCCGTGTGCGACAAGGAGACGGACGTGTGCCTTTTCGGAAATAGGCTCTGCCGAGGACGAGAGCCATGAGATGTTCCTCCTCTGGGCAAGCCCGGGTCCCAGATCCTGTTGTGCCTGTGAATAGGCTGCAGGGGGACGGTGAAAACCAGCAACATCCTTCAGGGGTTCCAACTTCCGTGTGGGACAAGGAGCCGGACGTGTGCCTTTTCGGAAACAGGCCCTGTCGAGGACGATAGCCATGAGATGTTCCTCCTCTGGGCAAGCCCGGGTCCTGAATCCTGTTGTACCTGTGAATAGGCTGCAGGGGGACGGTGAAGACCAGCAACAGCTTTCAGGGCTGCCACCTTCCGTGTGGGACAAGGAGCCGGACGTGTGCCTTTTCGGAAATAGGCTCTGCCGAGGACGAGAGCCATGAGATGTTCCTCCTCTGGGCAAGCCCGGGTCCCAGATCCTGTTGTACCTGTGAATAGGCTGCAGGGGGACGGTGAAGACCAGCAACAGCTTTCAGGGCTGCCACCTTCCTTGTGGGACAAGGAGCCGGAAGTGTGCCTTTTCGGAAACAGGCCCTGCCGAGGACGAGAGCCATGAGATGTTCCTCCTCTGGGCAAGCCCGCGTCGTGAATCCTGTTGTGCCTGTGAATAGGCTGCAGGGGGACAGTGAAGACCAGCAACAGCTTTCAGGGCTGCCACCTTCCGTGTGGGACAAGGAGCCGGACGTGTGCCTTTTCGGAAATAGGCTCTGCCGAGGACGAGAGCTATGAGATGTTCCTCCTCTGGGCAAGCCCAGGTCCCAGATCCTGTTGTACCTGTGAATAGGCTGCAGGGGGACGGTGAAGACCAGCAACAGCTTTCAGGGCTGCCACCTTCCTTGTGGGACAAGGAGCCGGACCTGTGCCTTTTCGGAATCGGGCTCTGCTGAGGACTAGAGCCATGAGATGTTCCTCCTCTGGGCAAGCCCAGGTCCCAGATCCTGTTGTGCCTGTGAATAGGCTGCAGGGGTATGGTGAAAACCAGCAACATCCTTCAGGGGTTCCAACTTCCGTGTGGGACAAGGAGCCGGACGTGTGCCTTTTCGGAAACAGGCCCTGTCGAGGACGAGAGCCATGAGATGTTCCTCCTCTGGGCAAGCCCGGGTCCTGAATCCTGTTGTACCTGTGAATAGGCTGCAGGGGGACGGTGAAGACCAGCAACAGCTTTCAGGGCTGCCACCTTCCGTGTGGGACAATGAGCCGGACGTGTGCCTTTTCGGAAAGAGGCCCTGCCGAGGACGAGAGCCATGAGATGTTCCTCCTCTGGGCAAGCCCGGGTCCCAGATCCTGTTGTGCCTGTGAATAGGCTGCAGGGGGACGGTGAAGACCAGCAACAGCTTTCAGGGCTGCCACCTTCCGTGTGGGACAAGGAGCCGGACGTGTGCCTTTTCGGAATCGGGCTCTGCCGAGGAAGAGAGCCATGAGATGTTCCTCCTCTGGGCATGCCCGGGTCCTGAATCCTGTTGTGCCTGTGAATAGGCTGCAGGGGGACGGTGAAGACCAGCAACAGCTTTCAGGGCTGCCACCTTCCGTGTGGGACAAGGAGCCGGACGTGTGCCTTTTCGAAAAGAGGCCCTGCCGAGGACGAGAGCTATGAGATGTTCCTCCTCTGGGCAAGCCCGGGTCCTGAATCCTGTTGTGCCTGTGAATAGGCTGCAGGGGGATGGTGAAGACCAGCAACAGCTTTCAGGGCTGCCACCTTCCTTGTGGGACAAGGAGCCGGACGTGTCCCTTTTCGGAAACAGGCCCTGCCGAGGACGAGAGCCATGAGATGTTCCTCCTCTGGGCAAGCCCGCGTCGTGAATCCTGTTGTGCCTGTGAATAGGCTGCAGGGGGACGGTGAAGACCAGCAACAGCTTTCAGGGCTGCCACCTTCCGTGTGGGACAAGGAGCCGGACGTGTGCCTTTTCGGAATCGGGCTCTGCCGAGAAGAGAGCCATGAGATGTTCCTCCTCTGGGCATGTGCGTGTCCTGAATCCTGTTGTGCCTGTGAATAGGCTGCAGGGGGACGGTGAAGAGCAGCAACAGCTTTCAGGGCTGCCACCTTCCGTGTGGGACAAGGAGCCGGACGTGTGCCTTTTCGGAATCGGGCTCTGCCGAGGACGAGAGCCATGAGATGTTCCTCCTCTGGGCATGCCCGGGTCCTGAATCCTGTTGTGCCTGTGAATAGGCTGCAGGGGGACGGTGAAGACCAGCTACAGCTTTCAGGGCTGCCACCTTCCGTGTGGGACAAGGAGCCGGACGTGTGCCTTTTCGAAAAGAGGCCCTGCCGAGGACGAGAGCCATGAGATGTTCCTCCTCTGGGCAAGCCCGGGTCCCAGATCCTGTTGTGCCTGTGAATAGGCTGCAGGGGGATGGTGAAGACCAGCAACAGCTTTCAGGGCTGCCACCTTCCGTGTGGGACAAGGAGCCGGACGTGTGCCTTTTCGGAAACAGGCCCTGCCGAGGACGAGAGCCATGAGATGTTCCTCCTCTGGGCAAGCCCGCGTCGTGAATCCTGTTGTGCCTGTGAATAGGCTGCAGGGGGACAGTGAAGACCAGCAACAGCTTTCAGGGCTGCCACCTTCCGTGTGGGACAAGGAGCCGGACGTGTGCCTTTTCGGAAATAGGCTCTGCCGAGGACGAGAGCTATGAGATGTTCCTCCTCTGGGCAAGCCCAGGTCCCAGATCCTGTTGTACCTGTGAATAGGCTGCAGGGGGACGGTGAAGACCAGCAACAGCTTTCAGGGCTGCCACCTTCCTTGTGGGACAAGGAGCCGGACCTGTGCCTTTTCGGAATCGGGCTCTGCTGAGGACGAGAGCCATGAGATGTTCCTCCTCTGGGCAAGCCCGCTTCGTGAATCCTGTTGTGCCTGTGAATAGGCTGCAGAGGGACGGTGAAGACCAGCAACAGCTTTCAGGGCTGCCACCTTCCGTGTGGGACAAGGAGCCGGACGTGTGCCTTTTCGGAATCGGGCTCTGCCGAGAAGAGAGCCATGAGATGTTCCTCCTCTGGGCATGTGCGTGTCCTGAATCCTGTTGTGCCTGTGAATAGGCTGCAGGGGGACGGTGAAGAGCAGCAACAGCTTTCAGGGCTGCCACCTTCCGTGTGGGACAAGGAGCCGGACGTGTGCCTTTTCGGAATCGGGCTCTGCCGTGGACGAGAGCCATGAGATGTTCCTCCTCTGGGCATGCCCGGGTCCTGAATCCTGTTGTGCCTGTGAATAGGCTGCAGGGGGACGGTGAAGACCAGCTACAGCTTTCAGGGCTGCCACCTTCCGTGTGGGACAAGGAGCCGGACGTGTGCCTTCTCGGAAACAGGCTCTGCCGAGGACGAGAGCCATGAGATGTTCCTCCTCTGGGCAAGCCCGGGTCCTGAATCCTGTTGTACCTGTGAATAGGCTGCAGGGGGACGGTGAAGACCAGCAACAGCTTTCAGGGCTGCCACCTTCCGTGTGGGACAAGGAGCCGGACGTGTGCCTTTTCGAGAAGAGGCCCTGCCGAGGACGAGAGCCATGAGATGTTCCTCCTCTGGGCAAGCCCGGGTCCCAGATCCTGTTGTGCCTGTGAATAGGCTGCAGGGGGACGGTGAAGACCAGCAACAGCTTTCAGGGCTGCCACCTTCCGTGTGGGACAAGGAGCCGGACGTGTGCCTTTTCGGAAACAGGCCCTGCCGAGGACGAGAGCCATGAGATGTTCCTCCTCTGGGCAAGCCCGCGTCGTGAATCCTGTTGTGCCTGTGAATAGGCTGCAGGGGGACAGTGAAGACCAGCAACAGCTTTCAGGGCTGCCACCTTCCGTGTGGGACAAGGAGCCGGACGTGTGCCTTTTCGGAAATAGGCTCTGCCGAGGACGAGAGCTATGAGATGTTCCTCCTCTGGGCAAGCCCAGGTCCCAGATCCTGTTGTACCTGTGAATAGGCTGCAGGGGGACGGTGAAGACCAGCAACAGCTTTCAGGGCTGCCACCTTCCTTGTGGGACAAGGAGCCGGACCTGTGCCTTTTCGGAATCGGGCTCTGCTGAGGACGAGAGCCATGAGATGTTCCTCCTCTGGGCATGCCCGGGTCCTGAATCCTGTTGTGCCTGTGAATAGGCTGCAGGGGGACGGTGAAGACCAGCAACAGCTTTCAGGGCTGCCACCTTCCGTGTGGGACAAGGAGCCGGACGTGTCCCTTGTCGGAAACAGGCCCTGCCGAGGACGAGAGCCATGAGATGTTCCTCCTCTGGGCAAGCCCGCGTCGTGAATCCTGTTGTGCCTGTGAATAGGCTGCAGGGGGACGGTGAAGACCAGCAACAGCTTTCAGGGCTGCCACCTTCCGTGTGGGACAAGGAGCCGGACGTGTGCCTTTTCGGAATCGGGCTCTGCCGAGAAGAGAGCCATGAGATGTTCCTCCTCTGGGCATGTGCGTGTCCTGAATCCTGTTGTGCCTGTGAATAGGCTGCAGGGGGACGGTGAAGAGCAGCAACAGCTTTCAGGGCTGCCACCTTCCGTGTGGGACAAGGAGCCGGACGTGTGCCTTTTCGGAATCGGGCTCTGCCGAGGACGAGAGCCATGAGATGTTCCTCCTCTGGGCATGCCCGGGTCCTGAATCCTGTTGTGCCTGTGAATAGGCTGCAGGGGGACGGTGAAGACCAGCTACAGCTTTCAGGGCTGCCACCTTCCGTGTGGGACAAGGAGCCGGACGTGTGCCTTCTCGGAAACAGGCTCTGCCGAGGACGAGAGCCATGAGATGTTCCTCCTCTGGGCAAGCCCGGGTCCTGAATCCTGTTGTACCTGTGAATAGGCTGCAGGGGGACGGTGAAGACCAGCAACAGCTTTCAGGGCTGCCACCTTCCTTGTGGGACAAGGAGCCGGACGTGTGCCTTTTCGAAAAGAGGCCCTGCCGAGGACGAGAGCCATGAGATGTTCCTCCTCTGGGCAAGCCCGGGTCCCAGATCCTGTTGTGCCTGTGAATAGGCTGCAGGGGGACGGTGAAGACCAGCAACAGCTTTCAGGGCTGCCACCTTCCGTGTGGGACAAGGAGCCGGACGTGTGCCTTTTCGGAAACAGGCCCTGCCGAGGACGAGAGCCATGAGATGTTCCTCCTCTGGGCAAGCCCGGGTCCCAGATCCTGTTGTGCCTGTGAATAGGCTGCAGGGGGACGGTGAAGACCAGCAACAGCTTTCAGGGCTGCCACCTTCCGTGTGGGACAAGGAGCCGGACGTGTGCCTTTTCGGAAACAGGCCCTGCCGAGGACGAGAGCCATGAGATGTTCCTCCTCTGGGCAAGCCCGCGTCGTGAATCCTGTTGTGCCTGTGAATAGGCTGCAGGGGGACAGTGAAGACCAGCAACAGCTTTCAGGGCTGCCACCTTCCTTGTGGGACAAGGAGCCGGACCTGTGCCTTTTCGGAATCGGGCTCTGCTGAGGACGAGAGCCATGAGATGTTCCTCCTCTGGGCATGCCCGGGTCCTGAATCCTGTTGTGCCTGTGAATAGGCTGCAGGGGGACGGTGAAGACCAGCAACAGCTTTCAGGGCTGCCACCTTCCGTGTGGGACAAGGAGCCGGACGTGTCCCTTTTCGGAAACAGGCCCTGCCGAGGACGAGAGCCATGAGATGTTCCTCCTCTGGGCAAGCCCGCGTCGTTTATCCTGTTGTGCCTGTGAATAGGCTGCAGGGGGACGGTGAAGACCAGCAACAGCTTTCAGGGCTGCCACCTTCCGTGTGGGACAAGGAGCCGGACGTGTGCCTTTTCGGAATCGGGCTCTGCCGAGAAGAGAGCCATGAGATGTTCCTCCTCTGGGCATGTGCGTGTCCTGAATCCTGTTGTGCCTGTGAATAGGCTGCAGGGGGACGGTGAAGAGCAGCAACAGCTTTCAGGGCTGCCACCTTCCGTGTGGGACAAGGAGCCGGACGTGTGCCTTTTCGGAATCGGGCTCTGCCGAGGACGAGAGCCATGAGATGTTCCTCCTCTGGGCATGCCTGGGTCCTGAATCCTGTTGTGCCTGTGAATAGGCTGCAGGGGGACGGTGAAGACCAGCTACAGCTTTCAGGGCTGCCACCTTCCGTGTGGGACAAGGAGCCGGACGTGTGCCTTCTCGGAAACAGGCTCTGCCGAGGACGAGAGCCATGAGATGTTCCTCCTCTGGGCATGCCCGGGTCCTGAATCCTGTTGTACCTGTGAATAGGCTGCAGGGGGACGGTGAAGACCAGCAACAGCTTTCAGGGCTGCCACCTTCCGTGTGGGACAAGGAGCCGGACGTGTGCCTTTTCGAAAAGAGGCCCTGCCGAGGACGAGAGCCATGAGATGTTCCTCCTCTGGGCAAGCCCGGGTCCTGAATCCTGTTGTACCTGTGAATAGGCTGCAGGGGGACGGTGAAGACCAGCAACAGCTTTCAGGGCTGCCACCTTCCGTGTGGGACAAGGAGCCGGACGTGTGCCTTTTCGAAAAGAGGCCCTGCCGAGGACGAGAGCCATGAGATGTTCCTCCTCTGGGCAAGCCCGGGTCCCAGATCCTGTTGTGCCTGTGAATAGGCTGCAGGGGGACGGTGAAGACCAGCAACAGCTTTCAGGGCTGCCACCTTCCGTGTGGGACAAGGAGCCGGACGTGTGCCTTTTCGGAAACAGGCCCTGCCGAGGACGAGAGCCATGAGATGTTCCTCCTCTGGGCAAGCCCGCGTCGTGAATCCTGTTGTGCCTGTGAATAGGCTGCAGGGGGACAGTGAAGACCAGCAACAGCTTTCAGGGCTGCCACCTTCCGTGTGGGACAAGGAGCCGGACGTGTGCCTTTTCGGAAATAGGCTCTGCCGAGGACGAGAGCTATGAGATGTTCCTCCTCTGGGCAAGCCCAGGTCCCAGATCCTGTTGTACCTGTGAATAGGCTGCAGGGGGACGGTGAAGACCAGCAACAGCTTTCAGGGCTGCCACCTTCCTTGTGGGACAAGGAGCCGGACCTGTGCCTTTTCGGAATCGGGCTCTGCTGAGGACGAGAGCCATGAGATGTTCCTCCTCTGGGCATGCCCGGGTCCTGAATCCTGTTGTGCCTGTGAATAGGCTGCAGGGGGACGGTGAAGACCAGCAACAGCTTTCAGGGCTGCCACCTTCCGTGTGGGACAAGGAGCCGGACGTGTCCCTTGTCGGAAACAGGCCCTGCCGAGGACGAGAGCCATGAGATGTTCCTCCTCTGGGCAAGCCCGCGTCGTGAATCCTGTTGTGCCTGTGAATAGGCTGCAGGGGGACGGTGAAGACCAGCAACAGCTTTCAGGGCTGCCACCTTCCGTGTGGGACAAGGAGCCGGACGTGTGCCTTTTCGGAATCGGGCTCTGCCGAGAAGAGAGCCATGAGATGTTCCTCCTCTGGGCATGTGCGTGTCCTGAATCCTGTTGTGCCTGTGAATAGGCTGCAGGGGGACGGTGAAGAGCAGCAACAGCTTTCAGGGCTGCCACCTTCCGTGTGGGACAAGGAGCCGGACGTGTGCCTTTTCGGAATCGGGCTCTGCCGAGGACGAGAGCCATGAGATGTTCCTCCTCTGGGCATGCCCGGGTCCTGAATCCTGTTGTGCCTGTGAATAGGCTGCAGGGGGACGGTGAAGACCAGCTACAGCTTTCAGGGCTGCCACCTTCCGTGTGGGACAAGGAGCCGGACGTGTGCCTTCTCGGAAACAGGCTCTGCCGAGGACGAGAGCCATGAGATGTTCCTCCTCTGGGCAAGCCCGGGTCCTGAATCCTGTTGTACCTGTGAATAGGCTGCAGGGGGACGGTGAAGACCAGCAACAGCTTTCAGGGCTGCCACCTTCCTTGTGGGACAAGGAGCCGGACGTGTGCCTTTTCGAAAAGAGGCCCTGCCGAGGACGAGAGCCATGAGATGTTCCTCCTCTGGGCAAGCCCGGGTCCCAGATCCTGTTGTGCCTGTGAATAGGCTGCAGGGGGACGGTGAAGACCAGCAACAGCTTTCAGGGCTGCCACCTTCCGTGTGGGACAAGGAGCCGGACGTGTGCCTTTTCGGAAACAGGCCCTGCCGAGGACGAGAGCCATGAGATGTTCCTCCTCTGGGCAAGCCCGCGTCGTGAATCCTGTTGTGCCTGTGAATAGGCTGCAGGGGGACAGTGAAGACCAGCAACAGCTTTCAGGGCTGCCACCTTCCGTGTGGGACAAGGAGCCGGACGTGTGCCTTTTCGGAAATAGGCTCTGCCGAGGACGAGAGCTATGAGATGTTCCTCCTCTGGGCAAGCCCAGGTCCCAGATCCTGTTGTACCTGTGAATAGGCTGCAGGGGGACGGTGAAGACCAGCAACAGCTTTCAGGGCTGCCACCTTCCTTGTGGGACAAGGAGCCGGACCTGTGCCTTTTCGGAATCGGGCTCTGCTGAGGATGAGAGCCATGAGATGTTCCTCCTCTGGGCATGCCCGGGTCCTGAATCCTGTTGTGCCTGTGAATAGGCTGCAGGGGGACGGTGAAGACCAGCAACAGCTTTCAGGGCTGCCACCTTCCGTGTGGGACAAGGAGCCGGACGTGTCCCTTTTCGGAAACAGGCCCTGCCGAGGACGAGAGCCATGAGATGTTCCTCCTCTGGGCAAGCCCGCGTCGTGAATCCTGTTGTGCCTGTGAATAGGCTGCAGGGGGACGGTGAAGACCAGCAACAGCTTTCAGGGCTGCCACCTTCCGTGTGGGACAAGGAGCCGGACGTGTGCCTTTTCGGAATCGGGCTCTGCCGAGAAGAGAGCCATGAGATGTTCCTCCTCTGGGCATGTGCGTGTCCTGAATCCTGTTGTGCCTGTGAATAGGCTGCAGGGGGACGGTGAAGAGCAGCAACAGCTTTCAGGGCTGCCACCTTCCGTGTGGGACAAGGAGCCGGACGTGTGCCTTTTCGGAATCGGGCTCTGCCGAGGACGAGAGCCATGAGATGTTCCTCCTCTGGGCATGCCTGGGTCCTGAATCCTGTTGTGCCTGTGAATAGGCTGCAGGGGGACGGTGAAGACCAGCTACAGCTTTCAGGGCTGCCACCTTCCGTGTGGGACAAGGAGCCGGACGTGTGCCTTCTCGGAAACAGGCTCTGCCGAGGACGAGAGCCATGAGATGTTCCTCCTCTGGGCAAGCCCGGGTCCTGAATCCTGTTGTACCTGTGAATAGGCTGCAGGGGGACGGTGAAGACCAGCAACAGCTTTCAGGGCTGCCACCTTCCGTGTGGGACAAGGAGCCGGACGTGTGCCTTTTCGAAAAGAGGCCCTGCCGAGGACGAGAGCCATGAGATGTTCCTCCTCTGGGCAAGCCCGGGTCCCAGATCCTGTTGTGCCTGTGAATAGGCTGCAGGGGGACGGTGAAGAGCAGCAACAGCTTTCAGGGCTGCCACCTTCCGTGTGGGACAAGGAGCCGGACGTGTGCCTTTTCGGAAACAGGCCCTGCCGAGGACGAGAGCCATGAGATGTTCCTCCTCTGGGCAAGCCCGCGTCGTGAATCCTGTTGTGCTGTGAATAGGCTGCAGGGGGACAGTGAAGACCAGCAACAGCTTTCAGGGCTGCCACCTTCCGTGTGGGACAAGGAGCCGGACGTGTGCCTTTTCGGAAATAGGCTCTGCCGAGGACGAGAGCTATGAGATGTTCCTCCTCTGGGCAAGCCCAGGTCCCAGATCCTGTTGTACCTGTGAATAGGCTGCAGGGGGACGGTGAAGACCAGCAACAGCTTTCAGGGCTGCCACCTTCCTTGTGGGACAAGGAGCCGGACCTGTGCCTTTTCGGAATCGGGCTCTGCTGAGGACGAGAGCCATGAGATGTTCCTCCTCTGGGCATGCCCGGGTCCTGAATCCTGTTGTGCCTGTGAATAGGCTGCAGGGGGACGGTGAAGACCAGCAACAGCTTTCAGGGCTGCCACCTTCCGTGTGGGACAAGGAGCCGGACGTGTCCCTTTTCGGAAACAGGCCCTGCCGAGGACGAGAGCCATGAGATGTTCCTCCTCTGGGCAAGCCCGCGTCGTGAATCCTGTTGTGCCTGTGAATAGGCTGCAGGGGGACGGTGAAGACCAGCAACAGCTTTCAGGGCTGCCACCTTCCGTGTGGGACAAGGAGCCGGACGTGTGCCTTTTCGGAATCGGGCTCTGCCGAGAAGAGAGCCATGAGATGTTCCTCCTCTGGGCATGTGCGTGTCCTGAATCCTGTTGTGCCTGTGAATAGGCTGCAGGGGGACGGTGAAGAGCAGCAACAGCTTTCAGGGCTGCCACCTTCCGTGTGGGACAAGGAGCCGGACGTGTGCCTTTTCGGAATCGGGCTCTGCCGAGGACGAGAGCCATGAGATGTTCCTCCTCTGGGCATGCCCGGGTCCTGAATCCTGTTGTGCCTGTGAATAGGCTGCAGGGGGACGGTGAAGACCAGCTACAGCTTTCAGGGCTGCCACCTTCCGTGTGGGACAAGGAGCCGGACGTGTGCCTTCTCGGAAACAGGCTCTGCCGAGGACGAGAGCCATGAGATGTTCCTCCTCTGGGCAAGCCCGGGTCCTGAATCCTGTTGTACCTGTGAATAGGCTGCAGGGGGACGGTGAAGACCAGCAACAGCTTTCAGGGCTGCCACCTTCCGTGTGCGACAAGGAGCCGGACGTGTGCCTTTTCGGAAATAGGCTCTGCCGAGGACGAGAGCCATGAGATGTTCCTCCTCTGGGCAAGCCCGGGTCCCAGATCCTGTTGTGCCTGTGAATAGGCTGCAGGGGGACGGTGAAAACCAGCAACATCCTTCAGGGGTTCCAACTTCCGTGTGGGACAAGGAGCCGGACGTGTGCCTTTTCGGAAACAGGCCCTGTCGAGGACGAGAGCCATGAGATGTTCCTCCTCTGGGCAAGCCCGGGTCCTGAATCCTGTTGTACCTGTGAATAGGCTGCAGGGGGACGGTGAAGACCAGCAACAGCTTTCAGGGCTGCCACCTTCCTTGTGGGACAAGGAGCCGGACCTGTGCCTTTTCGGAATCAGGCTCTGCCGAGGACGAGAGCCATGAGATGTTCCTCCTCTGGGCAAGCCCGGGTCCTGAATCCTGTTGTGCCTGTGAATAGGCTGCAGGGGGACGGTGAAGACCAGCAACAGCTTTCAGGGCTGCCACCTTCCGTGTGGGACAAGGAGCCGGACGTGTGCCTTTTCGAAAAGAGGCCCTGCCGAGGACGAGAGCCATGAGATGTTCCTCCTCTGGGCAAGCCCGGGTCCCAGATCCTGTTGTGCCTGTGAATAGGCTGCAGGGGGACGGTGAAGACCAGCAACAGCTTTCAGGGCTGCCACCTTCCTTGTGGGACAAGGAGCCGGAAGTGTGCCTTTTCGGAAACAGGCCCTGCCGAGGACGAGAGCCATGAGATGTTCCTCCTCTGGGCAAGCCCGCGTCGTGAATCCTGTTGTGCCTGTGAATAGGCTGCAGGGGGACAGTGAAGACCAGCAACAGCTTTCAGGGCTGCCACCTTCCGTGTGGGACAAGGAGCCGGACGTGTGCCTTTTCGGAAATAGGCTCTGCCGAGGACGAGAGCTATGAGATGTTCCTCCTCTGGGCAAGCCCAGGTCCCAGATCCTGTTGTACCTGTGAATAGGCTGCAGGGGGACGGTGAAGACCAGCAACAGCTTTCAGGGCTGCCACCTTCCTTGTGGGACAAGGAGCCGGACCTGTGCCTTTTTGGAATCGGGCTCTGCTGAGGACGAGAGCCATGAGATGTTCCTCCTCTGGGCAAGCCCGGGTCCCAGATCCTGTTGTGCCTGTGAATAGGCTGCAGGGGTATGGTGAAAACCAGCAACATCCTTCAGGGGTTCCAACTTCCGTGTGGGACAAGGAGCCGGACGTGTGCCTTTTCGGAAACAGGCCCTGTCGAGGACGAGAGCCATGAGATGTTCCTCCTCTGGGCAAGCCCGGGTCCTGAATCCTGTTGTACCTGTGAATAGGCTGCAGGGGGACGGTGAAGACCAGCAACAGCTTTCAGGGCTGCCACCTTCCGTGTGGGACAATGAGCCGGACGTGTGCCTTTTCGGAAAGAGGCCCTGCCGAGGACGAGAGCCATGAGATGTTCCTCCTCTGGGCAAGCCCGGGTCCCAGATCCTGTTGTGCCTGTGAATAGGCTGCAGGGGGACGGTGAAGACCAGCAACAGCTTTCAGGGCTGCCACCTTCCGTGTGGGACAAGGAGCCGGACGTGTGCCTTTTCGGAATCGGGCTCTGCCGAGGAAGAGAGCCATCAGATGTTCCTCCTCTGGGCATGCCCGGGTCCTGAATCCTGTTGTGCCTGTGAATAGGCTGCAGGGGGACGGTGAAGACCAGCAACAGCTTTCAGGGCTGCCACCTTCCGTGTGGGACAAGGAGCCGGACGTGTGCCTTTTCGGAAAGAGGCCCTGCCGAGGACGAGAGCTATGAGATGTTCCTCCTCTTGGCAAGCCCGGGTCCTGAATCCTGTTGTGCCTGTGAATAGGCTGCAGGGGGATGGTGAAGACCAGCAACAGCTTTCAGGGCTGCCACCTTCCTTGTGGGACAAGGAGCCGGACGTGTCCCTTTTCGGAAACAGGCCCTGCCGAGGACGAGAGCCATGAGATGTTCCTCCTCTGGGCAAGCCCGCGTCGTGAATCCTGTTGTGCCTGTGAATAGGCTGCAGGGGGACAGTGAAGACCAGCAACAGCTTTCAGGGCTGCCACCTTCCGTGTGGGACAAGGAGCCGGACGTGTGCCTTTTCGGAAATAGGCTCTGCCGAGGACGAGAGCTATGAGATGTTCCTCCTCTGGGCAAGCCCAGGTCCCAGATCCTGTTGTACCTGTGAATAGGCTGCAGGGGGACGGTGAAGACCAGCAACAGCTTTCAGGGCTGCCACCTTCCTTGTGGGACAAGGAGCCGGACCTGTGCCTTTTCGGAATCGGGCTCTGCTGAGGACGAGAGCCATGAGATGTTCCTCCTCTGGGCATGCCCGGGTCCTGAATCCTGTTGTGCCTGTGAATAGGCTGCAGGGGGACGGTGAAGACCAGCAACAGCTTTCAGGGCTGCCACCTTCCGTGTGGGACAGGGAGCCGGACGTGTCCCTTTTCGGAAACAGGCCCTGCCGAGGACGAGAGCCATGAGATGTTCCTCCTCTGGGCAAGCCCGCTTCGTGAATCCTGTTGTGCCTGTGAATAGGCTGCAGGGGGACGGTGAAGACCAGCAACAGCTTTCAGGGCTGCCACCTTCCGTGTGGGACAAGGAGCCGGACGTGTGCCTTTTCGGAATCGGGCTCTGCCGAGAAGAGAGCCATGAGATGTTCCTCCTCTGGGCATGTGCGTGTCCTGAATCCTGTTGTGCCTGTGAATAGGCTGCAGGGGGACGGTGAAGAGCAGCAACAGCTTTCAGGGCTGCCACCTTCCGTGTGGGACAAGGAGCCGGACGTGTGCCTTTTCGGAATCGGGCTCTGCCGAGGACGAGAGCCATGAGATGTTCCTCCTCTGGGCATGCCCGGGTCCTGAATCCTGTTGTGCCTGTGAATAGGCTGCAGGGGGACGGTGAAGACCAGCTACAGCTTTCAGGGCTGCCACCTTCCGTGTGGGACAAGGAGCCGGACGTGTGCCTTCTCGGAAACAGGCTCTGCCGAGGACGAGAGCCATGAGATGTTCCTCCTCTGGGCAAGCCCGGGTCCTGAATCCTGTTGTACCTGTGAATAGGCTGCAGGGGGACGGTGAAGACCAGCAACAGCTTTCAGGGCTGCCACCTTCCGTGTGGGACAAGGAGCCGGACGTGTGCCTTTTCGAAAAGAGGCCCTGCCGAGGACGAGAGCCATGAGATGTTCCTCCTCTGGGCAAGCCCGGGTCCCAGATCCTGTTGTGCCTGTGAATAGGCTGCAGGGGGACGGTGAAGAGCAGCAACAGCTTTCAGGGCTGCCACCTTCCGTGTGGGACAAGGAGCCGGACGTGTGCCTTTTCGGAATCGGGCTCTGCCGAGGACGAGAGCCATGAGATGTTCCTCCTCTGGGCATGCCCGGGTCCTGAATCCTGTTGTGCCTGTGAATAGGCTGCAGGGGGACGGTGAAGACCAGCTACAGCTTTCAGGGCTGCCACCTTCCGTGTGGGACAAGGAGCCGGACGTGTGCCTTCTCGGAAACAGGCTCTGCCGAGGACGAGAGCCATGAGATGTTCCTCCTCTGGGCATGCCCGGGTCCTGAATCCTGTTGTACCTGTGAATAGGCTGCAGGGGGACGGTGAAGACCAGCAACAGCTTTCAGGGCTGCCACCTTCCGTGTGGGACAAGGAGCCGGACGTGTGCCTTTTCGGAAACAGGCCCTGCCGAGGACGAGAGCCATGAGATGTTCCTCCTCTGGGCAAGCCCGCGTCGTGAATCCTGTTGTGCCTGTGAATAGGCTGCAGGGGGACAGTGAAGACCAGCAACAGCTTTCAGGGCTGCCACCTTCCGTGTGGGACAAGGAGCCGGACGTGTGCCTTTTCGGAAATAGGCTCTGCCGAGGACGAGAGCTATGAGATGTTCCTCCTCTGGGCAAGCCCAGGTCCCAGATCCTGTTGTACCTGTGAATAGGCTGCAGGGGGACGGTGAAGACCAGCAACAGCTTTCAGGGCTGCCACCTTCCTTGTGGGACAAGGAGCCGGACCTGTGCCTTTTCGGAATCGGGCTCTGCTGAGGACGAGAGCCATGAGATGTTCCTCCTCTGGGCATGCCCGGGTCCTGAATCCTGTTGTGCCTGTGAATAGGCTGCAGGGGGACGGTGAAGACCAGCAACAGCTTTCAGGGCTGCCACCTTCCGTGTGGGACAAGGAGCCGGACGTGTCCCTTTTCGGAAACAGGCCCTGCCGAGGACGAGAGCCATGAGATGTTCCTCCTCTGGGCAAGCCCGCGTCGTGAATCCTGTTGTGCCTGTGAATAGGCTGCAGGGGGACGGTGAAGACCAGCAACAGCTTTCAGGGCTGCCACCTTCCGTGTGGGACAAGGAGCCGGACGTGTGCCTTTTCGGAATCGGGCTCTGCCGAGAAGAGAGCCATGAGATGTTCCTCCTCTGGGCATGTGCGTGTCCTGAATCCTGTTGTGCCTGTGAATAGGCTGCAGGGGGACGGTGAAGAGCAGCAACAGCTTTCAGGGCTGCCACCTTCCGTGTGGGACAAGGAGCCGGACGTGTGCCTTTTCGGAATCGGGCTCTGCCGAGGACGAGAGCCATGAGATGTTCCTCCTCTGGGCATGCCCGGGTCCTGAATCCTGTTGTGCCTGTGAATAGGCTGCAGGGGGACGGTGAAGACCAGCTACAGCTTTCAGGGCTGCCACCTTCCGTGTGGGACAAGGAGCCGGACGTGTGCCTTCTCGGAAACAGGCTCTGCCGAGGACGAGAGCCATGAGATGTTCCTCCTCTGGGCAAGCCCGGGTCCTGAATCCTGTTGTACCTGTGAATAGGCTGCAGGGGGACGGTGAAGACCAGCAACAGCTTTCAGGGCTGCCACCTTCCGTGTGGGACAAGGAGCCGGACGTGTGCCTTTTCGAAAAGAGGCCCTGCCGAGGACGAGAGCCATGAGATGTTCCTCCTCTGGGCAAGCCCGGGTCCCAGATGCTGTTGTACCTGTGAATAGGCTGCAGGGGGACGGTGAAGACCAGCAACAGCTTTCAGAGCTGCCACCTTCCGTGTGGGACAAGGAGCCGGACGTGTGCCTTTTCGGAAACAGGCCCTGCCGAGGACGAGAGCCATGAGATGTTCCTCCTCTGGGCAAGCCCGCGTCGTGAATCCTGTTGTGCCTGTGAATAGGCTGCAGGGGGACAGTGAAGACCAGCAACAGCTTTCAGGGCTGCCACCTTCCGTGTGGGACAAGGAGCCGGACGTGTGCCTTTTCGGAAATAGGCTCTGCCGAGGACGAGAGCTATGAGATGTTCCTCCTCTGGGCAAGCCCAGGTCCCAGATCCTGTTGTACCTGTGAATAGGCTGCAGGGGGACGGTGAAGACCAGCAACAGCTTTCAGGGCTGCCACCTTCCTTGTGGGACAAGGAGCCGGACCTGTGCCTTTTCGGAATCGGGCTCTGCTGAGGACGAGAGCCATGAGATGTTCCTCCTCTGGGCATGCCCGGGTCCTGAATCCTGTTGTGCCTGTGAATAGGCTGCAGGGGGACGGTGAAGACCAGCAACAGCTTTCAGGGCTGCCACCTTCCGTGTGGGACAAGGAGCCGGACGTGTCCCTTTTCGGAAACAGGCCCTGCCGAGGACGAGAGCCATGAGATGTTCCTCCTCTGGGCAAGCCCGCGTCGTGAATCCTGTTGTGCCTGTGAATAGGCTGCAGGGGGACGGTGAAGACCAGCAACAGCTTTCAGGGCTGCCACCTTCCGTGTGGGACAAGGAGCCGGACGTGTGCCTTTTCGGAATCGGGCTCTGCCGAGAAGAGAGCCATGAGATGTTCCTCCTCTGGGCATGTGCGTGTCCTGAATCCTGTTGTGCCTGTGAATAGGCTGCAGGGGGACGGTGAAGACCAGCAACAGCTTTCAGGGCTGCCACCTTCCGTGTGGGACAAGGAGCCGGACGTGTGCCTTTTCGGAATCGGGCTCTGCCGAGGACGAGAGCCATGAGATGTTCCTCCTCTGGGCATGCCTGGGTCCTGAATCCTGTTGTGCCTGTGAATAGGCTGCAGGGGGACGGTGAAGACCAGCTACAGCTTTCAGGGCTGCCACCTTCCGTGTGGGACAAGGAGCCGGACGTGTGCCTTCTCGGAAACAGGCTCTGCCGAGGACGAGAGCCATGAGATGTTCCTCCTCTGGGCAAGCCCGGGTCCTGAATCCTGTTGTACCTGTGAATAGGCTGCAGGGGGACGGTGAAGACCAGCAACAGCTTTCAGGGCTGCCACCTTCCGTGTGGGACAAGGAGCCGGACGTGTGCCTTTTCGAAAAGAGGCCCTGCCGAGGACGAGAGCCATGAGATGTTCCTCCTCTGGGCAAGCCCGGGTCCCAGATCCTGTTGTGCCTGTGAATAGGCTGCAGGGGGACGGTGAAGAGCAGCAACAGCTTTCAGGGCTGCCACCTTCCGTGTGGGACAAGGAGCCGGACGTGTCCCTTTTCGGAAACAGGCCCTGCCGAGGACGAGAGCCATGAGATGTTCCTCCTCTGGGCAAGCCCGCGTCGTGAATCCTGTTGTGCCTGTGAATAGGCTGCAGGGGGACGGTGAAGACCAGCAACAGCTTTCAGGGCTGCCACCTTCCGTGTGGGACAAGGAGCCGGACGTGTGCCTTTTCGGAATCGGGCTCTGCCGAGAAGAGAGCCATGAGATGTTCCTCCTCTGGGCATGTGCGTGTCCTGAATCCTGTTGTGCCTGTGAATAGGCTGCAGGGGGACGGTGAAGAGCAGCAACAGCTTTCAGGGCTGCCACCTTCCGTGTGGGACAAGGAGCCGGACGTGTGCCTTTTCGGAATCGGGCTCTGCCGAGGACGAGAGCCATGAGATGTTCCTCCTCTGGGCATGCCCGGGTCCTGAATCCTGTTGTGCCTGTGAATAGGCTGCAGGGGGACGGTGAAGACCAGCTACAGCTTTCAGGGCTGCCACCTTCCGTGTGGGACAAGGAGCCGGACGTGTGCCTTCTCGGAAACAGGCTCTGCCGAGGACGAGAGCCATGAGATGTTCCTCCTCTGGGCAAGCCCGGGTCCTGAATCCTGTTGTACCTGTGAATAGGCTGCAGGGGGACGGTGAAGACCAGCAACAGCTTTCAGGGCTGCCACCTTCCGTGTGCGACAAGGAGCCGGACGTGTGCCTTTTCGGAAATAGGCTCTGCCGAGGACGAGAGCCATGAGATGTTCCTCCTCTGGGCAAGCCCGGGTCCCAGATCCTGTTGTGCCTGTGAATAGGCTGCAGGGGGACGGTGAAAACCAGCAACATCCTTCAGGGGTTCCAACTTCCGTGTGGGACAAGGAGCCGGACGTGTGCCTTTTCGGAAACAGGCCCTGTCGAGGACGAGAGCCATGAGATGTTCCTCCTCTGGGCAAGCCCGGGTCCTGAATCCTGTTGTACCTGTGAATAGGCTGCAGGGGGACGGTGAAGACCAGCAACAGCTTTCAGGGCTGCCACCTTCCGTGTGGGACAAGGAGCCGGACGTGTGCCTTTTCGGAATCGGGCTCTGCCGAGGAAGAGAGCCATGAGATGTTCCTCCTCTGGGCAAGCCCGGGTCCCAGATCCTGTTGTACCTGTGAATAGGCTGCAGGGGGACGGTGAAGACCAGCAACAGCTTTCAGGGCTGCCACCTTCCTTGTGGGACAAGGAGCCGGACCTGTGCCTTTTCGGAATCAGGCTCTGCCGAGGACGAGAGCCATGAGATGTTCCTCCTCTGGGCAAGCCCGGGTCCTGAATCCTGTTGTGCCTGTGAATAGGCTGCAGGGGGACGGTGAAGACCAGCAACAGCTTTCAGGGCTGCCACCTTCCGTGTGGGACAAGGAGCCGGACGTGTGCCTTTTCGAAAAGAGGCCCTGCCGAGGACGAGAGCCATGAGATGTTCCTCCTCTGGGCAAGCCCGGGTCCCAGATCCTGTTGTGCCTGTGAATAGGCTGCAGGGGGACGGTGAAGACCAGCAACAGCTTTCAGGGCTGCCACCTTCCTTGTGGGACAAGGAGCCGGAAGTGTGCCTTTTCGGAAACAGGCCCTGCCGAGGACGAGAGCCATGAGATGTTCCTCCTCTGGGCAAGCCCGCGTCGTGAATCCTGTTGTGCCTGTGAATAGGCTGCAGGGGGACAGTGAAGACCAGCAACAGCTTTCAGGGCTGCCACCTTCCGTGTGGGACAAGGAGCCGGACGTGTGCCTTTTCGGAAATAGGCTCTGCCGAGGACGAGAGCTATGAGATGTTCCTCCTCTGGGCAAGCCCAGGTCCCAGATCCTGTTGTACCTGTGAATAGGCTGCAGGGGGACGGTGAAGACCAGCAACAGCTTTCAGGGCTGCCACCTTCCTTGTGGGACAAGGAGCCGGACCTGTGCCTTTTTGGAATCGGGCTCTGCTGAGGACGAGAGCCATGAGATGTTCCTCCTCTGGGCAAGCCCGGGTCCCAGATCCTGTTGTGCCTGTGAATAGGCTGCAGGGGTATGGTGAAAACCAGCAACATCCTTCAGGGGTTCCAACTTCCGTGTGGGACAAGGAGCCGGACGTGTGCCTTTTCGGAAACAGGCCCTGTCGAGGACGAGAGCCATGAGATGTTCCTCCTCTGGGCAAGCCCGGGTCCTGAATCCTGTTGTACCTGTGAATAGGCTGCAGGGGGACGGTGAAGACCAGCAACAGCTTTCAGGGCTGCCACCTTCCGTGTGGGACAAGGAGCCGGACGTGTGCCTTTCCGGAATCAGGCTCTGCCGAGGACGAGAGCTATGAGATGTTCCTCCTCTGGGCAAGCCCAGGTCCCAGATCCTGTTGTACCTGTGAATAGGCTGCAGGGGGACGGTGAAGACCAGCAACAGCTTTCAGGGCTGCCACCTTCCTTGTGGGACAAGGAGCCGGACCTGTGCCTTTTCGGAATCGGGCTCTGCTGAGGACGAGAGCCATGAGATGTTCCTCCTCTGGGCATGCCCGGGTCCTGAATCCTGTTGTGCCTGTGAATAGGCTGCAGGGGGACGGTGAAGACCAGCAACAGCTTTCAGGGCTGCCACCTTCCGTGTGGGACAAGGAGCCGGACGTGTCCCTTTTCGGAAACAGGCCCTGCCGAGGACGAGAGCCATGAGATGTTCCTCCTCTGGGCAAGCCCGCGTCGTGAATCCTGTTGTGCCTGTGAATAGGCTGCAGGGGGACGGTGAAGACCAGCAACAGCTTTCAGGGCTGCCACCTTCCGTGTGGGACAAGGAGCCGGACGTGTGCCTTTTCGGAATCGGGCTCTGCCGAGAAGAGAGCCATGAGATGTTCCTCCTCTGGGCATGTGCGTGTCCTGAATCCTGTTGTGCCTGTGAATAGGCTGCAGGGGGACGGTGAAGAGCAGCAACAGCTTTCAGGGCTGCCACCTTCCGTGTGGGACAAGGAGCCGGACGTGTGCCTTTTCGGAATCGGGCTCTGCCGAGGACGAGAGCCATGAGATGTTCCTCCTCTGGGCATGCCCGGGTCCTGAATCCTGTTGTGCCTGTGAATAGGCTGCAGGGGGACGGTGAAGACCAGCTACAGCTTTCAGGGCTGCCACCTTCCGTGTGGGACAAGGAGCCGGACGTGTGCCTTCTCGGAAACAGGCTCTGCCGAGGACGAGAGCCATGAGATGTTCCTCCTCTGGGCAAGCCCGGGTCCTTAATCCTGTTGTTCCTGTGAATAGGCTGCAGGGGGACGGTGAAGACCAGCAACAGCTTTCAGGGCTGCCACCTTCCGTGTGGGACAAGGAGCCGGACGTGTGCCTTTTCGAAAAGAGGCCCTGCCGAGGACGAGAGCCATGAGATGTTCCTCCTCTGGGCAAGCCCGGGTCCCAGATCCTGTTGTGCCTGTGAATAGGCTGCAGGGGGACGGTGAAGACCAGCAACAGCTTTCAGGGCTGCCACCTTCCGTGTGGGACAAGGAGCCGGACGTGTGCCTTTTCGGAAACAGGCCCTGCCGAGGACGAGAGCCATGAGATGTTCCTCCTCTGGGCAAGCCCGCGTCGTGAATCCTGTTGTGCCTGTGAATAGGCTGCAGGGGGACAGTGAAGACCAGCAACAGCTTTCAGGGCTGCCACCTTCCGTGTGGGACAAGGAGCCGGACGTGTGCCTTTTCGGAAATAGGCTCTGCCGAGGACGAGAGCTATGAGATGTTCCTCCTCTGGGCAAGCCCAGGTCCCAGATCCTGTTGTACCTGTGAATAGGCTGCAGGGGGACGGTGAAGACCAGCAACAGCTTTCAGGGCTGCCACCTTCCTTGTGGGACAAGGAGCCGGACCTGTGCCTTTTCGGAATCGGGCTCTGCTGAGGACGAGAGCCATGAGATGTTCCTCCTCTGGGCATGCCCGGGTCCTGAATCCTGTTGTGCCTGTGAATAGGCTGCAGGGGGACGGTGAAGACCAGCAACAGCTTTCAGGGCTGCCACCTTCCGTGTGGGACAAGGAGCCGGACGTGTCCCTTTTCGGAAACAGGCCCTGCCGAGGACGAGAGCCATGAGATGTTCCTCCTCTGGGCAAGCCCGCGTCGTGAATCCTGTTGTGCCTGTGAATAGGCTGCAGGGGGACGGTGAAGACCAGCAACAGCTTTCAGGGCTGCCACCTTCCGTGTGGGACAAGGAGCCGGACGTGTGCCTTTTCGGAATCGGGCTCTGCCGAGAAGAGAGCCATGAGATGTTCCTCCTCTGGGCATGTGCGTGTCCTGAATCCTGTTGTGCCTGTGAATAGGCTGCAGGGGGACGGTGAAGAGCAGCAACAGCTTTCAGGGCTGCCACCTTCCGTGTGGGACAAGGAGCCGGACGTGTGCCTTTTCGGAATCGGGCTCTGCCGAGGACGAGAGCCATGAGATGTTCCTCCTCTGGGCATGCCTGGGTCCTGAATCCTGTTGTGCCTGTGAATAGGCTGCAGGGGGACGGTGAAGACCAGCTACAGCTTTCAGGGCTGCCACCTTCCGTGTGGGACAAGGAGCCGGACGTGTGCCTTCTCGGAAACAGGCTCTGCCGAGGACGAGAGCCATGAGATGTTCCTCCTCTGGGCAAGCCCGGGTCCTGAATCCTGTTGTACCTGTGAATAGGCTGCAGGGGGACGGTGAAGACCAGCAACAGCTTTCAGGGCTGCCACCTTCCGTGTGGGACAAGGAGCCGGACGTGTGCCTTTTCGAAAAGAGGCCCTGCCGAGGACGAGAGCCATGAGATGTTCCTCCTCTGGGCAAGCCCGGGTCCCAGATCCTGTTGTGCCTGTGAATAGGCTGCAGGGGGACGGTGAAGACCAGCAACAGCTTTCAGGGCTGCCACCTTCCGTGTGGGACAAGGAGCCGGACGTGTGCCTTTTCGGAAACAGGCCCTGCCGAGGACGAGAGCCATGAGATGTTCCTCCTCTGGGCAAGCCCGCGTCGTGAATCCTGTTGTGCTGTGAATAGGCTGCAGGGGGACAGTGAAGACCAGCAACAGCTTTCAGGGCTGCCACCTTCCGTGTGGGACAAGGAGCCGGACGTGTGCCTTTTCGGAAATAGGCTCTGCCGAGGACGAGAGCTATGAGATGTTCCTCCTCTGGGCAAGCCCAGGTCCCAGATCCTGTTGTACCTGTGAATAGGCTGCAGGGGGACGGTGAAGACCAGCAACAGCTTTCAGGGCTGCCACCTTCCTTGTGGGACAAGGAGCCGGACCTGTGCCTTTTTGGAATCGGGCTCTGCTGAGGACGAGAGCCATGAGATGTTCCTCCTCTGGGCATGCCCGGGTCCTGAATCCTGTTGTGCCTGTGAATAGGCTGCAGGGGGACGGTGAAGACCAGCAACAGCTTTCAGGGCTGCCACCTTCCGTGTGGGACAAGGAGCCGGACGTGTCCCTTTTCGGAAACAGGCCCTGCCGAGGACGAGAGCCATGAGATGTTCCTCCTCTGGGCAAGCCCGCGTCGTGAATCCTGTTGTGCCTGTGAATAGGCTGCAGGGGGACGGTGAAGACCAGCAACAGCTTTCAGGGCTGCCACCTTCCGTGTGGGACAAGGAGCCGGACGTGTGCCTTTTCGGAATCGGGCTCTGCCGAGAAGAGAGCCATGAGATGTTCCTCCTCTGGGCATGTGCGTGTCCTGAATCCTGTTGTGCCTGTGAATAGGCTGCAGGGGGACGGTGAAGAGCAGCAACAGCTTTCAGGGCTGCCACCTTCCGTGTGGGACAAGGAGCCGGACGTGTGCCTTTTCGGAATCGGGCTCTGCCGAGGACGAGAGCCATGAGATGTTCCTCCTCTGGGCATGCCCGGGTCCTGAATCCTGTTGTGCCTGTGAATAGGCTGCAGGGGGACGGTGAAGACCAGCTACAGCTTTCAGGGCTGCCACCTTCCGTGTGGGACAAGGAGCCGGACGTGTGCCTTCTCGGAAACAGGCTCTGCCGAGGACGAGAGCCATGAGATGTTCCTCCTCTGGGCAAGCCCGGGTCCTGAATCCTGTTGTACCTGTGAATAGGCTGCAGGGGGACGGTGAAGACCAGCAACAGCTTTCAGGGCTGCCACCTTCCGTGTGCGACAAGGAGCCGGACGTGTGCCTTTTCGGAAATAGGCTCTGCCGAGGACGAGAGCCATGAGATGTTCCTCCTCTGGGCAAGCCCGGGTCCCAGATCCTGTTGTGCCTGTGAATAGGCTGCAGGGGGACGGTGAAAACCAGCAACATCCTTCAGGGGTTCCAACTTCCGTGTGGGACAAGGAGCCGGACGTGTGCCTTTTCGGAAACAGGCCCTGTCGAGGACGAGAGCCATGAGATGTTCCTCCTCTGGGCAAGCCCGGGTCCTGAATCCTGTTGTACCTGTGAATAGGCTGCAGGGGGACGGTGAAGACCAGCAACAGCTTTCAGGGCTGCCACCTTCCGTGTGGGACAAGGAGCCGGACGTGTGCCTTTTCGGAATCGGGCTCTGCCGAGGAAGAGAGCCATGAGATGTTCCTCCTCTGGGCAAGCCCGGGTCCCAGATCCTGTTGTACCTGTGAATAGGCTGCAGGGGGACGGTGAAGACCAGCAACAGCTTTCAGGGCTGCCACCTTCCTTGTGGGACAAGGAGCCGGACCTGTGCCTTTTCGGAATCAGGCTCTGCCGAGGACGAGAGCCATGAGATGTTCCTCCTCTGGGCAAGCCCGGGTCCTGAATCCTGTTGTGCCTGTGAATAGGCTGCAGGGGGACGGTGAAGACCAGCAACAGCTTTCAGGGCTGCCACCTTCCGTGTGGGACAAGGAGCCGGACGTGTGCCTTTTCGAAAAGAGGCCCTGCCGAGGACGAGAGCCATGAGATGTTCCTCCTCTGGGCAAGCCCGGGTCCCAGATCCTGTTGTGCCTGTGAATAGGCTGCAGGGGGACGGTGAAGACCAGCAACAGCTTTCAGGGCTGCCACCTTCCTTGTGGGACAAGGAGCCGGAAGTGTGCCTTTTCGGAAACAGGCCCTGCCGAGGACGAGAGCCATGAGATGTTCCTCCTCTGGGCAAGCCCGCGTCGTGAATCCTGTTGTGCCTGTGAATAGGCTGCAGGGGGACAGTGAAGACCAGCAACAGCTTTCAGGGCTGCCACCTTCCGTGTGGGACAAGGAGCCGGACGTGTGCCTTTTCGGAAATAGGCTCTGCCGAGGACGAGAGCTATGAGATGTTCCTCCTCTGGGCAAGCCCAGGTCCCAGATCCTGTTGTACCTGTGAATAGGCTGCAGGGGGACGGTGAAGACCAGCAACAGCTTTCAGGGCTGCCACCTTCCTTGTGGGACAAGGAGCCGGACCTGTGCCTTTTTGGAATCGGGCTCTGCTGAGGACGAGAGCCATGAGATGTTCCTCCTCTGGGCAAGCCCGGGTCCCAGATCCTGTTGTGCCTGTGAATAGGCTGCAGGGGTATGGTGAAAACCAGCAACATCCTTAAGGGGTTCCAACTTCCGTGTGGGACAAGGAGCCGGACGTGTGCCTTTTCGGAAACAGGCCCTGTCGAGGACGAGAGCCATGAGATGTTCCTCCTCTGGGCAAGCCCGGGTCCTGAATCCTGTTGTACCTGTGAATAGGCTGCAGGGGGACGGTGAAGACCAGCAACAGCTTTCAGGGCTGCCACCTTCCGTGTGGGACAATGAGCCGGACGTGTGCCTTTTCGGAAAGAGGCCCTGCCGAGGACGAGAGCCATGAGATGTTCCTCCTCTGGGCAAGCCCGGGTCCCAGATCCTGTTGTGCCTGTGAATAGGCTGCAGGGGGACGGTGAAGACCAGCAACAGCTTTCAGGGCTGCCACCTTCCGTGTGGGACAAGGAGCCGGACGTGTGCCTTTTCGGAATCGGGCTCTGCCGAGGAAGAGAGCCATCAGATGTTCCTCCTCTGGGCATGCCCGGGTCCTGAATCCTGTTGTGCCTGTGAATAGGCTGCAGGGGGACGGTGAAGACCAGCAACAGCTTTCAGGGCTGCCACCTTCCGTGTGGGACAAGGAGCCGGACGTGTGCCTTTTCGAAAAGAGGCCCTGCCGAGGACGAGAGCTATGAGATGTTCCTCCTCTTGGCAAGCCCGGGTCCTGAATCCTGTTGTGCCTGTGAATAGGCTGCAGGGGGATGGTGAAGACCAGCAACAGCTTTCAGGGCTGCCACCTTCCGTGTGGGACAATGAGCCGGACGTGTGCCTTTTCGGAAAGAGGCCCTGCCGAGGACGAGAGCCATGAGATGTTCCTCCTCTGGGCAAGCCCGGGTCCCAGATCCTGTTGTGCCTGTGAATAGGCTGCAGGGGGACGGTGAAGACCAGCAACAGCTTTCAGGGCTGCCACCTTCCGTGTGGGACAAGGAGCCGGACGTGTGCCTTTTCGGAATCGGGCTCTGCCGAGGAAGAGAGCCATCAGATGTTCCTCCTCTGGGCATGCCCGGGTCCTGAATCCTGTTGTGCCTGTGAATAGGCTGCAGGGGGACGGTGAAGACCAGCAACAGCTTTCAGGGCTGCCACCTTCCGTGTGGGACAAGGAGCCGGACGTGTGCCTTTTCGAAAAGAGGCCCTGCCGAGGACGAGAGCTATGAGATGTTCCTCCTCTTGGCAAGCCCGGGTCCTGAATCCTGTTGTGCCTGTGAATAGGCTGCAGGGGGATGGTGAAGACCAGCAACAGCTTTCAGGGCTGCCACCTTCCTTGTGGGACAAGGAGCCGGACGTGTCCCTTTTCGGAAACAGGCCCTGCCGAGGACGAGAGCCATGAGATGTTCCTCCTCTGGGCAAGCCCGCGTCGTGAATCCTGTTGTGCCTGTGAATAGGCTGCAGGGGGACAGTGAAGACCAGCAACAGCTTTCAGGGCTGCCACCTTCCGTGTGGGACAAGGAGCCGGACGTGTGCCTTTTCGGAATCGGGCTCTGCCGAGAAGAGAGCCATGAGATGTTCCTCCTCTGGGCATGTGCGGGTCCTGAATCCTGTTGTGCCTGTGAATAGGCTGCAGGGGGACGGTGAAGAGCAGCAACAGCTTTCAGGGCTGCCACCTTCAGTGTGGGACAAGGAGCCGGACGTGTGCCTTTTCGGAATCGGGCTCTGCCGAGGACGAGAGCCATGAGATGTTCCTCCTCTGGGCATGCCCGGGTCCTGAATCCTGTTGTGCCTGTGAATAGGCTGCAGGGGGACGGTGAAGACCAGCTACAGCTTTCAGGGCTGCCACCTTCCGTGTGGGACAAGGAGCCGGACGTGTGCCTTTTCGGAATCGGGCTCTTCCGAGGACGAGAGCCATGAGATGTTCCTCCTCTGGGCAAGCCCGGGTCCTGAATCCTGTTGTACCTGTGAATAGGCTGCAGGGGGACGGTGAAGACCAGCAACAGCTTTCAGGGCTGCCACCTTCCGTGTGGGACAAGGAGCCGGACGTGTGCCTTTTCGAAAAGAGGCCCTGCCGAGGACGAGAGCCATGAGATGTTCCTCCTCTGGGCAAGCCCGGGTCCCAGATCCTGTTGTGCCTGTGAATAGGCTGCAGGGGGACGGTGAAGACCAGCAACAGCTTTCAGGGCTGCCACCTTCCGTGTGGGACAAGGAGCCGGACGTGTGCCTTTTCGGAAACAGGCCCTGCCGAGGACGAGAGCCATGAGATGTTCCTCCTCTGGGCAAGCCCGCGTCGTGAATCCTGTTGTGCCTGTGAATAGGCTGCAGGGGGACAGTGAAGACCAGCAACAGCTTTCAGGGCTGCCACCTTCCGTGTGGGACAAGGAGCCGGACGTGTGCCTTTTCGGAAATAGGCTCTGCCGAGGACGAGAGCTATGAGATGTTCCTCCTCTGGGCAAGCCCAGGTCCCAGATCCTGTTGTACCTGTGAATAGGCTGCAGGGGGACGGTGAAGACCAGCAACAGCTTTCAGGGCTGCCACCTTCCTTGTGGGACAAGGAGCCGGACCTGTGCCTTTTCGGAATCGGGCTCTGCCGAGGACGAGAGCCATGAGATGTTCCTCCTCTGGGCATGCCCGGGTCCTGAATCCTGTTGTGCCTGTGAATAGGCTGCAGGGGGACGGTGAAGACCAGCAACAGCTTTCAGGGCTGCCACCTTCCGTGTGGGACAAGGAGCCGGACGTGTGCCTTTTCGGAATCGGGCTCTGCCGAGGACGAGAGCCATGAGATGTTCCTCCTCTGGGCAAGCCCGGGTCCTGAATCCTGTTGTACCTGTGAATAGGCTGCAGGGGGACGGTGAAGACCAGCAACAGCTTTCAGGGCTGCCACCTTCCGTGTGGGACAAGGAGCCGGACGTGTGCCTTTTCGGAAAGAGGCTCTGCTGAGGACGAGAGCCATGAGATGTTCCTCCTCTGGGCAAGCCCGGGTCCCAGATCCTGTTGTGCCTGTGAATAGGCTGCAGGGGGATGGTGAAAACCAGCAACATCCTTCAGGGGTTCCAACTTCCGTGTGGGACAAGGAGCCGGACGTGTGCCTTTTCGGAAACAGGCCCTGTCGAGGACGAGAGCCATGAGATGTTCCTCCTCTGGGCAAGCCCGGGTCCTGAATCCTGTTGTACCTGTGAATAGGCTGCAGGGGGACGGTGAAGACCAGCAACAGCTTTCAGGGCTGCCACCTTCCGTGTGGGACAAGGAGCCGGACGTGTGCCTTTTCGGAATCGGGCTCTGCCGAGGAAGAGAGCCATGAGATGTTCCTCCTCTGGGCATGCCCGGGTCCTGAATCCTGTTGTGCCTGTGAATAGGCTGCAGGGGGACGGTGAAGACCAGCAACAGCTTTCAGGGCTGCCACCTTCCGTGTGGGACAAGGAGCCGGACGTGTGCCTTTTTGAAAAGAGGCCCTGCCGAGGACGAGAGCCATGAGATGTTCCTCCTCTGGGCAAGCCCGGGTCCCAGATCCTGTTGTACCTGTGAATAGGCTGCAGGGGGACGGTGAAAACCAGCAACATCCTTCAGGGGTTCCAACTTCCGTGTGGGACAAGGAGCCGGACGTGTGCCTTTTCGGAAACAGGCCCTGTCGAGGACGAGAGCCATGAGATGTTCCTCCTCTGGGCAAGCCCGGGTCCTGAATCCTGTTGTACCTGTGAATAGGCTGCAGGGGGACGGTGAAGACCAGCAACAGCTTTCAGGGCTGCCACCTTCCGTGTGGGACAATGAGCCGGACGTGTGCCTTTTCGGAAAGAGGCCCTGCCGACGACGAGAGCCATGAGATGTTCCTCCTCTGGGCAAGCCCGGGTCCCAGATCCTGTTGTGCCTGTGAATAGGTTGCAGGGGGACGGTGAAGACCAGCAACAGCTTTCAGGGCTGCCACCTTCCTTGTGGGACAAGGAGCCGGACGTGTGCCTTTTCGGAATCGGGCTCTGCCGAGGAAGAGAGCCATGAGATGTTCCTCCTCTGGGCATGCCCGGGTCCTGAATCCTGTTGTGCCTGTGAATAGGCTGCAGGGGGACGGTGAAGACCAGCAACAGCTTTCAGGGCTGCCACCTTCCGTGTGGGACAAGGAGCCGGACGTGTGCCTTTTCGACAAGAGGCCCTGCCGAGGACGAGAGCCATGAGATGTTCCTCCTCTGGGCATGCCCGGGTCCTGAATCCTGTTGTGCCTGTGAATAGGCTGCAGGGGGACGGTGAAGACCAGCAACAGCTTTCAGGGCTGCCACCTTCCTTGTGGGACAAGGAGCCGGACCTGTGCCTTTTCGGAATCGGGCTCTGCTGAGGACGAGAGCCATGAGATGTTCCTCCTCTGGGCAAGCCCGGGTCCCAGATCCTGTTGTGCCTGTGAATAGGCTGCAGGGGTATGGTGAAAACCAGCAACATCCTTCAGGGGTTCCAACTTCCGTGTGGGACAAGGAGCCGGACGTGTGCCTTTTCGGAAACAGGCCCTGTCGAGGACGAGAGCCATGAGATGTTCCTCCTCTGGGCAAGCCCGGGTCCTGAATCCTGTTGTACCTGTGAATAGGCTGCAGGGGGACGGTGAAGACCAGCAACAGCTTTCAGGGCTGCCACCTTCCGTGTGGGACAATGAGCCGGACGTGTGCCTTTTCGGAAAGAGGCCCTGCCGAGGACGAGAGCCATGAGATGTTCCTCCTCTGGGCAAGCCCGGGTCCCAGATCCTGTTGTGCCTGTGAATAGGCTGCAGGGGGACGGTGAAGACCAGCAACAGCTTTCAGGGCTGCCACCTTCCGTGTGGGACAAGGAGCCGGACGTGTGCCTTTTCGGAATCGGGCTCTGCCGAGCAAGAGAGCCATGAGATGTTCCTCCTCTGGGCATGCCCGGGTCCTGAATCCTGTTGTGCCTGTGAATAGGCTGCAGGGGGACGGTGAAGACCAGCAACAGCTTTCAGGGCTGCCACCTTCCGTGTGGGACAAGGAGCCGGACGTGTGCCTTTTCGAAAAGAGGCCCTGCCGAGGACGAGAGCTATGAGATGTTCCTCCTCTTGGCAAGCCCGGGTCCTGAATCCTGTTGTGCCTGTGAATAGGCTGCAGGGGGATGGTGAAGACCAGCAACAGCTTTCAGGGCTGCCACCTTCCTTGTGGGACAAGGAGCCGGACGTGTCCCTTTTCGGAAACAGGCCCTGCCGAGGACGAGAGCCATGAGATGTTCCTCCTCTGGGCAAGCCCGCGTCGTGAATCCTGTTGTGCCTGTGAATAGGCTGCAGGGGGACAGTGAAGACCAGCAACAGCTTTCAGGGCTGCCACCTTCCGTGTGGGACAAGGAGCCGGACGTGTGCCTTTTCGGAATCGGGCTCTGCCGAGAAGAGAGCCATGAGATGTTCCTCCTCTGGGCATGTGCGGGTCCTGAATCCTGTTGTGCCTGTGAATAGGCTGCAGGGGGACGGTGAAGAGCAGCAACAGCTTTCAGGGCTGCCACCTTCCGTGTGGGACAAGGAGCCGGACGTGTGCCTTTTCGGAATCGGGCTCTGCCGAGGACGAGAGCCATGAGATGTTCCTCCTCTGGGCATGCCCGGGTCCTGAATCCTGTTGTGCCTGTGAATAGGCTGCAGGGGGACGGTGAAGACCAGCTACAGCTTTCAGGGCTGCCACCTTCCGTGTGGGACAAGGAGCCGGACGTGTGCCTTCTCGGAAACAGGCTCTGCCGAGGACGAGAGCCATGAGATGTTCCTCCTCTGGGCAAGCCCGGGTCCTGAATCCTGTTGTACCTGTGAATAGGCTGCAGGGGGACGGTGAAGACCAGCAACAGCTTTCAGGGCTGCCACCTTCCGTGTGGGACAAGGAGCCGGACGTGTGCCTTTTCGAAAAGAGGCCCTGCCGAGGACGAGAGCCATGAGATGTTCCTCCTCTGGGCAAGCCCGGGTCCCAGATCCTGTTGTGCCTGTGAATAGGCTGCAGGGGGATGGTGAAGACCAGCAACAGCTTTCAGGGCTGCCACCTTCCGTGTGGGACAAGGAGCCGGACGTGTGCCTTTTCGGAAACAGGCCCTGCCGAGGACGAGAGCCATGAGATGTTCCTCCTCTGGGCAAGCCCGCGTCATGAATCCTGTTGTGCCTGTGAATAGGCTGCAGGGAGACGGTGAAGACCAGCAACAGCTTTCAGGGCTGCCACCTTCCGTGTGGGACAAGGAGCCGGACGTGTGCCTTTTCGGAATCGGGCTCTGCCGAGGACGAGAGCCATGAGATGTTCCTCCTCTGGGCAAGCCCGGGTCCTGAATCCTGTTGTACCTGTGAATAGGCTGCAGGGGGACGGTGAAGACCAGCAACAGCTTTCAGGGCTGCCACCTTCCGTGTGGGACAAGGAGCCGGACGTGTGCCTTTTCGGAAAGAGTCTCTGCTGAGGACGAGAGCCATGAGATGTTCCTCCTCTGGGCAAGCCCGGGTCCCAGATCCTGTTGTGCCTGTGAATAGGCTGCAGGGGGATGGTGAAAACCAGCAACATCCTTCAGGGGTTCCAACTTCCGTGTGGGACAAGGAGCCGGACGTGTGCCTTTTCGGAAACAGGCCCTGTCGAGGACGAGAGCCATGAGATGTTCCTCCTCTGGGCAAGCCCGGGTCCTGAATCCTGTTGTACCTGTGAATAGGCTGCAGGGGGACGGTGAAGACCAGCAACAGCTTTCAGGGCTGCCACCTTCCTTGTGGGACAAGGAGCCGGACGTGTGCCTTTTCGGAATCGGGCTCTGCCGAGGAAGAGAGCCATGAGATGTTCCTCCTCTGGGCATGCCCGGGTCCTGAATCCTGTTGTGCCTGTGAATAGGCTGCAGGGGGACGGTGAAGACCAGCAACAGCTTTCAGGGCTGCCACCTTCCGTGTGGGACAAGGAGCCGGACGTGTGCCTTTTTGAAAAGAGGCCCTGCCGAGGACGAGAGCCATGAGATGTTCCTCCTCTGGGCAAGCCCGGGTCCCAGATCCTGTTGTACCTGTGAATAGGCTGCAGGGGGACGGTGAAAACCAGCAACATCCTTCAGGGGTTCCAACTTCCGTGTGGGACAAGGAGCCGGACGTGTGCCTTTTCGGAAACAGGCCCTGTCGAGGACGAGAGCCATGAGATGTTCCTCCTCTGGGCAAGCCCGGGTCCTGAATCCTGTTGTACCTGTGAATAGGCTGCAGGGGGACGGTGAAGACCAGCAACAGCTTTCAGGGCTGCCACCTTCCTTGTGGGACAATGAGCCGGACGTGTGCCTTTTCGGAAAGAGGCCCTGCCGAGGACGAGAGCCATGAGATGTTCCTCCTCTGGGCAAGCCCGGGTCCCAGATCCTGTTGTGCCTGTGAATAGGTTGCAGGGGGACGGTGAAGACCAGCAACAGCTTTCAGGGCTGCCACCTTCCTTGTGGGACAAGGAGCCGGACGTGTGCCTTTTCGGAATTGGGCTCTGCCGAGGAAGAGAGCCATGAGATGTTCCTCCTCTGGGCATGCCCGGGTCCTGAATCCTGTTGTGCCTGTGAATAGGCTGCAGGGGGACGGTGAAGACCAGCAACAGCTTTCAGGGCTGCCACCTTCCGTGTGGGACAAGGAGCCGGACGTGTGCCTTTTCGACAAGAGGCCCTGCCGAGGACGAGAGCCATGAGATGTTCCTCCTCTGGGCATGCCCGGGTCCTGAATCCTGTTGTGCCTGTGAATAGGCTGCAGGGGGACGGTGAAGACCAGCAACAGCTTTCAGGGCTGCCACCTTCCTTGTGGGACAAGGAGCCGGACCTGTGCCTTTTCGGAATCGGGCTCTGCCGAGGACGAGAGCCATGAGATGTTCCTCCTCTGGGCATGCCCGGGTCCTGAATCCTGTTGTGCCTGTGAATAGGCTGCAGGGGGACGGTGAAGACCAGCAACAGCTTTCAGGGCTGCCATCTTCCGTGTGGGACAAGGAGCCGGACGTGTGCCTTTTCGGAATCGGGCTCTGCCGAGGACGAGAGCCATGAGATGTTCCTCCTCTGGGCAAGCCCGCGTCGCGAATCCTGTTGTGCCTGTGAATAGGCTGCAGGGGGACAGTGAAGACCAGCAACAGCTTTCAGGGCTGCCACCTTCCGTGTGGGACAAGGAGCCGGATGTGTGCCTTTTCGGAATCGGGCTCTGCCGAGAAGAGAGCCATGAGATGTTCCTCCTCTGGGCATGTGCGGGTCCTGAATCCTGTTGTGCCTGTGAATAGGCTGCAGGGGGACGGTGAAGAGCAGCAACAGCTTCCAGGGCTGCCACCTTCCGTGTGGGACAAGGAGCCGGACCTGTGCCTTTTCGGAATCGGGCTCTGCCGAGGACGAGAGCCATGAGATGTTCCTCCTCTGGGCATGCCCGGGTCCTGAATCCTGTTGTGCCTGTGAATAGGCTGCAGGGGGACGGTGAAGACCAGCTACAGCTTTCAGGGCTGCCACCTTCCGTGTGGGACAAGGAGCCGGACGTGTGCCTTCTCGGAAACAGGCTCTGCCGAGGACGAGAGCCATGAGATGTTCCTCCTCTGGGCAAGCCCGGGTCCTGAATCCTGTTGTACCTGTGAATAGGCTGCAGGGGGACGGTGAAGACCAGCAACAGCTTTCAGGGCTGCCACCTTCCGTGTGGGACAAGGAGCCGGACGTGTGCCTTTCCGGAATCAGGCTCTGCCGAGGACGAGAGCCATGAGATGTTCCTCCTCTGGGCAAGCCCGGGTCCCAGATCCTGTTGTGCCTGTGAATAGGGTGCAGGGGGACGGTGAAAACCAGCAACATCCTTCAGGGGTTCCAACTTCCGTGTGGGAAAAGGAGCCGGACGTGTGCCTTTTCGGAAACAGGCCCTGTCGAGGACGAGAGCCATGAGATGTTCCTCCTCTGGGCAAGCCCGGGTCCCAGATCCTGTTGTGCCTGTGAATAGGCTGCAGGGGGATGGTGAAGACCAGCAACATCTTTCAGGGCTGCCACCTTCCGTGTGGGACAAGGAGCCGGACGAGTGCCCTTTCGGGAAGAGGATCTGCCGAGGACAAGAGCCATGAGATGTTCCTCCTCTGGGCATGCCCGGGTCCCAAATCCTGTTGTGCCTGTGAATAGGCTGCAGGGGGACGGTGAAGACCAGCAACATCTTTCAGGGCTGCCACCTTCCGTGTGGGACAAGGAGCCGGACGAGTGCCCTTTCGGGAAGAGGATCTGCCGAGGACAAGAGCCATGAGATGTTCCTCCTCTGGGCATGCCCGGGTCCTGAATCCTGTTGTGCCTGTGAATAGGCTGCAGGGGGACGGTGAAGACCAGCTAGAGCTTTCAGGGCTGCCACCTTCCGTGTGGGATAAGGAGCCGGACTTGTGCCTTCTCGGAAACAGGCTCTGCCGAGGACGAGAGCCATGAGATGTTCCTCCTCTGGGCAAGCCCGGGTCCCAGATCCTGTTGTGCCTGTGAATAGGCTGCAGGGGGACGGTGAAAACCAGCAACATCCTTCAGGGGTTCCAACTTCCGTGTGGGACAAGGAGCCGGACGTGTGCCTTTTCGGAAACAGGCCCTGTCGAGGACGAGAGCCATGAGATGTTCCTCCTCTGGGCAAGCCCGGGTCCTGAATCCTGTTGTACCTGTGAATAGGCTGCAGGGGGACGGTGAAGACCAGCAACAGCTTTCAGAGCTGCCACCTTCCGTGTGGGACAAGGAGCCGGACGTGTGCCTTTTCGGAAATAGGCTCTGCCGAGGACGAGAGCCATGAGATGTTCCTCCTCTGGGCAAGCCCGGGTCCCAGATCCTGTTGTGCCTGTGAATAGGCTGCAGGGGGACGGTGAAGACCAGCAACAGCTTTCAGGGCTGCCACCTTCCTTGTGGGACAAGGAGCCGGACGTGTGCCTTTTCGGAATCGGGCTCTGCCGAGGACGAGAGCCATGAGATGTTCCTCCTCTGGGCATGCCCGGGTCCTGAATCCTGTTGTGCCTGTGAATAGGCTGCAGGGGGACGGTGAAGACCAGCAACAGCTTTCAGGGCTGCCACCTTCCGTGTGGGACAAGGAGGCGGACGTGTGCCTTTTCGAAAAGAGGCCCTGCCGAGGACGAGAGCCATGAGATGTTGCTCCTCTGGGCAAGCCCGGGTCCCAGATCCTGTTGTGCCTGTGAATAGGCTGCAGGGGGACGGTGAAGACCAGCAACAGGTTTCAGGGCTGCCACCTTCCGTGTGGGACAAGGAGCCGGACGTGTGCCTTTTCGGAAACAGGCCCTGCCGAGGACGAGAGCCATGAGATGTTCCTCCTCTGGGCAAGCCCGCGTCATGAATCCTGTTGTGCCTGTGAATAGGCTGCAGGGGGACGGTGAAGACCAGCAACATCTTTCAGGGCTGCCACCTTCCGTGTGGGACAAGGAGCCGGACGTGTGCCTTTTCGGAAATAGGCTCTGCCGAGGACGAGAGCTATGAGATGTTCCTCCTCTGGGCATGCCCGGGTCCTGAATCCTGTTGTGCCTGTGAATAGGCTGCAGGGGGACGGTGAAGACCAGCAACAGCTTTCAGGGCTGCCACCTTCCTTGTGGGACAAGGAGCCGGACCTGTGCCTTTTCGGAATCGGGCTCTGCCGAGAAGAGAGCCATGAGATGTTCCTCCTCTGGGCATGTGCGGGTCCTGAATCCTGTTGTGCCTGTGAATAGGCTGCAGGGGGACGGTGAAGAGCAGCAACAGCTTCCAGGGCTGCCACCTTCCGTGTGGGACAAGGAGCCGGACATGTGCCTTTTCGGAATCGGGCTCTGCCGAGGACGAGAGCCATGAGATGTTCCTCCTCTGGGCATGCCCGGGTCCTGAATCCTGTTGTGCCTGTGAATAGGCTGCAGGGGGACGGTGAAGACCAGCTACAGCTTTCAGGGCTGCCACCTTCCGTGTGGGACAAGGAGCCGGACGTGTGCCTTCTCGGAAACAGGCTCTGCCGAGGACGAGAGCCATGAGATGTTCCTCCTCTGGGCAAGCCCGGGTCCTGAATCCTGTTGTACCTGTGAATAGGCTGCAGGGGGACGGTGAAGACCAGCAACAGCTTTCAGGGCTGCCACCTTCCGTGTGGGACAAGGAGCCGGACGTGTGCCTTTCCGGAATCAGGCTCTGCCGAGGACGAGAGCCATGAGATGTTCCTCCTCTGGGCAAGCCCGGGTCCCAGATCCTGTTGTGCCTGTGAATAGGGTGCAGGGGGACGGTGAAAACCAGCAACATCCTTCAGGGGTTCCAACTTCTGTGTGGGACAAGGAGCCGGACGTGTGCCTTTTCGGAAACAGGCCCTGTCGAGGACGAGAGCCATGAGATGTTCCTCCTCTGGGCAAGCCCGGGTCCCAGATCCTGTTGTGCCTGTGAATAGGCTGCAGGGGGATGGTGAAGACCAGCAACAGCTTTCAGGGCTGCCACCTTCCGTGTGGGACAAGGAGGCGGACGTGTGCCTTCTCGGAAACAGGCTCTGCCGAGGACGAGAGCCATGAGATGTTCCTCCTCTGGGCAAGCCCGGGTCCCAAATCCTGTTGTGCCTGTGAATAGGCTGCAGGGGGACGGTGAAGACCAGCAACATCTTTCAGGGCTGCCACCTTCCGTGTGGGACAAGGAGCCGGACGAGTGCCCTTTCGGGAAGAGGATCTGCCGAGGACAAGAGCCATGAGATGTTCCTCCTCTGGGCATGCCCGGGTCCTGAATCCTGTTGTGCCTGTGAATAGGCTGCAGGGGGACGGTGAAGACCAGCTACAGCTTTCAGGGCTGCCACCTTCCGTGTGGGACAAGGAGCCGGACTTGTGCCTTCTCGGAAACAGGCTCTGCCGAGGACGAGAGCCATGAGATGTTCCTCCTCTGGGCAAGCCCGGGTCCCAGATCCTGTTGTGCCTGTGAATAGGCTGCAGGGGGACGGTGAAAACCAGCAACATCCTTCAGGGGTTCCAACTTCCGTGTGGGACAAGGAGCCGGACGTGTGCCTTTTCGGAAACAGGCCCTGTCGAGGACGAGAGCCATGAGATGTTCCTCCTCTGGGCAAGCCCGGGTCCTGAATCCTGTTGTACCTGTGAATAGGCTGCAGGGGGACGGTGAAGACCAGCAACAGCTTTCAGAGCTGCCACCTTCCGTGTGGGACAAGGAGCCGGACGTGTGCCTTTTCGGAAATAGGCTCTGCCGAGGACGAGAGCCATGAGATGTTCCTCCTCTGGGCAAGCCCGGGTCCCAGATCCTGTTGTGCCTGTGAATAGGCTGCAGGGGGACGGTGAAGACCAGCAACATCTTTCAGGGCTGCCACCTTCCTTGTGGGACAAGGAGCCGGACCTGTGCCTTTTCGGAATCGGGCTCTGCCGAGGACGAGAGCCATGAGATGTTCCTCCTCTGGGCATGCCCGGGTCCTGAATCCTGTTGTGCCTGTGAATAGGCTGCAGGGGGACGGTGAAGACCAGCAACAGCTTTCAGGGCTGCCACCTTCCGTGTGGGACAAGGAGGCGGACGTGTGCCTTTTCGAAAAGAGGCCCTGCCGAGGACGAGAGCCATGAGATGTTGCTCCTCTGGGCAAGCCCGGGTCCCAGATCCTGTTGTGCCTGTGAATAGGCTGCAGGGGGACGGTGAAGACCAGCAACAGGTTTCAGGGCTGCCACCTTCCGTGTGGGACAAGGAGCCGGACGTGTGCCTTTTCGGAAACAGGCCCTGCCGAGGACGAGAGCCATGAGATGTTCCTCCTCTGGGCAAGCCCGCGTCGTGAATCCTGTTGTGCCTGTGAATAGGCTGCAGGGGGACGGTGAAGACCAGCAACAGCTTTCAGGGCTGCCACCTTCCGTGTGGGACAAGGAGCCGGACGTGTGCCTTTTCGGAAATAGGCTCTGCCGAGGACGAGAGCCATGAGATGTTCCTCCTCTGGGCAAGCCCGGGTCCCAGATCCTGTTGTACCTGTGAATAGGCTGCAGGGGGACGGTGAAGAGCAGCAACAGCTTTCAGGGCTGCCACCTTCCTTGTGGGACAAGGAGCCGGACGTGTGCCTTTTCGGAATCGGGCTCTGCTGAGGACGAGAGCCATGAGATGTTCCTCCTCTGGGCATGCCCGGGTCCTGAATCCTGTTGTGCCTGTGAATAGGCTGCAGGGGGATGGTGAAGACCAGCAACAGCTTTCAGGGCTGCCACCTTCCGTGTGGGACAAGGAGCCGGACGTGTGCCTTTTCGACAAGAGGCCCTGCCGAGGACGAGAGCCATGAGATGTTCCTCCTCTGGGCATGCCCGGGTCCTGAATCCTGTTGTGCCTGTGAATAGGCTGCAGGGGGACGGTGAAGACCAGCAACAGCTTTCAGGGCTGCCACCTTCCTTGTGGGACAAGGAGCCGGACCTGTGCCTTTTCGGAATCGGGCTCTGCCGAGGACGAGAGCCATGAGATGTTCCTCCTCTGGGCATGCCCGGGTCCTGAATCCTGTTGTGCCTGTGAATAGGCTGCAGGGGGACGGTGAAGACCAGCAACAGCTTTCAGGGCTGCCATCTTCCGTGTGGGACAAGGAGCCGTACGTGTGCCTTTTCGGAATCGGGCTCTGCCGAGGACGAGAGCCATGAGATGTTCCTCCTCTGGGCAAGCCCGCGTCGCGAATCCTGTTGTGCCTGTGAATAGGCTGCAGGGGGACAGTGAAGACCAGCAACAGCTTTCAGGGCTGCCACCTTCCGTGTGGGACAAGGAGCCGGATGTGTGCCTTTTCGGAATCGGGCTCTGCCGAGAAGAGAGCCATGAGATGTTCCTCCTCTGGGCATGTGCGGGTCCTGAATCCTGTTGTGCCTGTGAATAGGCTGCAGGGGGACGGTGAAGACCAGCAACAGCTTTCAGGGCTGCCACCTTCCTTGTGGGACAAGGAGCCGGATGTGTGCCTTTTCGGAATCGGGCTCTGCTGAGGACGAGAGCCATGAGATGTTCCTCCTCTGGGCATGCCCGGGTCCTGAATCCTGTTGTGCCTGTGAATAGGCTGCAGGGGGACGGTGAAGACCAGCAACAGCTTTCAGGGCTGCCACCTTCCGTGTGGGACAAGGAGCCGGACGTGTGCCTTTTCGACAAGAGGCCCTGCCGAGGACGAGAGCCATGAGATGTTCCTCCTCTGGGCATGCCCGGGTCCTGAATCCTGTTGTGCCTGTGAATAGGCTGCAGGGGGACGGTGAAGACCAGCAACAGCTTTCAGGGCTGCCACCTTCCGTGTGGGACAAGGAGCCGGACCTGTGCCTTTTCGGAATCGGGCTCTGCCGAGAAGAGAGCCATGAGATGTTCCTCCTCTGGGCATGTGCGGGTCCTGAATCCTGTTGTGCCTGTGAATAGGCTGCAGGGGGACGGTGAAGAGCAGCAACAGCTTCCAGGGCTGCCACCTTCCGTGTGGGACAAGGAGCCGGACATGTGCCTTTTCGGAATCGGGCTCTGCCGAGGACGAGAGCCATGAGATGTTCCTCCTCTGGGCATGCCCGGGTCCTGAATCCTGTTGTGCCTGTGAATAGGCTGCAGGGGGACGGTGAAGACCAGCTACAGCTTTCAGGGCTGCCACCTTCCGTGTGGGACAAGGAGCCGGACGTGTGCCTTCTCGGAAACAGGCTCTGCCGAGGACGAGAGCCATGAGATGTTCCTCCTCTGGGCAAGCCCGGGTCCTGAATCCTGTTGTACCTGTGAATAGGCTGCAGGGGGACGGTGAAGACCAGCAACAGCTTTCAGGGCTGCCACCTTCCGTGTGGGACAAGGAGCCGGACGTGTGCCTTTCCGGAATCAGGCTCTGCCGAGGACGAGAGCCATGAGATGTTCCTCCTCTGGGCAAGCCCGGGTCCCAGATCCTGTTGTGCCTGTGAATAGGGTGCAGGGGGACGGTGAAAACCAGCAACATCCTTCAGGGGTTCCAACTTCCGTGTGGGACAAGGAGCCGGACGTGTGCCTTTTCGGAAACAGGCCCTGTCGAGGACGAGAGCCATGAGATGTTCCTCCTCTGGGCAAGCCCGGGTCCCAGATCCTGTTGTGCCTGTGAATAGGCTGCAGGGGGATGGTGAAGACCAGCAACAGCTTTCAGGGCTGCCACCTTCCGTGTGGGACAAGGAGGCGGACGTGTGCCTTCTCGGAAACAGGCTCTGCCGAGGACGAGAGCCATGAGATGTTCCTCCTCTGGGCAAGCCCGGGTCCCAAATCCTGTTGTGCCTGTGAATAGGCTGCAGGGGGACGGTGAAGACCAGCAACATCTTTCAGGGCTGCCACCTTCCGTGTGGGACAAGGAGCCGGACGAGTGCCCTTTCGGGAAGAGGATCTGCCGAGGACAAGAGCCATGAGATGTTCCTCCTCTGGGCATGCCCGGGTCCTGAATCCTGTTGTGCCTGTGAATAGGCTGCAGGGGGACGGTGAAGACCAGCTACAGCTTTCAGGGCTGCCACCTTCCGTGTGGGACAAGGAGCCGGACTTGTGCCTTCTCGGAAACAGGCTCTGCCGAGGACGAGAGCCATGAGATGTTCCTCCTCTGGGCAAGCCCGGGTCCCAGATCCTGTTGTGCCTGTGAATAGGCTGCAGGGGGACGGTGAAAACCAGCAACATCCTTCAGGGGTTCCAACTTCCGTGTGGGACAAGGAGCCGGACGTGTGCCTTTTCGGAAACAGGCCCTGTCGAGGACGAGAGCCATGAGATGTTCCTCCTCTGGGCAAGCCCGGGTCCTGAATCCTGTTGTATCTGTGTATAGGCTGCAGGGGGACGGTGAAGACCAGCAACAGCTTTCAGAGCTGCCACCTTCCGTGTGGGACAAGGAGCCGGACGTGTGCCTTTTCGGAAATAGGCTCTGCCGAGGACGAGAGCCATGAGATGTTCCTCCTCTGGGCAAGCCCGGGTCCCAGATCCTGTTGTACCTGTGAATAGGCTGCAGGGGGACGGTGAAGACCAGCAACAGCTTTCAGGGCTGCCACCTTCCGTGTGGGACAAGGAGCCGGACCTGTGCCTTTTCGGAATCGGGCTCTGCCGAGGACGAGAGCCATGAGATGTTCCTCCTCTGGGCATGCCCGGGTCCTGAATCCTGTTGTGCCTGTGAATAGGCTGCAGGGGGACGGTGAAGACCAGCAACAGCTTTCAGGGCTGCCACCTTCCGTGTGGGACAAGGAGGCGGACGTGTGCCTTTTCGAAAAGAGGCCCTGCCGAGGACGAGAGCCATGAGATGTTGCTCCTCTGGGCAAGCCCGGGTCCCAGATCCTGTTGTGCCTGTGAATAGGCTGCAGGGGGACGGTGAAGACCAGCAACAGGTTTCAGGGCTGCCACCTTCCGTGTGGGACAAGGAGCCGGACGTGTGCCTTTTCGGAAACAGGCCCTGCCGAGGACGAGAGCCATGAGATGTTCCTCCTCTGGGCAAGCCCGCGTCGTGAATCCTGTTGTGCCTGTGAATAGGCTGCAGGGGGACGGTGAAGACCAGCAACAGCTTTCAGGGCTGCCACCTTCCGTGTGCGACAAGGAGCCGGACGTGTGCCTTTTCGGAAATAGGCTCTGCCGAGGTCGAGAGCCATGAGATGTTCCTCCTCTGGGCAAGCCCGGGTCCCAGATCCTGTTGTACCTGTGAATAGGCTGCAGGGGGACGGTGAAGACCAGCAACAGCTTTCAGGGCTGCCACCTTCCGTGTGGGACAAGGAGCCGGACGTGTGCCTTTTCGGAATCGGGCTCTGCTGAGGACGAGAGCCATGAGATGTTCCTCCTCTGGGCATGCCCGGGTCCTGAATCCTGTTGTGCCTGTGAATAGGCTGCAGGGGGATGGTGAAGACCAGCAACAGCTTTCAGGGCTGCCACCTTCCGTGTGGGACAAGGAGCCGGACGTGTGCCTTTTCGACAAGAGGCCCTGCCGAGGACGAGAGCCATGAGATGTTCCTCCTCTGGGCATGCCCGGGTCCTGAATCCTGTTGTGCCTGTGAATAGGCTGCAGGGGGACGGTGAAGACCAGCAACAGCTTTCAGGGCTGCCACCTTCCTTGTGGGACAAGGAGCCGGACCTGTGCCTTTTCGGAATCGGGCTCTGCCGAGGACGAGAGCCATGAGATGTTCCTCCTCTGGGCATGCCCGGGGCCTGAATCCTGTTGTGCCTGTGAATAGGCTGCAGGGGGACGGTGAAGACCAGCAACAGCTTTCAGGGCTTCCATCTTCCGTGTGGGACAAGGAGCCGGACGTGTGCCTTTTCGGAATCGGGCTCTGCCGAGGACGAGAGCCATGAGATGTTCCTCCTCTGGGCAAGCCCGCGTCGCGAATCCTGTTGTGCCTGTGAATAGGCTGCAGGGGGACAGTGAAGACCAGCAACAGCTTTCAGGGCTGCCACCTTCCGTGTGGGACAAGGAGCCGGATGTGTGCCTTTTCGGAATCGGGCTCTGCCGAGAAGAGAGCCATGAGATGTTCCTCCTCTGGGCATGTGCGGGTCCTGAATCCTGTTGTGCCTGTGAATAGGCTGCAGGGGGACAGTGAAGACCAGCAACAGCTTCCAGGGCTGCCACCTTCCGTGTGGGACAAGGAGCCGGACGTGTGCCTTTTCGGAATCGGGCTCTGCCGAGGAAGAGAGCCATGAGATGTTCCTCCTCTGGGCATGCCCGGGTCCTGAATCCTGTTGTGCCTGTGAATAGGCTGCAGGGGGACGGTGAAGACCAGCTACAGCTTTCAGGGCTGCCACCTTCCGTGTGGGACAAGGAGCCGGACGTGTGCCTTCTCGGAAACAGGCTCTGCCGAGGACGAGAGCCATGAGATGTTCCTCCTCTGGGCAAGCCCGGGTCCTGAATCCTGTTGTACCTGTGAATAGGCTGCAGGGGGACGGTGAAGACCAGCAACAGCTTTCAGGGCTGCCACCTTCCGTGTGGGACAAGGAGCCGGACGTGTGCCTTTCCGGAATCAGGCTCTGCCGAGGACGAGAGCCATGAGATGTTCCTCCTCTGGGCAAGCCCGGGTCCCAGATCCTGTTGTGCCTGTGAATAGGGTGCAGGGGGACGGTGAAAACCAGCAACATCCTTCAGGGGTTCCAACTTCCGTGTGGGACAAGGAGCCGGACGTGTGCCTTTTCGGAAACAGGCCCTGTCGAGGACGAGAGCCATGAGATGTTCCTCCTCTGGGCAAGCCCGGGTCCCAGATCCTGTTGTGCCTGTGAATAGGCTGCAGGGGGATGGTGAAGACCAGCAACAGCTTTCAGGGCTGCCACCTTCCGTGTGGGACAAGGAGGCGGACGTGTGCCTTCTCGGAAACAGGCTCTGCCGAGGACGAGAGCCATGAGATGTTCCTCCTCTGGGCAAGCCCGGGTCCCAAATCCTGTTGTGCCTGTGAATAGGCTGCAGGGGGACGGTGAAGAACAGCAACATCTTTCAGGGCTGCCACCTTCCGTGTGGGACAAGGAGCCGGACGAGTGCCCTTTCGGGAAGAGGATCTGCCGAGGACAAGAGCCATGAGATGTTCCTCCTCTGGGCATGCCCGGGTCCTGAATCCTGTTGTGCCTGTGAATAGGCTGCAGGGGGACGGTGAAGACCAGCTACAGCTTTCAGGGCTGCCACCTTCCGTGTGGGACAAGGAGCCGGACTTGTGCCTTCTCGGAAACAGGCTCTGCCGAGGACGAGAGCCATGAGATGTTCCTCCTCTCGGCAAGCCCGGGTCCCAGATCCTGTTGTGCCTGTGAATAGGCTGCAGGGGGACGGTGAAAACCAGCAACATCCTTCAGGGGTTCCAACTTCCGTGTGGGACAAGGAGCCGGACGTGTGCCTTTTCGGAAACAGGCCCTGTCGAGGACGAGAGCCATGAGATGTTCCTCCTCTGGGCAAGCCCGGGTCCTGAATCCTGTTGTACCTGTGAATAGGCTGCAGGGGGACGGTGAAGACCAGCAACAGCTTTCAGAGCTGCCACCTTCCGTGTGGGACAAGGAGCCGGACGTGTGCCTTTTCGGAAATAGGCTCTGCCGAGGACGAGAGCCATGAGATGTTCCTCCTCTGGGCAAGCCCGGGTCCCAGATCCTGTTGTACCTGTGAATAGGCTGCAGGGGGACGGTGAAGACCAGCAACAGCTTTCAGGGCTGCCACCTTCCTTGTGGGATAAGGAGCCGGACCTGTGCCTTTTCGGAATCGGGCTCTGCCGAGGACGAGAGCCATGAGATGTTCCTCCTCTGGGCATGCCCGGGTCCTGAATCCTGTTGTGCCTGTGAATAGGCTGCAGGGGGACGGTGAAGACCAGCAACAGCTTTCAGGGCTGCCACCTTCCTTGTGGGACAAGGAGCCGGACGTGTGCCTTTTCGGAATCGGGCTCTGCTGAGGACGAGAGCCATGAGATGTTCCTCCTCTGGGCATGCCCGGGTCCTGAATCCTGTTGTGCCTGTGAATAGGCTGCAGGGGGATGGTGAAGACCAGCAACAGCTTTCAGGGCTGCCACCTTCCGTGTGGGACAAGGAGCCGGACGTGTGCCTTTTCGACAAGAGGCCCTGCCGAGGACGAGAGCCATGAGATGTTCCTCCTCTGGGCATGCCCGGGTCCTGAATCCTGTTGTGCCTGTGAATAGGCTGCAGGGGGACGGTGAAGACCAGCAACAGCTTTCAGGGCTGCCACCTTCCTTGTGGGACAAGGAGCCGGACGTGTGCCTTTTCGGAAACAGGCTCTGCCGAGGACGAGAGCTATGAGATGTTCCTCCTCTGGGCAAGCCCGGGTCCCAGATCCTGTTGTGCCTGTGAATGGGCTGCAGGGGGACGGTGAAGACCAGCAACAGCTTTCAGGGCTGCCACCTTCCTTGTGGGACAAGGAGCCGGATGTGTGCCTTTTCGGAATAGGGCTCTGCTGAGGACGAGAGCCATGAGATGTTCCTCCTCTGGGCAAGCCCGGGTCCCAAATCCTGTTGTGCCTGTGAATAGGCTGCAGGGGGACGGTGAAGACCAGCAACATCTTTCAGGGCTGCCACCTTCCGTGTGGGACAAGGAGCCGGACGAGTGCCCTTTCGGGAAGAGGATCTGCCGAGGACAAGAGCCATGAGATGTTCCTCCTCTGGGCATGCCCGGGTCCTGAATCCTGTTGTGCCTGTGAATAGGCTGCAGGGGGACGGTGAAGACCAGCTACAGCTTTCAGGGCTGCCACCTTCCGTGTGGGACAAGGAGCCGGACTTGTGCCTTCTCGGAAACAGGCTCTGCCGAGGACGAGAGCCATGAGATGTTCCTCCTCTGGGCAAGCCCGGGTCCCAGATCCTGTTGTGCCTGTGAATAGGCTGCAGGGGGACGGTGAAAACCAGCAACATCCTTCAGGGGTTCCAACTTCCGTGTGGGACAAGGAGCCGGACGTGTGCCTTTTCGGAAACAGGCCCTGTCGAGGACGAGAGCCATGAGATGTTCCTCCTCTGGGCAAGCCCGGGTCCTGAATCCTGTTGTACCTGTGAATAGGCTGCAGGGGGACGGTGAAGACCAGCAACAGCTTTCAGAGCTGCCACCTTCCGTGTGGGACAAGGAGCCGGACGTGTGCCTTTTCGGAAATAGGCTCTGCCGAGGACGAGAGCCATGAGATGTTCCTCCTCTGGGCAAGCCCGGGTCCCAGATCCTGTTGTACCTGTGAATAGGCTGCAGGGGGACGGTGAAGACCAGCAACAGCTTTCAGGGCTGCCACCTTCCTTGTGGGATAAGGAGCCGGACCTGTGCCTTTTCGGAATCGGGCTCTGCCGAGGACGAGAGCCATGAGATGTTCCTCCTCTGGGCATGCCCGGGTCCTGAATCCTGTTGTGCCTGTGAATAGGCTGCAGGGGGACGGTGAAGACCAGCAACAGCTTTCAGGGCTGCCACCTTCCTTGTGGGACAAGGAGCCGGACGTGTGCCTTTTCGGAATCGGGCTCTGCTGAGGACGAGAGCCATGAGATGTTCCTCCTCTGGGCATGCCCGGGTCCTGAATCCTGTTGTGCCTGTGAATAGGCTGCAGGGGGATGGTGAAGACCAGCAACAGCTTTCAGGGCTGCCACCTTCCGTGTGGGACAAGGAGCCGGACGTGTGCCTTTTCGACAAGAGGCCCTGCCGTGGACGAGAGCCATGAGATGTTCCTCCTCTGGGCATGCCCGGGTCCTGAATCCTGTTGTGCCTGTGAATAGGCTGCAGGGGGACGGTGAAGACCAGCAACAGCTTTCAGGGCTGCCACCTTCCTTGTGGGACAAGGAGCCGGACGTGTGCCTTTTCGGAAACAGGCTCTGCCGAGGACGAGAGCTATGAGATGTTCCTCCTCTGGGCAAGCCCGGGTCCCAGATCCTGTTGTGCCTGTGAATGGGCTGCAGGGGGACGGTGAAGACCAGCAACAGCTTTCAGGGCTGCCACCTTCCTTGTGGGACAAGGAGCCGGATGTGTGCCTTTTCGGAATCGGGCTCTGCTGAGGACGAGAGCCATGAGATGTTCCTCCTCTGGGCATGCCCGGGTCCTGAATCCTGTTGTGCCTGTGAATAGGCTGCAGGGGGACGGTGAAGACCAGCAACAGCTTTCAGGGCTGCCACCTTCCGTGTGGGACAAGGAGCCGGACGTGTGCCTTTTCGACAAGAGGCCCTGCCGAGGACGAGAGCCATGAGATGTTCCTCCTCTGGGCATGCCCGGGTCCTGAATCCTGTTGTGCCTGTGAATAGGCTGCAGGGGGACGGTGAAGACCAGCAACAGCTTTCAGGGCTGCCACCTTCCTTGTGGGACAAGGAGCCGGACCTGTGCCTTTTCGGAATCGGGCTCTGCCGAGGACGAGAGCCATGAGATGTTCCTCCTCTGGGCATGCCCGGGTCCTGAATCCTGTTGTGCCTGTGAATAGGCTGCAGGGGGACGGTGAAGACCAGCAACAGCTTTCAGGGCTGCCACCTTCCGTGTGGGACAAGGAGCCGGACGTGTGCCTTTTCGAAAAGAGGCCCTGCCGAGGACGAGAGCCATGAGATGTTGCTCCTCTGGGCAAGCCCGGGTCCCAGATCCTGTTGTGCCTGTGAATAGGCTGCAGGGGGACGGTGAAGACCAGCAACAGGTTTCAGGGCTGCCACCTTCCGTGTGGGACAAGGAGCCGGACGTGTGCCTTTTCGGAAACAGGCCCTGCCGAGGAAGAGAGCCATGAGATGTTCCTCCTCTGGGCAAGCCCGCGTCATGAATCCTGTTGTGCCTGTGAATAGGCTGCAGGGGGACGGTGAAGACCAGCAACATCTTTCAGGGCTGCCACCTTCCGTGTGGGACAAGGAGCCGGACGTGTGCCTTTTCGGAAATAGGCTCTGCCGAGGACGAGAGCTATGAGATGTTCCTCCTCTGGGCAAGCCCGGGTCCCAGATCCTGTTGTACCTGTGAATAGGCTGCAGGGGGACGGTGAAGACCAGCAACAGCTTTCAGGGCTGCCACCTTCCTTGTGGGACAAGGAGCCGGATGTGTGCCTTTTCGGAATCGGGCTCTGCTGAGGACGAGAGCCATGAGATGTTCCTCCTCTGGGCAAGCCCGGGTCCTGAATCCTGTTGTGCCTGTGAATAGGCTGCAGGGGGACGGTGAAGACCAGCAACAGCTTTCAGGGCTGCCACCTTCCGTGTGGGACAAGGAGCCGGACGTGTGCCTTTTCGACAAGAGGCCCTGCCGAGGACGAGAGCCATGAGATGTTCCTCCTCTGGGCATGCCCGGGTCCTGAATCCTGTTGTGCCTGTGAATAGGCTGCAGGGGGACGGTGAAGACCAGCAACAGCTTTCAGGGCTGCCACCTTCCTTGTGGGACAAGGAGCCGGACCTGTGCCTTTTCGGAATCGGGCTCTGCCGAGAAGAGAGCCATGAGATGTTCCTCCTCTGGGCATGTGCGGGTCCTGAATCCTGTTGTGCCTGTGAATAGGCTGCAGGGGGACGGTGAAGAGCAGCAACAGCTTCCAGGGCTGCCACCTTCCGTGTGGGACAAGGAGCCGGACGTGTGCCTTTTCGGAATCGGGCTCTGCCGAGGACGAGAGCCATGAGATGTTCCTCCTCTGGGCATGCCCGGGTCCTGAATCCTGTTCTGCCTGTGAATAGGCTGCAGGGGGACGGTGAAGACCAGCTACAGCTTTCAGGGCTGCCACCTTCCGTGTGGGACAAGGAGCCGGACGTGTGCCTTCTCGGAAACAGGCTCTGCCGAGGACGAGAGCCATGAGATGTTCCTCCTCTGGGCAAGCCCGGGTCCCAGATCCTGTTGTGCCTGTGAATAGGCTGCAGGGGGACGGTGAAGACCAGCAACAGCTTCAGGGCTGCCACCTTCCTTGTGGGACAAGGAGCCGGACCTGTGCCTTTTCGGAATCGGGCTCTGCCGAGGACGAGAGCCATGAGATGTTCCTCCTCTGGGCATGCCCGGGTCCTGAATCCTGTTGTGCCTGTGAATAGGCTGCAGGGGGACGGTGAAGACCAGCAACAGCTTTCAGGGCTGCCACCTTCCGTGTGGGACAAGGAGGCGGACGTGTGCCTTTTCGAAAAGAGGCCCTGCCGAGGACGAGAGCCATGAGATGTTGCTCCTCTGGGCAAGCCCGGGTCCCAGATCCTGTTGTGCCTGTGAATAGGCTGCAGGGGGACGGTGAAGACCAGCAACAGGTTTCAGGGCTGCCACCTTCCGTGTGGGACAAGGAGCCGGACGTGTGCCTTTTCGGAAACAGGCCCTGCCGAGGACGAGAGCCATGAGATGTTCCTCCTCTGGGCAAGCCCGCGTCATGAATCCTGTTGTGCCTGTGAATAGGCTGCAGGGGGACGGTGAAGACCAGCAACATCTTTCAGGGCTGCCACCTTCCGAGTGGGACAAGGAGCCGGACGTGTGCCTTTTCGGAAATAGGCTCTGCCGAGGACGAGAGCTATGAGATGTTCCTCCTCTGGGCAAGCCCGGGTCCCAGATCCTGTTGTACCTGTGAATAGGCTGCAGGGGGACGGTGAAGACCAGCAACAGCTTTCAGGGCTGCCACCTTCCTTGTGGGACAAGGAGCCGGATGTGTGCCTTTTCGGAATCGGGCTCTGCTGAGGACGAGAGCCATGAGATGTTCCTCCTCTGGGCATGCCCGGGTCCTGAATCCTGTTGTGCCTGTGAATAGGCTGCAGGGGGACGGTGAAGACCAGCAACAGCTTTCAGGGCTGCCACCTTCCGTGTGGGACAAGGAGCCGGACGTGTGCCTTTTCGACAAGAGGCCCTGCCGAGGACGAGAGCCATGAGATGTTCCTCCTCTGGGCATGCCCGGGTCCTGAATCCTGTTGTGCCTGTGAATAGGCTGCAGGGGGACGGTGAAGACCAGCAACAGCTTTCAGGGCTGCCACCTTCCTTGTGGGACAAGGAGCCGGACCTGTGCTTTTTCGGAATCGGGCTCTGCCGAGAAGAGAGCCATGAGATGTTCCTCCTCTGGGCATGTGCGGGTCCTGAATCCTGTTGTGCCTGTGAATAGGCTGCAGGGGGACGGTGAAGAGCAGCAACAGCTTCCAGGGCTGCCACCTTCCGTGTGGGACAAGGAGCCGGACGTGTGCCTTTTCGGAATCGGGCTCTGCCGAGGACGAGAGCCATGAGATGTTCCTCCTCTGGGCATGCCCGGGTCCTGAATCCTGTTGTGCCTGTGAATAGGCTGCAGGGGGACGGTGAAGACCAGCTACAGCTTTCAGGGCTGCCACCTTCCGTGTGGGACAAGGAGCCGGACGTGTGCCTTCTCGGAAACAGGCTCTGCCGAGGACGAGAGCCATGAGATGTTCCTCCTCTGGGCAAGCCCGGGTCCTGAATCCTGTTGTACCTGTGAATAGGCTGCAGGGGGACGGTGAAGACCAGCAACAGCTTTCAGGGCTGCCACCTTCCGTGTGGGACAAGGAGCCGGACGTGTGCCTTTCCGGAATCAGGCTCTGCCGAGGACGAGAGCCATGAGATGTTCCTCCTCTGGGCAAGCCCGGGTCCCAGATCCTGTTGTGCCTGTGAATAGGGTGCAGGGGGACGGTGAAAACCAGCAACATCCTTCAGGGGTTCCAACTTCCGTGTGGGACAAGGAGCCGGACGTGTGCCTTTTCGGAAACAGGCCCTGTCGAGGACGAGAGCCATGAGATGTTCCTCCTCTGGGCAAGCCCGGGTCCCAGATCCTGTTGTGCCTGTGAATAGGCTGCAGGGGGATGGTGAAGACCAGCAACAGCTTTCAGGGCTGCCACCTTCCGTGTGGGACAAGGAGGCGGACGTGTGCCTTCTCGGAAACAGGCTCTGCCGAGGACGAGAGCCATGAGATGTTCCTCCTCTGGGCAAGCCCGGGTCCCAAATCCTGTTGTGCCTGTGAATAGGCTGCAGGGGGACGGTGAAGACCAGCAACATCTTTCAGGGCTGCCACCTTCCGTGTGGGACAAGGAGCCGGACGAGTGCCCTTTCGGGAAGAGGATCTGCCGAGGACAAGAGCCATGATATGTTCCTCCTCTGGGCATGCCCGGGTCCTGAATCCTGTTGTGCCTGTGAATAGGCTGCAGGGGGACGGTGAAGACCAGCTACAGCTTTCAGGGCTGCCACCTTCCGTGTGGGACAAGGAGCAGACTTGTGCCTTCTCGGAAACAGGCTCTGCCGAGGACGAGAGCCATGAGATGTTCCTCCTCTGGGCAAGCCCGCGTCGCGAATCCTGTTGTGCCTGTGAATAGGCTGCAGGGGGACAGTGAAGACCAGCAACAGCTTTCAGGGCTGCCACCTTCCGTGTGGGACAAGGAGCCGGATGTGTGCCTTTTCGGAATCGGGCTCTGCCGAGAAGAGAGCCATGAGATGTTCCTCCTCTGGGCATGTGCGGGTCCTGAATCCTGTTGTGCCTGTGAATAGGCTGCAGGGGGACGGTGAAGAGCAGCAACAGCTTCCAGGGCTGCCACCTTCCGTGTGGGACAAGGAGCCGGACGTGTGCCTTTTCGGAATCGGGCTCTGCCGAGGACGAGAGCCATGAGATGTTCCTCCTCTGGGCATGCCCGGGTCCTGAATCCTGTTGTGCCTGTGAATAGGCTGCAGGGGGACGGTGAAGACCAGCTACAGCTTTCAGGGCTGCCACCTTCCGTGTGGGACAAGGAGCCGGACGTGTGCCTTCTCGGAAACAGGCTCTGCCGAGGACGAGAGCCATGAGATGTTCCTCCTCTGGGCAAGCCCGGGTCCTGAATCCTGTTGTACCTGTGAATAGGCTGCAGGGGGACGGTGAAGACCAGCAACAGCTTTCAGGGCTGCCACCTTCCGTGTGGGACAAGGAGCCGGACGAGTGCCCTTTCGGGAAGAGGATCTGCCGAGGACAAGAGCCATGAGATGTTCCTCCTCTGGGCATGCCCGGGTCCTGAATCCTGTTGTGCCTGTGAATAGGCTGCAGGGGGACGGTGAAGACCAGCTACAGCTTTCAGGGCTGCCACCTTCCTTGTGGGACAAGGAGCCGGACTTGTGCCTTCTCGGAAACAGGCTCTGCCGAGGACGAGAGCCATGAGATGTTCCTCCTCTGGGCAAGCCCGGGTCCCAGATCCTGTTGTGCCTGTGAATAGGCTGCAGGGGGACGGTGAAAACCAGCAACATCCTTCAGGGGTTCCAACTTCCGTGTGGGACAAGGAGCCGGACGTGTGCCTTTTCGGAAACAGGCCCTGTCGAGGACGAGAGCCATGAGATGTTCCTCCTCTGGGCAAGCCCGGGTCCTGAATCCTGTTGTACCTGTGAATAGGCTGCAGGGGGACGGTGAAGACCAGCAACAGCTTTCAGAGCTGCCACCTTCCGTGTGGGACAAGGAGCCGGACATGTGCCTTTTCGGAAATAGGCTCTGCCGAGGAAGAGAGCCATGAGATGTTCCTCCTCTGGGCAAGCCCGGGTCCCAGATCCTGTTGTACCTGTGAATAGGCTGCAGGGGGACGGTGAAGACCAGCAACAGCTTTCAGGGCTGCCACCTTCCTTGTGGGACAAGGAGCCGGACCTGTGCCTTTTCGGAATCGGGCTCTGCCGAGGACGAGAGCCATGAGATGTTCCTCCTCTGGGCATGCCCGGGTCCTGAATCCTGTTGTGCCTGTGAATAGGCTGCAGGGGGACGGTGAAGACCAGCAACAGCTTTCAGGGCTGCCACCTTCCGTGTGGGACAAGGAGGCGGACGTGTGCCTTTTCGAAAAGAGGCCCTGCCGAGGACGAGAGCCATGAGATGTTGCTCCTCTGGGCAAGCCCGGGTCCCAGATCCTGTTGTGCCTGTGAATAGGCTGCAGGGGGACGGTGAAGACCAGCAACAGGTTTCAGGGCTGCCACCTTCCGTGTGGGACAAGGAGCCGGACGTGTGCCTTTTCGGAAACAGGCCCTGCCGAGGACGAGAGCCATGAGATGTTCCTCCTCTGGGCAAGCCCGCGTCGTGAATCCTGTTGTGCCTGTGAATAGGCTGCAGGGGGACGGTGAAGACCAGCAACAGCTTTCAGGGCTGCCACCTTCCGTGTGGGACAAGGAGCCGGACGTGTGCCTTTTCGGAAATAGGCTCTGCCGAGGACGAGAGCTATGAGATGTTCCTCCTCTGGGCAAGCCCGGGTCCCAGATCCTGTTGTACCTGTGAATAGGCTGCAGGGGGACGGTGAAGACCAGCAACAGCTTTCAGGGCTGCCACCTTCCTTGTGGGACAAGGAGCCGGACGTGTGCCTTTTCGGAATCGGGCTCTGCTGAGGACGAGAGCCATGAGATGTTCCTCCTCTGGGCATGCCCGGGTCCTGAATCCTGTTGTGCCTGTGAATAGGCTGCAGGGGGACGGTGAAGACCAGCAACAGCTTTCAGGGCTGCCACCTTCCGTGTGGGACAAGGAGCCGGACGTGTGCCTTTTCGACAAGAGGCCCTGCCGAGGACGAGAGCCATGAGATGTTCCTCCTCTGGGCATGCCCGGGTCCTGAATCCTGTTGTGCCTGTGAATAGGCTGCAGGGGGACGGTGAAGACCAGCAACAGCTTTCAGGGCTGCCACCTTCCTTGTGGGACAAGGAGCCGGACCTGTGCCTTTTCGGAATCGGGCTCTGCCGAGGACGAGAGCCATGAGATGTTCCTCCTCTGGGCATGCCCGGGTCCTGAATCCTGTTGTGCCTGTGAATAGGCTGCAGGGGGACGGTGAAGACCAGCAACAGCTTTCAGGGCTGCCACCTTCCGTGTGGGACAAGGAGCCGGACGTGTGCCTTTTCGGAATCGGGCTCTGCCGAGGACGAGAGCCATGAGATGTTCCTCCTCTGGGCAAGCCCGCGTCGCGAATCCTGTTGTGCCTGTGAATAGGCTGCAGGGGGACAGTGAAGACCAGCAACAGCTTTCAGGGCTGCCACCTTCCGTGTGGGACAAGGAGCCGGATGTGTGCCTTTTCGGAATCGGGCTCTGCCGAGAAGAGAGCCATGAGATGTTCCTCCTCTGGGCATGTGCGGGTCCTGAATCCTGTTGTGCCTGTGAATAGGCTGCAGGGGGACGGTGAAGAGCAGCAACAGCTTCCAGGGCTGCCACCTTCCGTGTGGGACAAGGAGCCGGACGTGTGCCTTTTCGGAATCGGGCTCTGCCGAGGACGAGAGCCATGAGATGTTCCTCCTCTGGGCATGCCCGGGTCCTGAATCCTGTTGTGCCTGTGAATAGGCTGCAGGGGGACGGTGAAGACCAGCTACAGCTTTCAGGGCTGCCACCTTCCGTGTGGGACAAGGAGCCGGACGTGTGCCTTCTCGGAAACAGGCTCTGCCGAGGACGAGAGCCATGAGATGTTCCTCCTCTGGGCAAGCCCGGGTCCTGAATCCTGTTGTACCTGTGAATAGGCTGCAGGGGGACGGTGAAGACCAGCAACAGCTTTCAGGGCTGCCACCTTCCGTGTGGGACAAGGAGCCGGACGTGTGCCTTTCCGGAATCAGGCTCTGCCGAGGACGAGAGCCATGAGATGTTCCTCCTCTGGGCAAGCCCGGGTCCCAGATCCTGTTGTGCCTGTGAATAGGGTGCAGGGGGACGGTGAAAACCAGCAACATCCTTCAGGGGTTCCAACTTCCGTGTGGTACAAGGAGCCGGACGTGTGCCTTTTCGGAAACAGGCCCTGTCGAGGACGAGAGCCATGAGATGTTCCTCCTCTGGGCAAGCCCGGGTCCCAGATCCTGTTGTGCCTGTGAATAGGCTGCAGGGGGACAGTGAAGACCAGCAACAGCTTTCAGGGCTGCCACCTTCCGTGTGGGACAAGGAGGCGGACGTGTGCCTTCTCGGAAACAGGCTCTGCCGAGGACGAGAGCCATGAGATGTTCCTCCTCTGGGCAAGCCCGGGTCCCAAATCCTGTTGTGCCTGTGAATAGGCTGCAGGGGGACGGTGAAGACCAGCAACATCTTTCAGGGCTGCCACCTTCCGTGTGGGACAAGGAGCCGGACGAGTGCCCTTTCGGGAAGAGGATCTGCCGAGGACAAGAGCCATGAGATGTTCCTCCTCTGGGCATGCCCGGGTCCTGAATCCTGTTGTGCCTGTGAATAGGCTGCAGGGGGACGGTGAAGACCAGCTACAGCTTTCAGGGCTGCCACCTTCCGTGTGGGACAAGGAGCCGGACTTGTGCCTTCTCGGAAACAGGCTCTGCCGAGGACGAGAGCCATGAGATGTTCCTCCTCTGGGCAAGCCCGGGTCCCAGATCCTGTTGTGCCTGTGAATAGGCTGCAGGGGGACGGTGAAAACCAGCAACATCCTTCAGGGGTTCCAACTTCCGTGTGGGACAAGGAGCCGGACGTGTGCCTTTTCGGAAACAGGCCCTGTCGAGGACGAGAGCCATGAGATGTTCCTCCTCTGGGCAAGCCCGGGTCCTGAATCCTGTTGTACCTGTGAATAGGCTGCAGGGGGACGGTGAAGACCAGCAACAGCTTTCAGAGCTGCCACCTTCCGTGTGGGACAAGGAGCCGGACGTGTGCCTTTTCGGAAATAGGCTCTGCCGAGGACGAGAGCCATGAGATGTTCCTCCTCTGGGCAAGCCCGGGTCCCAGATCCTGTTGTACCTGTGATAGGCTGCAGGGGGACGGTGAAGACCAGCAACAGCTTTCAGGGCTGCCACCTTCCTTGTGGGACAAGGAGCCGGACCTGTGCCTTTTCGGAATCGGGCTCTGCCGAGGACGAGAGCCATGAGATGTTCCTCCTCTGGGCATGCCCGGGTCCTGAATCCTGTTGTGCCTGTGAATAGGCTGCAGGGGGACGGTGAAGACCAGCAACAGCTTTCAGGGCTGCCACCTTCCGTGTGGGACAAGGAGGCGGACGTGTGCCTTTTCGAAAAGAGGCCCTGCCGAGGACGAGAGCCATGAGATGTTCCTCCTCTGGGCAAACCCGGGTCCCAGATCCTGTTGTGCCTGTGAATAGGCTGCAGGGGGACGGTGAAGACCAGCAACAGCTTTCAGGGCTGCCACCTTCCGTGTGGGACAAGGAGCCGGACGTGTGCCTTTTCGGAAACAGGCCCTGCCGAGGACGAGAGCCATGAGATGTTCCTCCTCTGGGCAAGCCCGCGTCGTGAATCCTGTTGTGCCTGTGAATAGGCTGCAGGGGGACGGTGAAGACCAGCAACAGCTTTCAGGGCTGCCACCTTCCGTGTGGGACAAGGAGCCGGACGTGTGCCTTTTCGGAAACAGGCTCTGCCGAGGACGAGAGCTATGAGATGTTCCTCCTCTGGGCAAGCCCGGGTCCCAGATCCTGTTGTGCCTGTGAATAGGCTGCAGGGGGACGGTGAAGACCAGCAACAGCTTTCAGGGCTGCCACCTTCCTTGTGGGACAAGGAGCCGGATGTGTGCCTTTTCGGAATCGGGCTCTGCTGAGGACGAGAGCCATGAGATGTTCCTCCTCTGGGCATGCCCGGGTCCTGAATCCTGTTGTGCCTGTGAATAGGCTGCAGGGGGACGGTGAAGACCAGCAACAGCTTTCAGGGCTGCCACCTTCCGTGTGGGACAAGGAGCCGGACGTGTGCCTTTTCGACAAGAGGCCCTGCCGAGGACGAGAGCCATGAGATGTTCCTCCTCTGGGCATGCCCGGGTCCTGAATCCTGTTGTGCCTGTGAATAGGCTGCAGGGGGACGGTGAAGACCAGCAACAGCTTTCAGGGCTGCCACCTTCCTTGTGGGACAAGGAGCCGGACGTGTGCCTTTTCGGAATCGGGCTCTGCCGAGGACGAGAGCCATGAGATGTTCCTCCTCTGGGCATGCCCGGGTCCTGAATCCTGTTGTGCCTGTGAATAGGCTGCAGGGGGACGGTGAAGACCAGCAACATCTTTCAGGGCTGCCACCTTCCGTGTGGGACAAGGAGCCGGACGAGTGCCCTTTCGGGAAGAGGATCTGCCGAGGACAAGAGCCATGATATGTTCCTCCTCTGGGCAAGCCCGGGTCCTGAATCCTGTTGTACCTGTGAATAGGCTGCAGGGGGACGGTGAAGACCAGCAACAGGTTTCAGGGCTGCCACCTTCCGTGTGGGACAAGGAGCCGGACCTGTGCCTTTTCGGAATCGGGCTCTGCCGAGGACGAGAGCCATGAGATGTTCCTCCTCTGGGCATGCCCGGGTCCTGAATCCTGTTGTGCCTGTGAATAGGCTGCAGGGGGACGGTGAAGACCAGCAACAGCTTTCAGGGCTGCCACCTTCCGTGTGGGACAAGGAGGCGGACGTGTGCCTTTTCGAAAAGAGGCCCTGCCGAGGACGAGAGCCATGAGATGTTGCTCCTCTGGGCAAGCCCGGGTCCCAGATCCTGTTGTGCCTGTGAATAGGCTGCAGGGGGACGGTGAAGACCAGCAACAGGTTTCAGGGCTGCCACCTTCCGTGTGGGACAAGGAGCCGGACGTGTGCCTTTTCGGAAACAGGCCCTGCCGAGGACGAGAGCCATGAGATGTTCCTCCTCTGGGCAAGCCCGCGTCGCGAATCCTGTTGTGCCTGTGAATAGGCTGCAGGGGGACAGTGAAGACCAGCAACAGCTTTCAGGGCTGCCACCTTCCGTGTGGGACAAGGAGCCGGATGTGTGCCTTTTCGGAATCGGGCTCTGCCGAGAAGAGAGCCATGAGATGTTCCTCCTCTGGGCATGTGCGGGTCCTGAATCCTGTTGTGCCTGTGAATAGGCTGCAGGGGGACGGTGAAGAGCAGCAACAGCTTCCAGGGCTGCCACCTTCCGTGTGGGACAAGGAGCCGGACGTGTGCCTTTTCGGAATGAGGCCCTGCCGAGGACGAGAGCCATGAGATGTTCCTCCTCTGGGCATGCCCGGGTCCTGAATCCTGTTGTGCCTGTGAATAGGCTGCAGGGGGACGGTGAAGACCAGCTACAGCTTTCAGGGCTGCCACCTTCCGTGTGGGACAAGGAGCCGGACGTGTGCCTTCTCGGAAACAGGCTCTGCCGAGGACGAGAGCCATGAGATGTTCCTCCTCTGGGCAAGCCCGGGTCCTGAATCCTGTTGTACCTGTGAATAGGCTGCAGGGGGACGGTGAAGACCAGCAACAGCTTTCAGGGCTGCCACCTTCCGTGTGGGACAAGGAGCCGGACGTGTGCCTTTCCGGAATCAGGCTCTGCCGAGGACGAGAGCCATGAGATGTTCCTCCTCTGGGCAAGCCCGGGTCCCAGATCCTGTTGTGCCTGTGAATAGGGTGCAGGGGGACGGTGAAAACCAGCAACATCCTTCAGGGGTTCCAACTTCCGTGTGGGACAAGGAGCCGGACGTGTGCCTTTTCGGAAACAGGCCCTGTCGAGGACGAGAGCCATGAGATGTTCCTCCTCTGGGCAAGCCCGGGTCCCAGATCCTGTTGTGCCTGTGAATAGGCTGCAGGGGGACAGTGAAGACCAGCAACAGCTTTCAGGGCTGCCACCTTCCGTGTGGGACAAGGAGGCGGACGTGTGCCTTCTCGGAAACAGGCTCTGCCGAGGACGAGAGCCATGAGATGTTCCTCCTCTGGGCAAGCCCGGGTCCCAAATCCTGTTGTGCCTGTGAATAGGCTGCAGGGGGACGGTGAAGACCAGCTACATCTTTCAGGGCTGCCACCTTCCGTGTGGGACAAGGAGCCGGACGAGTGCCCTTTCGGGAAGAGGATCTGCCGAGGACAAGAGCCATGAGATGTTCCTCCTCTGGGCATGCCCGGGTCCTGAATCCTGTTGTGCCTGTGAATAGGCTGCAGGGGGACGGTGAAGACCAGCTACAGCTTTCAGGGCTGCCACCTTCCGTGTGGGACAAGGAGCCGGACTTGTGCCTTCTCGGAAACAGGCTCTGCCGAGGACGAGAGCCATGAGATGTTCCTCCTCTGGGCAAGCCCGGGTCCCAGATCCTGTTGTGCCTGTGAATAGGCTGCAGGGGGACGGTGAAAACCAGCAACATCCTTCAGGGGTTCCAACTTCCGTGTGGGACAAGGAGCCGGACGTGTGCCTTTTCGGAAACAGGCCCTGTCGAGGACGAGAGCCATGAGATGTTCCTCCTCTGGGCAAGCCCGGGTCCTGAATCCTGTTGTACCTGTGAATAGGCTGCAGGGGGACGGTGAAGACCAGCAACAGCTTTCAGAGCTGCCACCTTCCGTGTGGGACAAGGAGCCGGACGTGTGCCTTTTCGGAAATAGGCTCTGCCGAGGACGAGAGCCATGAGATGTTCCTCCTCTGGGCAAGCCCGGGTCCCAGATCCTGTTGTACCTGTGAATAGGCTGCAGGGGGACGGTGAAGACCAGCAACAGCTTTCAGGGCTGCCACCTTCCTTGTGGGACAAGGAGCCGGACCTGTGCCTTTTCGGAATCGGGCTCTGCCGAGGACGAGAGCCATGAGATGTTCCTCCTCTGGGCATGCCCGGGTCCTGAATCCTGTTGTGCCTGTGAATAGGCTGCAGGGGGACGGTGAAGACCAGCAACAGCTTTCAGGGCTGCCACCTTCCGTGTGGGACAAGGAGGCGGACGTGTGCCTTTTCGAAAAGAGGCCCTGCCGAGGACGAGAGCCATGAGATGTTCCTCCTCTGGGCAAACCCGGGTCCCAGATCCTGTTGTGCCTGTGAATAGGCTGCAGGGGGACGGTGAAGACCAGCAACAGCTTTCAGGGCTGCCACCTTCCGTGTGGGACAAGGAGCCGGACGTGTGCCTTTTCGGAAACAGGCCCTGCCGAGGACGAGAGCCATGAGATGTTCCTCCTCTGGGCAAGCCCGCGTCGTGAATCCTGTTGTGCCTGTGAATAGGCTGCAGGGGGACGGTGAAGACCAGCAACAGCTTTCAGGGCTGCCACCTTCCGTGTGGGACAAGGAGCCGGACGTGTGCATTTTCGGAAACAGGCTCTGCCGAGGACGAGAGCTATGAGATGTTCCTCCTCTGGGCAAGCCCGGGTCCCAGATCCTGTTGTGCCTGTGAATAGGCTGCAGGGGGACGGTGAAGACCAGCAACAGCTTTCAGGGCTGCCACCTTCCTTGTGGGACAAGGAGCCGGATGTGTGCCTTTTCGGAATCGGGCTCTGCTGAGGACGAGAGCCATGAGATGTTCCTCCTCTGGGCATGCCCGGGTCCTGAGTCCTGTTGTGCCTGTGAATAGGCTGCAGGGGGACGGTGAAGACCAGCAACAGCTTTCAGGGCTGCCACCTTCCGTGTGGGACAAGGAGCCGGACGTGTGCCTTTTCGACAAGAGGCCCTGCCGAGGACGAGAGCCATGAGATGTTCCTCCTCTGGGCATGCCCGGGTCCTGAATCCTGTTGTGCCTGTGAATAGGCTGCAGGGGGACGGTGAAGACCAGCAACAGCTTTCAGGGCTGCCACCTTCCTTGTGGGACAAGGAGCCGGACGTGTGCCTTTTCGGAATCGGGCTCTGCCGAGGACGAGAGCCATGAGATGTTCCTCCTCTGGGCATGCCCGGGTCCTGAATCCTGTTGTGCCTGTGAATAGGCTGCAGGGGGACGGTGAAGACCAGCAACATCTTTCAGGGCTGCCACCTTCCGTGTGGGACAAGGAGCCGGACGAGTGCCCTTTCGGGAAGAGGATCTGCCGAGGACAAGAGCCATGATATGTTCCTCCTCTGGGCAAGCCCGGGTCCTGAATCCTGTTGTACCTGTGAATAGGCTGCAGGGGGACGGTGAAGACCAGCAACAGCTTTCAGGGCTGCCACCTTCCGTGTGGGACAAGGAGCCGGACCTGTGCCTTTTCGGAATCGGGCTCTGCCGAGGACGAGAGCCATGAGATGTTCCTCCTCTGGGCATGCCCGGGTCCTGAATCCTGTTGTGCCTGTGAATAGGCTGCAGGGGGACGGTGAAGACCAGCAACAGCTTTCAGGGCTGCCACCTTCCGTGTGGGACAAGGAGGCGGACGTGTGCCTTTTCGAAAAGAGGCCCTGCCGAGGACGAGAGCCATGAGATGTTGCTCCTCTGGGCAAGCCCGGGTCCCAGATCCTGTTGTGCCTGTGAATAGGCTGCAGGGGGACGGTGAAGACCAGCAACAGGTTTCAGGGCTGCCACCTTCCGTGTGGGACAAGGAGCCGGACGTGTGCCTTTTCGGAAACAGGCCCTGCCGAGGACGAGAGCCATGAGATGTTCCTCCTCTGGGCAAGCCCGCGTCGTGAATCCTGTTGTGCCTGTGAATAGGCTGCAGGGGGACGGTGAAGACCAGCAACAGCTTTCAGGGCTGCCACCTTCCGTGTGGGACAAGGAGCCGGACGTGTGCCTTTTCGGAAAGAGACTCTGTCGAGGACGAGAGCTATGAGATGTTCCTCCTCTGGGCAAGCCCGGGTCCCAGATCCTGTTGTACCTGTGAATAGGCTGCAGGGGGACGGTGAAGACCAGCAACAGCTTTCAGGGCTGCCACCTTCCTTGTGGGACAAGGAGCCGGATGTGTGCCTTTTCGGAATCGGGCTCTGTTGAGAACGAGAGCCATGAGATGTTCCTCCTCTGGGCATGCCCGGGTCCTGAATCCTGTTGTGCCTGTGAATAGGCTGCAGGGGGACGGTGAAGACCAGCAACAGCTTTCAGGGCTGCCACCTTCCGTGTGGGACAAGGAGCCGGACGTGTGCCTTTTCGACAAGAGGCCCTGCCGAGGACGAGAGCCATGAGATGTTCCTCCTCTGGGCATGCCCGGGTCCTGAATCCTGTTGTGCCTGTGAATAGGCTGCAGGGGGACGGTGAAGACCAGCAACAGCTTTCAGGGCTGCCACCTTCCTTGTGGGACAAGGAGCCGGACCTGTGCCTTTTCGGAATCGGGCTCTGCCGAGGACGAGAGCCATGAGATGTTCCTCCTCTGGGCATGCCCGGGTCCTGAATCCTGTTGTGCCTGTGAATAGGCTGCAGGGGGACGGTGAAGACCAGCAACAGCTTTCAGGGCTGCCATCTTCCGTGTGGGACAAGGAGCCGGACGTGTGCCTTTTCGGAATCGGGCTCTGCCGAGGACGAGAGCCATGAGATGTTCCTCCTCTGGGCAAGCCCGCGTCGCGAATCCTGTTGTGCCTGTGAATAGGCTGCAGGGGGACAGTGAAGACCAGCAACAGCTTTCAGGGCTGCCACCTTCCGTGTGGGACAAGGAGGCGGACGTGTGCCTTCTCGGAAACAGGCTCTGCCGAGGACGAGAGCCATGAGATGTTCCTCCTCTGGGCAAGCCCGGGTCCCAAATCCTGTTGTGCCTGTGAATAGGCTGCAGGGGGACGGTGAAGACCAGCAACATCTTTCAGGGCTGCCACCTTCCGTGTGGGACAAGGAGCCGGACGAGTGCCCTTTCGGGAAGAGGATCTGCCGAGGACAAGAGCCATGAGATGTTCCTCCTCTGGGCATGCCCGGGTCCTGAATCCTGTTGTGCCTGTGAATAGGCTGCAGGGGGACGGTGAAGACCAGCTACAGCTTTCAGGGCTGCCACCTTCCGTGTGGGACAAGGAGCCGGACTTGTGCCTTCTCGGAAACAGGCTCTGCCGAGGACGAGAGCCATGAGATGTTCCTCCTCTGGGCAAGCCCGGGTCCCAGATCCTGTTGTGCCTGTGAATAGGCTGCAGGGGGACGGTGAAAACCAGCAACATCCTTCAGGGGTTCCAACTTCCGTGTGGGACAAGGAGCCGGACGTGTGCCTTTTCGGAAACAGGCCCTGTCGAGGACGAGAGCCATGAGATGTTCCTCCTCTGGGCAAGCCCGGGTCCTGAATCCTGTTGTACCTGTGAATAGGCTGCAGGGGGACGGTGAAGACCAGCAACAGCTTTCAGAGCTGCCACCTTCCGTGTGGGACAAGGAGCCGGACGTGTGCCTTTTCGGAAATAGGCTCTGCCGAGGACGAGAGCCATGAGATGTTCCTCCTCTGGGCAAGCCCGGGTCCCAGATCCTGTTGTACCTGTGAATAGGCTGCAGGGGGACGATGAAGACCAGCAACAGCTTTCAGGGCTGCCACCTTCCTTGTGGGACAAGGAGGCGGACGTGTGCCTTTTCGAAAAGAGGCCCTGCCGAGGACGAGAGCCATGAGATGTTGCTCCTCTGGGCAAGCCCGGGTCCCAGATCCTGTTGTGCCTGTGAATAGGCTGCAGGGGGACGGTGAAGACCAGCAACAGCTTTCAGGGCTGCCACCTTCCGTGTGGGACAAGGAGCCGGACGTGTGCCTTTTCGGAAACAGGCCCTGCCGAGGACGAGAGCCATGAGATGTTCCTCCTCTGGGCAAGCCCGCGTCGTGAATCCTGTTGTGCCTGTGAATAGGCTGCAGGGGGACGGTGAAGACCAGCAACAGCTTTCAGGGCTGCCACCTTCCGTGTGGGACAAGGAGCCGGACGTGTGCCTTTTCGGAAACAGGCTCTGCCGAGGACGAGAGCTATGAGATGTTCCTCCTCTGGGCAAGCCCGGGTCCCAGATCCTGTTGTGCCTGTGAATAGGCTGCAGGGGGACGGTGAAGACCAGCAACAGCTTTCAGGGCTGCCACCTTCCTTGTGGGACAAGGAGCCGGATGTGTGCCTTTTCGGAATCGGGCTCTGCTGAGGACGAGAGCCATGAGATGTTCCTCCTCTGGGCATGCCCGGGTCCTGAATCCTGTTGTGCCTGTGAATAGGCTGCAGGGGGACGGTGAAGACCAGCAACAGCTTTCAGGGCTGCCACCTTCCGTGTGGGACAAGGAGCCGGACGTGTGCCTTTTCGACAAGAGGCCCTGCCGAGGACGAGAGCCATGAGATGTTCCTCCTCTGGGCATGCCCGGGTCCTGAATCCTGTTGTGCCTGTGAATAGGCTGCAGGGGGACGGTGAAGACCAGCAACAGCTTTCAGGGCTGCCACCTTCCTTGTGGGACAAGGAGCCGGACGTGTGCCTTTTCGGAATCGGGCTCTGCCGAGGACGAGAGCCATGAGATGTTCCTCCTCTGGGCATGCCCGGGTCCTGAATCCTGTTGTGCCTGTGAATAGGCTGCAGGGGGACGGTGAAGACCAGCAACATCTTTCAGGGCTGCCACCTTCCGTGTGGGACAAGGAGCCGGACGAGTGCCCTTTCGGGAAGAGGATCTGCCGAGGACAAGAGCCATGATATGTTCCTCCTCTGGGCAAGCCCGGGTCGTGAATCCTGTTGTACCTGTGAATAGGCTGCAGGGGGACGGTGAAGACCAGCAACAGCTTTCAGGGCTGCCACCTTCCGTGTGGGACAAGGAGCCGGACCTGTGCGTTTTCGGAATCGGGCTCTGCCGAGGACGAGAGCCATGAGATGTTCCTCCTCTGGGCATGCCCGGGTCCTGAATCCTGTTGTGCCTGTGAATAGGCTGCAGGGGGACGGTGAAGACCAGCAACAGCTTTCAGGGCTGCCACCTTCCGTGTGGGACAAGGAGGCGGACGTGTGCCTTTTCGAAAAGAGGCCCTGCCGAGGACGAGAGCCATGAGATGTTGCTCCTCTGGGCAAGCCCGGGTCCCAGATCCTGTTGTGCCTGTGAATAGGCTGCAGGGGGACGGTGAAGACCAGCAACAGGTTTCAGGGCTGCCACCTTCCGTGTGGGACAAGGAGCCGGACGTGTGCCTTTTCGGAAACAGGCCCTGCCGAGGACGAGAGCCATGAGATGTTCCTCCTCTGGGCAAGCCCGCGTCGTGAATCCTGTTGTGCCTGTGAATAGGCTGCAGGGGGACGGTGAAGACCAGCAACAGCTTTCAGGGCTGCCACCTTCCGTGTGGGACAAGGAGCCGGACGTGTGCCTTTTCGGAAAGAGACTCTGCCGAGGACGAGAGCTATGAGATGTTCCTCCTCTGGGCAAGCCCGGGTCCCAGATCCTGTTGTACCTGTGAATAGGCTGCAGGGGGACGGTGAAGACCAGCAACAGCTTTCAGGGCTGCCACCTTCCTTGTGGGACAAGGAGCCGGATGTGTGCCTTTTCGGAATCGGGCTCTGCTGAGAACGAGAGCCATGAGATGTTCCTCCTCTGGGCATGCCCGGGTCCTGAATCCTGTTGTGCCTGTGAATAGGCTGCAGGGGGACGGTGAAGACCAGCAACAGCTTTCAGGGCTGCCACCTTCCGTGTGGGACAAGGAGCCGGACGTGTGCCTTTTCGACAAGAGGCCCTGCCGAGGACGAGAGCCATGAGATGTTCCTCCTCTGGGCATGCCCGGGTCCTGAATCCTGTTGTGCCTGTGAATAGGCTGCAGGGGGACGGTGAAGACCAGCAACAGCTTTCAGGGCTGCCACCTTCCTTGTGGGACAAGGAGCCGGACCTGTGCCTTTTCGGAATCGGGCTCTGCCGAGGACGAGAGCCATGAGATGTTCCTCCTCTGGGCATGCCCGGGTCCTGAATCCTGTTGTGCCTGTGAATAGGCTGCAGGGGGACGGTGAAGACCAGCAACAGCTTTCAGGGCTGCCATCTTCCGTGTGGGACAAGGAGCCGGACGTGTGCCTTTTCGGAATCGGGCTCTGCCGAGGACGAGAGCCATGAGATGTTCCTCCTCTGGGCAAGCCCGCGTCGCGAATCCTGTTGTGCCTGTGAATAGGCTGCAGGGGGACAGTGAAGACCAGCAACAGCTTTCAGGGCTGCCACCTTCCGTGTGGGACAAGGAGCCGGATGTGTGCCTTTTCGGAATCGGGCTCTGCCGAGAAGAGAGCCATGAGATGTTCCTCCTCTGGGCATGTGCGGGTCCTGAATCCTGTTGTGCCTGTGAATAGGCTGCAGGGGGACGGTGAAGACCAGCAACAGATTCCAGGGCTGCCACCTTCCGTGTGGGACAAGGAGCCGGACGTGTGCCTTTTCGGAATCAGGCTCTGCCGAGGAAGAGTTCCATGAGATGTTCCTCCTCTGGGCATGCCCGGGTCCTGAATCCTGTTGTGCCTGTGAATAGGCTGCAGGGGGACGGTGAAGACCAGCTACAGCTTTCAGGGCTGCCACCTTCCGTGTGGGACAAGGAGCCGGACGTGTGCCTTCTCGGAAACAGGCTCTGCCGAGGACGAGAGCTATGAGATGTTCCTCCTCTGGGCAAGCCCAGGTCCCAGATCCTGTTGTACCTGTGAATAGGCTGCAGGGGGACGGTGAAGACCAGCAACAGCTTTCAGGGCTGCCACCTTCCGTGTGGGACAAGGAGCCGGACGTGTGCCTTTTCGGAAACAGGCCCTGTCGAGGACGAGAGCCATGAGATGTTCCTCCTCTGGGCAAGCCCGGGTCCCAGATCCTGTTGTGCCTGTGAATAGGCTGCAGGGGGATGGTGAAGACCAGCAACAGCTTTCAGGGCTGCCACCTTCCGTGTGGGACAAGGAGCCGGACGTGTGCCTTTTCGGAAACAGGCTCTGCCGAGGACGAGAGCTATGAGATGTTCCTCCTCTGGGCAAGCCCGGGTCCCAGATCCTGTTGTGCCTGTGAATAGGCTGCAGGGGGACGGTGAAGACCAGCAACAGCTTTCAGGGCTGCCACCTTCCTTGTGGGACAAGGAGCCGGATGTGTGCCTTTTCGGAATCGGGCTCTGCTGAGGACGAGAGCCATGAGATGTTCCTCCTCTGGGCATGCCCGGGTCCTGAATCCTGTTGTGCCTGTGAATAGGCTGCAGGGGGACGGTGAAGACCAGCAACAGCTTTCAGGGCTGCCACCTTCCGTGTGGGACAAGGAGCCGGACGTGTGCCTTTTCGACAAGAGGCCCTGCCGAGGACGAGAGCCATGAGATGTTCCTCCTCTGGGCATGCCCGGGTCCTGAATCCTGTTGTGCCTGTGAATAGGCTGCAGGGGGACGGTGAAGACCAGCAACAGCTTTCAGGGCTGCCACCTTCCTTGTGGGACAAGGAGCCGGACGTGTGCCTTTTCGGAATCGGGCTCTGCCGAGGACGAGAGCCATGAGATGTTCCTCCTCTGGGCATGCCCGGGTCCTGAATCCTGTTGTGCCTGTGAATAGGCTGCAGGGGGACGGTGAAGACCAGCAACATCTTTCAGGGCTGCCACCTTCCGTGTGGGACAAGGAGCCGGACGAGTGCCCTTTCGGGAAGAGGATCTGCCGAGGACAAGAGCCATGATATGTTCCTCCTCTGGGCAAGCCCGGGTCGTGAATCCTGTTGTACCTGTGAATAGGCTGCAGGGGGACGGTGAAGACCAGCAACAGCTTTCAGGGCTGCCACCTTCCGTGTGGGACAAGGAGCCGGACCTGTGCGTTTTCGGAATCGGGCTCTGCCGAGGAAGAGAGCCATGAGATGTTCCTCCTCTGGGCATGCCCGGGTCCTGAATCCTGTTGTGCCTGTGAATAGGCTGCAGGGGGACGGTGAAGACCAGCAACAGCTTTCAGGGCTGCCACCTTCCGTGTGGGACAAGGAGGCGGACGTGTGCCTTTTCGAAAAGAGGCCCTGCCGAGGACGAGAGCCATGAGATGTTGCTCCTCTGGGCAAGCCCGGGTCCCAGATCCTGTTGTGCCTGTGAATAGGCTGCAGGGGGACGGTGAAGACCAGCAACAGGTTTCAGGGCTGCCACCTTCCGTGTGGGACAAGGAGCCGGACGTGTGCCTTTTCGGAAACAGGCCCTGCCGAGGACGAGAGCCATGAGATGTTCCTCCTCTGGGCAAGCCCGCGTCGTGAATCCTGTTGTGCCTGTGAATAGGCTGCAGGGGGACGGTGAAGACCAGCAACAGCTTTCAGGGCTGCCACCTTCCGTGTGGGACAAGGAGCCGGACGTGTGCCTTTTCGGAAAGAGACTCTGCCGAGGACGAGAGCTATGAGATGTTCCTCCTCTGGGCAAGCCCGGGTCCCAGATCCTGTTGTACCTGTGAATAGGCTGCAGGGGGACGGTGAAGACCAGCAACAGCTTTCAGGGCTGCCACCTTCCTTGTGGGACAAGGAGCCGGATGTGTGCCTTTTCGGAATCGGGCTCTGCTGAGAACGAGAGCCATGAGATGTTCCTCCTCTGGGCATGCCCGGGTCCTGAATCCTGTTGTGCCTGTGAATAGGCTGCAGGGGGACGGTGAAGACCAGCAACAGCTTTCAGGGCTGCCACCTTCCGTGTGGGACAAGGAGCCGGACGTGTGCCTTTTCGACAAGAGGCCCTGCCGAGGACGAGAGCCATGAGATGTTCCTCCTCTGGGCATGCCCGGGTCCTGAATCCTGTTGTGCCTGTGAATAGGCTGCAGGGGGACGGTGAAGACCAGCAACAGCTTTCAGGGCTGCCACCTTCCTTGTGGGACAAGGAGCCGGACCTGTGCCTTTTCGGAATCGGGCTCTGCCGAGGACGAGAGCCATGAGATGTTCCTCCTCTGGGCATGCCCGGGTCCTGAATCCTGTTGTGCCTGTGAATAGGCTGCAGGGGGACGGTGAAGACCAGCAACAGCTTTCAGGGCTGCCATCTTCCGTGTGGGACAAGGAGCCGGACGTGTGCCTTTTCGGAATCGGGCTCTGCCGAGGACGAGAGCCATGAGATGTTCCTCCTCTGGGCAAGCCCGCGTCGCGAATCCTGTTGTGCCTGTGAATAGGCTGCAGGGGGACAGTGAAGACCAGCAACAGCTTTCAGGGCTGCCACCTTCCGTGTGGGACAAGGAGCCGGATGTGTGCCTTTTCGGAATCGGGCTCTGCCGAGAAGAGAGCCATGAGATGTTCCTCCTCTGGGCATGTGCGGGTCCTGAATCCTGTTGTGCCTGTGAATAGGCTGCAGGGGGACGGTGAAGACCAGCAACAGATTCCAGGGCTGCCACCTTCCGTGTGGGACAAGGAGCCGGACGTGTGCCTTTTCGGAATCAGGCTCTGCCGAGGAAGAGTTCCATGAGATGTTCCTCCTCTGGGCATGCCCGGGTCCTGAATCCTGTTGTGCCTGTGAATAGGCTGCAGGGGGACGGTGAAGACCAGCTACAGCTTTCAGGGCTGCCACCTTCCGTGTGGGACAAGGAGCCGGACGTGTGCCTTCTCGGAAACAGGCTCTGCCGAGGACGAGAGCCATGAGATGTTCCTCCTCTGGGCAAGCCCGGGTCCTGAATCCTGTTGTACCTGTGAATAGGCTGCAGGGGGACGGTGAAGACCAGCAACAGCTTTCAGGGCTGCCACCTTCCGTGTGGGACAAGGAGCCGGACGTGTGCCTTTTCGGAAACAGGCCCTGTCGAGGACGAGAGCCATGAGATGTTCCTCCTCTGGGCAAGCCCGGGTCCCAGATCCTGTTGTGCCTGTGAATAGGCTGCAGGGGGATGGTGAAGACCAGCAACAGCTTTCAGGGCTGCCACCTTCCGTGTGGGACAAGGAGCCGGACGAGTGCCCTTTCGGGAAGAGGATCTGCCGAGGACAAGAGCCATGATATGTTCCTCCTCTGGGCAAGCCCGGGTCCTGAATCCTGTTGTACCTGTGAATAGGCTGCAGGGGGACGGTGAAGACCAGCAACAGCTTTCAGGGCTGCCACCTTCCGTGTGGGACAAGGAGCCGGACTTGTGCCTTTTCAGAAATAGGCTCTGCCGAGGACGAGAGCCATGAGATGTTCCTCCTCTGGGCAAGCCCGGGTCCCAGATCCTGTTGTACCTGTGAATAGGCTGCAGGGGGACTTTGAAGACCAGCAACAGCTTTCAGGGCTGCCACCTTCCTTGTGGGACAAGGAGCCGGACGTGTGCCTTTTCGGAATCGGGCTCTGCCGAGGACGAGAGCCATGAGATGTTCCTCCTCTGGGCATGCCCGGGTCCTGAATCCTGTTGTGCCTGTGAATAGGCTGCAGGGGGACGGTGAAGACCAGCAACAGCTTTCAGGGCTGCCACCTTCCGTGTGGGACAAGGAGGCGGACGTGTGCCTTTTCGAAAAGAGGCCCTGCCGAGGACGAGAGCCATGAGATGTTCCTCCTCTGGGCAAGCCCGGGTCCCAGATCCTGTTGTGCCTGTGAATAGGCTGCAGGGGGACGGTGAAGAGCAGCAACAGCTTCCAGGGCTGCCACCTTCCGTGTGGGACAAGGAGCCGGACGTGTGCCTTTTCGGAATCGGGCTCTGCCGAGGACGAGAGCCATGAGATGTTCCTCCTCTGGGCATGCCCGGGTCCTGAATCCTGTTGTGCCTGTGAACAGGCTGCAGGGGGACGGTGAAGACCAGCTACAGCTTTCAGGGCTGCCACCTTCCGTGTGGGACAAGGAGCCGGACGTGTGCCTTCTCGGAAACAGGCTCTGCCGAGGACGAGAGCCATGAGATGTTCCTCCTCTGGGCAAGCCCGGGTCCCAGATCCTGTTGTGCCTGTGAATAGGGTGCAGGGGGACGGTGAAAACCAGCAACATCCTTCAGGGGTTCCAACTTCCGTGTGGGACAAGGAGCCGGACGTGTGCCTTTTCGGAAACAGGCCCTGTCGAGGACGAGAGCCATGAGATGTTCCTCCTCTGGGCAAGCCCGGGTCCCAGATCCTGTTGTGCCTGTGAATAGGCTGCAGGGGGATGGTGAAGACCAGCAACAGCTTTCAGGGCTGCCACCTTCCGTGTGGGACAAGGAGGCGGACGTGTGCCTTCTCGGAAACAGGCTCTGCCGAGGACGAGAGCCATGAGATGTTCCTCCTCTGGGCAAGCCCGGGTCCCAAATCCTGTTGTGCCTGTGAATAGGCTGCAGGGGGACGGTGAAGACCAGCAACAGCTTTCAGGGCTGCCACCTTCCGTGTGGGAAAAGGAGCCGGACGAGTGCCCTTTCGGGAAGAGGATCTGCCGAGGACAAGAGCCATGATATGTTCCTCCTCTGGGCAAGCCCGGGTCCTGAATCCTGTTGTACCTGTGAATAGGCTGCAGGGGGACGGTGAAGACCAGCAACAGCTTTCAGGGCTGCCACCTTCCTTGTGGGACAAGGAGCCGGATGTGTGCCTTTTCGGAATCGGGCTCTGCTGAGGACGAGAGCCATGAGATGTTCCTCCTCTGGGCATGCCCGGGTCCTGAATCCTGTTGTGCCTGTGAATAGGCTGCAGGGGGACGGTGAAGACCAGCAACAGCTTTCAGGGCTGCCACCTTCCGTGTGGGACAAGGAGCCGGACGTGTGCCTTTTCGAAAAGAGGCCCTGCCGAGGACGAGAGCCATGAGATGTTCCTCCTCTGGGCATGCCCGGGTCCTGAATCCTGTTGTGCCTGTGAATAGGCTGCAGGGGGACGGTGAAGACCAGCAACAGCTTTCAGGGCTGCCATCTTCCGTGTGGGACAAGGAGCCGGACGTGTGCCTTTTCGGAATCGGGCTCTGCCGAGGACGAGAGCCATGAGATGTTCCTCCTCTGGGCAAGCCCGCGTCGCGAATCCTGTTGTGCCTGTGAATAGGCTGCAGGGGGACAGTGAAGACCAGCAACAGCTTTCAGGGCTGCCACCTTCCGTGTGGGACAAGGAGCCGGATGTGTGCCTTTTCGGAATCGGGCTCTGCCGAGAAGAGAGCCATGAGATGTTCCTCCTCTGGGCATGTGCGGGTCCTGAATCCTGTTGTGCCTGTGAATAGGCTGCAGGGGGACGGTGAAGAGCAGCAACAGCTTCCAGGGCTGCCACCTTCCGTGTGGGACAAGGAGCCGGACGTGTGCCTTTTCGGAATCGGGCTCTGCCGAGGACGAGAGCCATGAGATGTTCCTCCTTTGGGCATGCCCGGGTCCTGAATCCTGTTGTGCCTGTGAATAGGCTGCAGGGGGACGGTGAAGACCAGCTACAGCTTTCAGGGCTGCCACCTTCCGTGTGGGACAAGGAGCCGGACGTGTGCCTTCTCGGAAACAGGCTCTGCCGAGGACGAGAGCCATGAGATGTTCCTCCTCTGGGCAAGCCCGGGTCCTGAATCCTGTTGTACCTGTGAATAGGCTGCAGGGGGACGGTGAAGACCAGCAACAGCTTTCAGGGCTGCCACCTTCCGTGTGGGACAAGGAGCCGGACGTGTGCCTTTCCGGAATCAGGCTCTGCCGAGGACGAGAGCCATGAGATGTTCCTCCTCTGGGCAAGCCCGGGTCCCAGATCCTGTTGTGTCTGTGAATAGGGTGCAGGGGGACGGTGAAAACCAGCAACATCCTTCAGGGGTTCCAACTTCCGTTTGGGACAAGGAGCCGGACGTGTGCCTTTTCGGAAACAGGCCCTGTCGAGGACGAGAGCCATGAGATGTTCCTCCTCTGGGCAAGCCCGGGTCCCAGATCCTGTTGTGCCTGTGAATAGGCTGCAGGGGGATGGTGAAGACCAGCAACAGCTTTCAGGGCTGCCACCTTCCGTGTGGGACAAGGAGCCGGACGAGTGCCCTTTCGGGAAGAGGATCTGCCGAGGACAAGAGCCATGATATGTTCCTCCTCTGGGCAAGCCCGGGTCCTGAATCCTGTTGTACCTGTGAATAGGCTGCAGGGGGACGGTGAAGACCAGCAACAGCTTTCAGGGCTGCCACCTTCCGTGTGGGACAAGGAGCCGGACTTGTGCCTTTTCAGAAATAGGCACTGCCGAGGACGAGAGCCATGAGATGTTCCTCCTCTGGGCAAGCCCGGGTCCCAGATCCTGTTGTACCTGTGAATAGGCTGCAGGGGGACTTTGAAGACCAGCAACAGCTTTCAGGGCTGCCACCTTCCTTGTGGGACAAGGAGCCGGACGTGTGCCTTTTCGGAATCGGGCTCTGCCGAGGACGAGAGCCATGAGATGTTCCTCCTCTGGGCATGCCCGGGTCCTGAATCCTGTTGTGCCTGTGAATAGGCTGCAGGGGGACGGTGAAGACCAGCAACAGCTTTCAGGGCTGCCACCTTCCGTGTGGGACAAGGAGCCGGACGTGTGCCTTTTCGAAAAGAGGCCCTGCCGAGGACGAGAGCCATGAGATGTTCCTCCTCTGGGCAAGCCCGGGTCCCAGATCCTGTTGTGCCTGTGAATAGGCTGCAGGGGGACGGTGAAGAGCAGCAACAGCTTCCAGGGCTGCCACCTTCCGTGTGGGACAAGGAGCCGGACGTGTGCCTTTTCGGAATCGGGCTCTGCCGAGGACGAGAGCCATGAGATGTTCCTCCTCTGGGCATGCCCGGGTCCTGAATCCTGTTGTGCCTGTGAACAGGCTGCAGGGGGACGGTGAAGACCAGCTACAGCTTTCAGGGCTGCCACCTTCCGTGTGGGACAAGGAGCCGGACGTGTGCCTTCTCGGAAACAGGCTCTGCCGAGGACGAGAGCCATGAGATGTTCCTCCTCTGGGCAAGCCCGGGTCCCAGATCCTGTTGTGCCTGTGAATAGGGTGCAGGGGGACGGTGAAAACCAGCAACATCCTTCAGGGGTTCCAACTTCCGTGTGGGACAAGGAGCCGGACGTGTGCCTTTTCGGAAACAGGCCCTGTCGAGGACGAGAGCCATGAGATGTTCCTCCTCTGGGCAAGCCCGGGTCCCAGATCCTGTTGTGCCTGTGAATAGGCTGCAGGGGGATGGTGAAGACCAGCAACAGCTTTCAGGGCTGCCACCTTCCGTGTGGGACAAGGAGGCGGACGTGTGCCTTCTCGGAAACAGGCTCTGCCGAGGACGAGAGCCATGAGATGTTCCACCTCTGGGCAAGCCCGGGTCCCAAATCCTGTTGTGCCTGTGAATAGGCTGCAGGGGGACGGTGAAGACCAGCAACATCTTTCAGGGCTGCCACCTTCCGTGTGGGAAAAGGAGCCGGACGAGTGCCCTTTCGGGAAGAGGATCTGCCGAGGACAAGAGCCATGATATGTTCCTCCTCTGGGCAAGCCCGGGTCCTGAATCCTGTTGTACCTGTGAATAGGCTGCAGGGGGACGGTGAAGACCAGCAACAGCTTTCAGGGCTGCCACCTTCCTTGTGGGACAAGGAGCCGGATGTGTGCCTTTTCGGAATCGGGCTCTGCTGAGGACGAGAGCCATGAGATGTTCCTCCTCTGGGCATGCCCGGGTCCTGAATCCTGTTGTGCCTGTGAATAGGCTGCAGGGGGACGGTGAAGACCAGCAACAGCTTTCAGGGCTGCCACCTTCCGTGTGGGACAAGGAGCCGGACGTGTGCCTTTTCGACAAGAGGCCCTGCCGAGGACGAGAGCCATGAGATGTTCCTCCTCTGGGCATGCCCGGGTCCTGAATCCTGTTGTGCCTGTGAATAGGCTGCAGGGGGACGGTGAAGACCAGCAACAGCTTTCAGGGCTGCCATCTTCCGTGTGGGACAAGGAGCCGGACGTGTGCCTTTTCGGAATCGGGCTCTGCCGAGGACGAGAGCCATGAGATGTTCCTCCTCTGGGCAAGCCCGCGTCGCGAATCCTGTTGTGCCTGTGAATAGGCTGCAGGGGGACAGTGAAGACCAGCAACAGCTTTCAGGGCTGCCACCTTCCGTGTGGGACAAGGAGCCGGATGTGTGCCTTTTCGGAATCGGGCTCTGCCGAGAAGAGAGCCATGAGATGTTCCTCCTCTGGGCATGTGCGGGTCCTGAATCCTGTTGTGCCTGTGAATAGGCTGCAGGGGGACGGTGAAGAGCAGCAACAGCTTCCAGGGCTGCCACCTTCCGTGTGGGACAAGGAGCCGGACGTGTGCCTTTTCGGAATCGGGCTCTGCCGAGGACGAGAGCCATGAGATGTTCCTCCTCTGGGCATGCCCGGGTCCTGAATCCTGTTGTGCCTGTGAATAGGCTGCAGGGGGACGGTGAAGACCAGCTACAGCTTTCAGGGCTGCCACCTTCCGTGTGGGACAAGGAGCCGGACGTGTGCCTTCTCGGAAACAGGCTCTGCCGAGGACGAGAGCCATGAGATGTTCCTCCTCTGGGCAAGCCCGGGTCCTGAATCCTGTTGTACCTGTGAATAGGCTGCAGGGGGACGGTGAAGACCAGCAACAGCTTTCAGGGCTGCCACCTTCCGTGTGGGACAAGGAGCCGGACGTGTGCCTTTCCGGAATCAGGCTCTGCCGAGGACGAGAGCCATGAGATGTTCCTCCTCTGGGCAAGCCCGGGTCCCAGATCCTGTTGTGTCTGTGAATAGGGTGCAGGGGGACGGTGAAAACCAGCAACATCCTTCAGGGGTTCCAACTTCCGTGTGGGACAAGGAGCCGGACGTGTGCCTTTTCGGAAACAGGCCCTGTCGAGGACGAGAGCCATGAGATGTTCCTCCTCTGGGCAAGCCCGGGTCCCAGATCCTGTTGTGCCTGTGAATAGGCTGCAGGGGGACGGTGAAGACCAGCAACAGCTTTCAGGGCTGCCACCTTCCGTGTGGGACAAGGAGCCGGACGTGTGCCTTTTCGGAAACAGGCCCTGCCGAGGACGAGAGCCATGAGATGTTCCTCCTCTGGGCAAGCCCGCGTCGTGAATCCTGTTGTGCCTGTGAATAGGCTGCAGGGGGACAGTGAAGACCAGCAACAGCTTTCAGGGCTGCCACCTTCCGTGTGGGACAAGGAGCCGGACTTGTGCCTTTTCAGAAATAGGCTCTGCCGAGGACGAGAGCCATGAGATGTTCCTCCTCTGGGCAAGCCCGGGTCCCAGATCCTGTTGTACCTGTGAATAGGCTGCAGGGGGACTTTGAAGACCAGCAACAGCTTTCAGGGCTGCCACCTTCCTTGTGGGACAAGGAGCCGGACGTGTGCCTTTTCGGAATCGGGCTCTGCCGAGGACGAGAGCCATGAGATGTTCCTCCTCTGGGCATGCCCGGGTCCTGAATCCTGTTGTGCCTGTGAATAGGCTGCAGGGGGACGGTGAAGACCAGCAACAGCTTTCAGGGCTGCCACCTTCCGTGTGGGACAAGGAGGCGGATGTGTGCCTTTTCGAAAAGAGGCCCTGCCGAGGACGAGAGCCATGAGATGTTCCTCTTCTGGGCAAGCCCGGGTCCCAGATCCTGTTGTGCCTGTGAATAGGCTGCAGGGGGACGGTGAAGACCAGCAACAGCTTTCAGGGCTGCCACCTTCCGTGTGGGACAAGGAGCCGGACGTGTGCCTTTTCGGAAACAGGCCCTGCCGAGGACGAGAGCCATGAGATGTTCCTCCTCTGGGCAAGCCCGCGTCGTGAATCCTGTTGTGCCTGTGAATAGGCTGCAGGGGGACAGTGAAGACCAGCAACAGCTTTCAGGGCTGCCACCTTCCGTGTGGGACAAGGAGCCGGATGTGTGCCTTTTCGGAATCGGGCTCTGCCGAGAAGAGAGCCATGAGATGTTCCTCCTCTGGGCATGTGCGGGTCCTGAATCCTGTTGTGCCTGTGAATAGGCTGCAGGGGGACGGTGAAGAGCAGCAACAGCTTCCAGGGCTGCCACCTTCCGTGTGGGACAAGGAGCCGGACGTGTGCCTTTTCGGAATCGGGCTCTGCCGAGGACGAGAGCCATGAGATGTTCCTCCTCTGGGCATGCCCGGGTCCTGAATCCTGTTGTGCCTGTGAATAGGCTGCAGGGGGACGGTGAAGACCAGCTACAGCTTTCAGGGCTGCCACCTTCCGTGTGGGACAAGGAGCCGGACGTGTGCCTTCTCGGAAACAGGCTCTGCCGAGGACGAGAGCCATGAGATGTTCCTCCTCTGGGCAAGCCCGGGTCCCAGATCCTGTTGTGCCTGTGAATAGGCTGCAGGGGGACGGTTATAACCAGCAACATCCTTCAGGGGTTCCAACTTCCGTGTGGGACAAGGAGCCGGACGTGTGCCTTTTCGGAAACAGGCCCTGTCGAGGACGAGAGCCATGAGATGTTCCTCCTCTGGGCAAGCCCGGGTCCCAGATCCTGTTGTGCCTGTGAATAGGCTGCAGGGGGATGGTGAAGACCAGCAACAGCTTTCAGGGCTGCCACCTTCCGTGTGGGACAAGGAGGCGGACGTGTGCCTTCTCGGAAACAGGCTCTGCCGAGGACGAGAGCCATGAGATGTTCCTCCTCTGGGCAAGCCCGGGTCCCAAATCCTGTTGTGCCTGTGAATAGGCTGCAGGGGGACGGTGAAGACCAGCAACATCTTTCAGGGCTGCCACCTTCCGTGTGGGACAAGGAGCCGGACGAGTGCCCTTTCGGGAAGAGGATCTGCCGAGGACAAGAGCCATGATATGTTCCTCCTCTGGGCAAGCCCGGGTCCTGAATCCTGTTGTACCTGTGAATAGGCTGCAGGGGGACGGTGAAGACCAGCAACAGCTTTCAGGGCTGCCACCTTCCGTGTGGGACAAGGAGCCGGACTTGTGCCTTTTCAGAAATAGGCTCTGCCGAGGACGAGAGCCATGAGATGTTCCTCCTCTGGGCAAGCCCGGGTCCCAGATCCTGTTGTACCTGTGAATAGGCTGCAGGGGGACTTTGAAGACCAGCAACAGCTTTCAGGGCTGCCACCTTCCTTGTGGGACAAGGAGCCGGACGTGTGCCTTTTCGGAATCGGGCTCTGCCGAGGACGAGAGCCATGAGATGTTCCTCCTCTGGGCATGCCCGGGTCCTGAATCCTGTTGTGCCTGTGAATAGGCTGCAGGGGGACGGTGAAGACCAGCAACAGCTTTCAGGGCTGCCACCTTCCGTGTGGGACAAGGAGGCGGACGTGTGCCTTTTCGAAAAGAGGCCCTGCCGATGACGAGAGCCATGAGATGTTCCTCCTCTGGGCAAGCCCGGGTCCCAGATCCTGTTGTGCCTGTGAATAGGCTGCAGGGGGACGGTGAAGACCAGCAACAGCTTTCAGGGCTGCCACCTTCCGTGTGGGACAAGGAGCCGGACGTGTGCCTTTTCGGAAACAGGCCCTGCCGAGGACGAGAGCCATGAGATGTTCCTCCTCTGGGCAAGCCCGCGTCGTGAATCCTGTTGTGCCTGTGAATAGGCTGCAGGGGGACAGTGAAGACCAGCAACAGCTTTCAGGGCTGCCACCTTCCGTGTGGGACAAGGAGCCGGATGTGTGCCTTTTCGGAATCGGGCTCTGCCGAGAAGAGAGCCATGAGATGTTCCTCCTCTGGGCATGTGCGGGTCCTGAATCCTGTTGTGCCTGTGAATAGGCTGCAGGGGGACGGTGAAGAGCAGCAACAGCTTCCAGGGCTGCCACCTTCCGTGTGGGACAAGGAGCCGGACGTGTGCCTTTTCGGAATCGGGCTCTGCCGAGGACGAGAGCCATGAGATGTTCCTCCTCTGGGCATGCCCGGGTCCTGAATCCTGTTGTGCCTGTGAATAGGCTGCAGGGGGACGGTGAAGACCAGCTACAGCTTTCAGGGCTGCCACCTTCCGTGTGGGACAAGGAGCCGGACGTGTGCCTTCTCGGAAACAGGCCCTGTCGAGGACGAGAGCCATGAGATGTTCCTCCTCTGGGCAAGCCCGGGTCCCAGATCCTGTTGTGCCTGTGAATAGGCTGCAGGGGGATGGTGAAGACCAGCAACAGCTTTCAGGGCTGCCACCTTCCGTGTGGGACAAGGAGCCGGACGTGTGCCTTTCCGGAATCAGGCTCTGCCGAGGACGAGAGCCATGAGATGTTCCTCCTCTGGGCAAGCCCGGGTCCCAAATCCTGTTGTGCCTGTGAATAGGCTGCAGGGGGACGGTGAAGACCAGCAACATCTTTCAGGGCTGCCACCTTCCGTGTGGGACAAGGAGCCGGACGAGTGCTCTTTCGGGAAGAGGATCTGCCGAGGACAAGAGCCATGATATGTTCCTCCTCTGGGCATGCCCGGGTCCTGAATCCTGTTGTGCCTGTGAATAGGCTGCAGGGGGACGGTGAAGACCAGCAACAGCTTTCAGGGCTGCCACCTTCCGTGTGGGACAAGGAGGCGGACGTGTGCCTTTTCGAAAAGAGGCCCTGCCGAGGACGAGAGCCATGAGATGTTCCTCCTCTGGGCAAGCCCGGGTCCCAGATCCTGTTGTGCCTGTGAATAGGCTGCAGGGGGACGGTGAAGACCAGCAACAGCTTTCAGGGCTGCCACCTTCCGTGTGGGACAAGGAGCCGGACGTGTGCCTTTTCGGAAACAGGCCCTGCCGAGGACGAGAGCCATGAGATGTTCCTCCTCTGGGCAAGCCCGCGTCGTGAATCCTGTTGTGCCTGTGAATAGGCTGCAGGGGGACAGTGAAGACCAGCAACAGCTTTCAGGGCTGCCACCTTCTGTGTGGGACAAGGAGGCGGACGTGTGCCTTTTCGAAAAGAGGCTCTGCCGAGGACGAGAGCCATGAGATGTTCCTCCTCTGGGCAAGCCCGGGTCCCAGATCCTGTTGTGCCTGTGAATAGGCTGCAGGGGGACGGTGAAGACCAGCAACAGCTTTCAGGGCTGCCACCTTCCGTGTGGGACAAGGAGCCGGACGTGTGCCTTTCCGGAATCAGGCTCTGCCGAGGACGAGAGCCATGAGATGTTCCTCCTCTGGGCAAGCCCGGGTCCCAGATCCTGTTGTGCCTGTGAATAGGCTGCAGGGGGACGGTGAAAACCAGCAACATCCTTCAGGGGTTCCAACTTCCGTGTGGGACAAGGAGCCGGACGTGTGCCTTTTCGGAAACAGGCCCTGTCGAGGACGAGAGCCATGAGATGTTCCTCCTCTGGGCAAGCCCGGGTCCCAGATCCTGTTGTGCCTGTGAATAGGCTGCAGGGGGATGGTGAAGACCAGCAACAGCTTTCAGGGCTGCCACCTTCCGTGTGGGACAAGGAGCCGGACGTGTGCCTTCTCGGAAACAGGCTCTGCCGAGGACGAGAGCCATGAGATGTTCCTCCTCTGGGCAAGCCCGGGTCCCAAATCCTGTTGTGCCTGTGAATAGGCTGCAGGGGGACGGTGAAGACCAGCAACATCTTTCAGGGCTGCCACCTTCCGTGTGGGACAAGGAGCCGGACGAGTGCCCTTTCGGGAAGAGGATCTGCCGAGGACAAGAGCCATGAGATGTTCCTCCTCTGGGCAAGCCCGGGTCCCAGATCCTGTTGTGCCTGTGAATAGGCTGCAGGGGGACGGTGAAAACCAGCAACATCCTTCAGGGGTTCCAACTTCCGTGTGGGACAAGGAGCCGGACGTGTGCCTTTTCGGAAACAGGCCCTGTCGAGGACGAGAGCCATGAGATGTTCCTCCTCTGGGCAAGCCCGGGTCCTGAATCCTGTTGTACCTGTGAATAGGCTGCAGGGGGACGGTGAAGACCAGCAACAGCTTTCAGAGCTGCCACCTTCCGTGTGGGACAAGGAGCCGGACGTGTGCCTTTTCGGAAATAGGCTCTGCCGAGGACGAGAGCCATGAGATGTTCCTCCTCTGGGCAAGCCCGGGTCCCAGATCCTGTTGTACCTGTGAATAGGCTGCAGGGGGACGGTGAAGACCAGCAACAGCTTTCAGGGCTGCCACCTTCCTTGTGGGACAAGGAGCCGGATGTGTGCCTTTTCGGAATCGGGCTCTGCTGAGGACGAGAGCCATGAGATGTTCCTCCTCTGGGCATGCCCGGGTCCTGAATCCTGTTGTGCCTGTGAATAGGCTGCAGGGGGACGGTGAAGACCAGCAACAGCTTTCAGGGCTGCCACCTTCCGTGTGGGACAAGGAGCCGGACGTGTGCCTTTTCGACAAGAGGCCCTGCCGAGGACGAGAGCCATGAGATGTTCCTCCTCTGGGCATGCCCGGGTCCTGAATCCTGTTGTGCCTGTGAATAGGCTGCAGGGGGACGGTGAAGACCAGCAACAGCTTTCAGGGCTGCCATCTTCCGTGTGGGACAAGGAGCCGGACGTGTGCCTTTTCGGAATCGGGCTCTGCCGAGGACGAGAGCCATGAGATGTTCCTCCTCTGGGCAAGCCCGCGTCGTGAATCCTGTTGTGCCTGTGAATAGGCTGCAGGGGGACAGTGAAGACCAGCAACAGCTTTCAGGGCTGCCACCTTCCGTGTGGGACAAGGAGCCGGATGTGTGCCTTTTCGGAATCGGGCTCTGCCGAGAAGAGAGCCATGAGATGTTCCTCCTCTGGGCATGTGCGGGTCCTGAATCCTGTTGTGCCTGTGAATAGGCTGCAGGGGGACGGTGAAGAGCAGCAACAGCTTCCAGGGCTGCCACCTTCCGTGTGGGACAAGGAGCCGGACGTGTGCCTTTTCGAAAAGAGGCCCTGCCGAGGACGAGAGCCATGAGATGTTCCTCCTCTGGGCATGCCCGGGTCCTGAATCCTGTTGTGCCTGTGAATAGGCTGCAGGGGGACGGTGAAGACCAGCTACAGCTTTCAGGGCTGCCACCTTCCGTGTGGGACAAGGAGCCGGACGTGTGCCTTCTCGGAAACAGGCTCTGCCGAGGACGAGAGCCATGAGATGTTCCTCCTCTGGGCAAGCCCGGGTCCTGAATCCTGTTGTACCTGTGAATAGGCTGCAGGGGGACGGTGAAGACCAGCAACAGCTTTCAGGGCTGCCACCTTCCGTGTGGGACAAGGAGCCGGACGTGTGCCTTTCCGGAATCAGGCTCTGCCGAGGACGAGAGCCATGAGATGTTCCTCCTCTGGGCAAGCCCGGGTCCCAGATCCTGTTGTGCCTGTGAATAGGCTGCAGGGGGACGGTGAAAACCAGCAACATCCTTCAGGGGTTCCAACTTCCGTGTGGGACAAGGAGCCGGATGTGTGCCTTTTCGGAAACAGGCCCTGTCGAGGACGAGAGCCATGAGATGTTCCTCCTCTGGGCAAGCCCGGGTCCCAGATCCTGTTGTGCCTGTGAATAGGCTGCAGGGGGATGGTGAAGACCAGCAACAGCTTTCAGGGCTGCCACCTTCCGTGTGGGACAAGGAGGCGGACGTGTGCCTTCTCGGAAACAGGCTCTGCCGAGGACGAGAGCCATGAGATGTTCCTCCTCTGGGCAAGCCCGGGTCCCAAATCCTGTTGTGCCTGTGAATAGGCTGCAGGGGGACGGTGAAGACCAGCAACATCTTTCAGGGCTGCCACCTTCCGTGTGGGACAAGGAGCCGGACGAGTGCCCTTTCGGGAAGAAGATCTGCCGAGGACAAGAGCCATGATATGTTCCTCCTCTGGGCAAGCCCGGGTCCTGAATCCTGTTGTACCTGTGAATAGGCTGCAGGGGGACGGTGAAGACCAGCAACAGCTTTCAGGGCTGCCACCTTCCGTGTGGGACAAAGAGCCGGACTTGTGCCTTTTCAGAAATAGGCTCTGCCGAGGACGAGAGCCATGAGATGTTCCTCCTCTGGGCAAGCCCGGGTCCCAGATCCTGTTGTACCTGTGAATAGGCTGCAGGGGGACGGTGAAGAGCAGCAACAGCTTTCAGGGCTGCCACCTTCCTTGTGGGACAAGGAGCCGGACGTGTGCCTTTTCGGAATCGGGCTCTGCCGAGGACGAGAGCCATGAGATGTTCCTCCTCTGGGCATGCCCGGGTCCTGAATCCTGTTGTGCCTGTGAATAGGCTGCAGGGGGACGGTGAAAACCAGCAACATCCTTCAGGGGTTCCAACTTCCGTGTGGGACAAGGAGCCGGACGTGTGCCTTTTCGGAATCAGGCCCTGTCGAGGACGAGAGCCATGAGATGTTCCTCCTCTGGGCAAGCCCGGGTCCCAGATCCTGTTGTGCCTGTGAATAGGCTGCAGGGGGATGGTGAAGACCAGCAACAGCTTTCAGGGCTGCCACCTTCCGTGTGGGACAAGGAGGCGGACGTGTGCCTTCTCGGAAACAGGCTCTGCCGAGGACGAGAGCCATGAGATGTTCCTCCTCTGGGCAAGCCCGGGTCCCAAATCCTGTTGTGCCTGTGAATAGGCTGCAGGGGGACGGTGAAGACCAGCAACATCTTTCAGGGCTGCCACCTTCCGTGTGGGACAAGGAGCCGGACGAGTGCTCTTTCGGGAAGAGGATCTGCCGAGGACAAGAGCCATGATATGTTCCTCCTCTGGGCATGCCCGGGTCCTGAATCCTGTTGTGCCTGTGAATAGGCTGCAGGGGGACGGTGAAGACCAGCAACAGCTTTCAGGGCTGCCACCTTCCGTGTGGGACAAGGAGGCGGACGTGTGCCTTTTCGAAAAGAGGCCCTGCCGAGGACGAGAGCCATGAGATGTTCCTCCTCTGGGCAAGCCCGGGTCCCAGATCCTGTTGTGCCTGTGAATAGGCTGCAGGGGGACGGTGAAGACCAGCAACAGCTTTCAGGGCTGCCACCTTCCGTGTGGGACAAGGAGCCGGACGTGTGCCTTTTCGGAAACAGGCCCTGCCGAGGACGAGAGCCATGAGATGTTCCTCCTCTGGGCAAGCCCGGGTCCCAGATCCTGTTGTGCCTGTGAATAGGCTGCAGGGGGACGGTGAAAACCAGCAACATCCTTCAGGGGTTCCAACTTCCGTGTGGGACAAGGAGCCGGACGTGTGCCTTTTCGGAAACAGGCCCTGTCGAGGACGAGAGCCATGAGATGTTCCTCCTCTGGGCAAGCCCGGGTCCCAGATCCTGTTGTGCCTGTGAATAGGCTGCAGGGGGATGGTGAAGACCAGCAACAGCTTTCAGGGCTGCCACCTTCCGTGTGGGACAAGGAGCCGGACGTGTGCCTTCTCGGAAACAGGCTCTGCCGAGGACGAGAGCCATGAGATGTTCCTCCTCTGGGCAAGCCCGGGTCCCAAATCCTGTTGTGCCTGTGAATAGGCTGCAGGGGGACGGTGAAGACCAGCAACATCTTTCAGGGCTGCCACCTTCCGTGTGGGACAAGGAGCCGGACGAGTGCCCTTTCGGGAAGAGGATCTGCCGAGGACAAGAGCCATGAGATGTTCCTCCTCTGGGCAAGCCCGGGTCCCAGATCCTGTTGTGCCTGTGAATAGGCTGCAGGGGGACGGTGAAAACCAGCAACATCCTTCAGGGGTTCCACCTTCCGTGTGGGACAAGGAGGCGGACGTGTGCCTTCTCGGAAACAGGCTCTGCCGAGGACGAGAGCCATGAGATGTTCCTCCTCTGGGCAAGCCCGGGTCCCAAATCCTGTTGTACCTGTGAATAGGCTGCAGGGGGACGGTGAAGACCAGCAACAGCTTTCAGGGCTGCCACCTTCCTTGTGGGACAAGGAGCCGGAACTGTGCCTTTTCAGAATCGGGCTCTGCCGAGGACGAGAGCCATGAGATGTTCCTCCTCTGGGCATGCCCGGGTCCTGAATCCTGTTGTGCCTGTGAATAGGCTGCAGGGGGACGGTGAAGACCAGCAACAGCTTTCAGGGCTGCCACCTTCCGTGTGGGACAAGGAGCCGGACGTGTGCCTTTTCGAAAAGAGGCCCTGCCGAGGACGAGAGCCATGAGATGTTGCTCCTCTGGGCAAGCCCGGGTCCCAGATCCTGTTGTGCCTGTGAATAGGCTGCAGGGGGACGGTGAAGACCAGCAACAGGTTTCAGGGCTGCCACCTTCCGTGTGGACAAGGAGCCGGACGTGTGCCTTTTCGGAAACAGGCCCTGCCGAGGACGAGAGCCATGAGATGTTCCTCCTCTGGGCAAGCCCGCGTCGTGAATCCTGTTGTGCCTGTGAATAGGCTGCAGGGGGACGGTGAAGACCAGCAACAGCTTTCAGGGCTGCCTCCTTCCGTGTGGGACAAGGAGCCGGACGTGTGCCTTTTCGGAAATAGGCTCTGCCGAGGACGAGAGCTATGAGATGTTCCTCCTCTGGGCAAGCCCGGGTCCCAGATCCTGTTGTACCTGTGAATAGGCTGCAGGGGGACGGTGAAGACCAGCAACAGCTTTCAGGGCTGCCACCTTCCTTGTGGGACAAGGAGCCGGAAGTGTGCCTTTTCGGAATCGGGCTCTGCTGAGGACGAGAGCCATGAGATGTTCCTCCTCTGGGCATGCCCGGGTCCTGAATCCTGTTGTGCCTGTGAATAGGCTGCAGGGGGACGGTGAAGACCAGCAACAGCTTTCAGGGCTGCCACCTTCCGTGTGGGACAAGGAGCCGGACGTGTGCCTTTTCGACAAGAGGCCCTGCCGAGGACGAGAGCCATGAGATGTTCCTCCTCTGGGCATGCCCGGGTCCTGAATCCTGTTGTGCCTGTGAATAGGCTGCAGGGGGACGGTGAAGACCAGCAACAGCTTTCAGGGCTGCCATCTTCCGTGTGGGACAAGGAGCCGGACGTGTGCCTTTTCGGAATCGGGCTCTGCCGAGGACGAGAGCCATGAGATGTTCCTCCTCTGGGCAAGCCCGCGTCGTGAATCCTGTTGTGCCTGTGAATAGGCTGCAGGGGGACAGTGAAGACCAGCAACAGCTTTCAGGGCTGCCACCTTCCGTGTGGGACAAGGAGCCGGATGTGTGCCTTTTCGGAATCGGGCTCTGCCGAGAAGAGAGCCATGAGATGTTCCTCCTCTGGGCATGTGCGGGTCCTGAATCCTGTTGTGCCTGTGAATAGGCTGCAGGGGGACGGTGAAGAGCAGCAACAGCTTCCAGGGCTGCCACCTTCCGTGTGGGACAAGGAGCCGGACGTGTGCCTTTTCGAAAAGAGGCCCTGCCGAGGACGAGAGCCATGAGATGTTCCTCCTCTGGGCATGCCCGGGTCCTGAATCCTGTTGTGCCTGTGAATAGGCTGCAGGGGGACGGTGAAGACCAGCTACAGCTTTCAGGGCTGCCACCTTCCGTGTGGGACAAGGAGCCGGACGTGTGCCTTCTCGGAAACAGGCTCTGCCGAGGACGAGAGCCATGAGATGTTCCTCCTCTGGGCAAGCCCGGGTCCTGAATCCTGTTGTACCTGTGAATAGGCTGCAGGGGGACGGTGAAGACCAGCAACAGCTTTCAGGGCTGCCACCTTCCGTGTGGGACAAGGAGCCGGACGTGTGCCTTTCCGGAATCAGGCTCTGCCGAGGACGAGAGCCATGAGATGTTCCTCCTCTGGGCAAGCCCGGGTCCCAGATCCTGTTGTGCCTGTGAATAGGCTGCAGGGGGACGGTGAAAACCAGCAACATCCTTCAGGGGTTCCAACTTCCGTGTGGGACAAGGAGCCGGATGTGTGCCTTTTCGGAAACAGGCCCTGTCGAGGACGAGAGCCATGAGATGTTCCTCCTCTGGGCAAGCCCGGGTCCCAGATCCTGTTGTGCCTGTGAATAGGCTGCAGGGGGATGGTGAAGACCAGCAACAGCTTTCAGGGCTGCCACCTTCCGTGTGGGACAAGGAGGCGGACGTGTGCCTTCTCGGAAACAGGCTCTGCCGAGGACGAGAGCCATGAGATGTTCCTCCTCTGGGCAAGCCCGGGTCCCAAATCCTGTTGTGCCTGTGAATAGGCTGCAGGGGGACGGTGAAGACCAGCAACATCTTTCAGGGCTGCCACCTTCCGTGTGGGACAAGGAGCCGGACGAGTGCCCTTTCGGGAAGAAGATCTGCCGAGGACAAGAGCCATGATATGTTCCTCCTCTGGGCAAGCCCGGGTCCTGAATCCTGTTGTACCTGTGAATAGGCTGCAGGGGGACGGTGAAGACCAGCAACAGCTTTCAGGGCTGCCACCTTCCGTGTGGGACAAAGAGCCGGACTTGTGCCTTTTCAGAAATAGGCTCTGCCGAGGACGAGAGCCATGAGATGTTCCTCCTCTGGGCAAGCCCGGGTCCCAGATCCTGTTGTACCTGTGAATAGGCTGCAGGGGGACGGTGAAGAGCAGCAACAGCTTTCAGGGCTGCCACCTTCCTTGTGGGACAAGGAGCCGGACGTGTGCCTTTTCGGAATCGGGCTCTGCCGAGGACGAGAGCCATGAGATGTTCCTCCTCTGGGCATGCCCGGGTCCTGAATCCTGTTGTGCCTGTGAATAGGCTGCAGGGGGACGGTGAAAACCAGCAACATCCTTCAGGGGTTCCAACTTCCGTGTGGGACAAGGAGCCGGACGTGTGCCTTTTCGGAATCAGGCCCTGTCGAGGACGAGAGCCATGAGATGTTCCTCCTCTGGGCAAGCCCGGGTCCCAGATCCTGTTGTGCCTGTGAATAGGCTGCAGGGGGATGGTGAAGACCAGCAACAGCTTTCAGGGCTGCCACCTTCCGTGTGGGACAAGGAGGCGGACGTGTGCCTTCTCGGAAACAGGCTCTGCCGAGGACGAGAGCCATGAGATGTTCCTCCTCTGGGCAAGCCCGGGTCCCAAATCCTGTTGTGCCTGTGAATAGGCTGCAGGGGGACGGTGAAGACCAGCAACATCTTTCAGGGCTGCCACCTTCCGTGTGGGACAAGGAGCCGGACGAGTGCTCTTTCGGGAAGAGGATCTGCCGAGGACAAGAGCCATGATATGTTCCTCCTCTGGGCATGCCCGGGTCCTGAATCCTGTTGTGCCTGTGAATAGGCTGCAGGGGGACGGTGAAGACCAGCAACAGCTTTCAGGGCTGCCACCTTCCGTGTGGGACAAGGAGGCGGACGTGTGCCTTTTCGAAAAGAGGCCCTGCCGAGGACGAGAGCCATGAGATGTTCCTCCTCTGGGCAAGCCCGGGTCCCAGATCCTGTTGTGCCTGTGAATAGGCTGCAGGGGGACGGTGAAGACCAGCAACAGCTTTCAGGGCTGCCACCTTCCGTGTGGGACAAGGAGCCGGACGTGTGCCTTTTCGGAAACAGGCCCTGCCGAGGACGAGAGCCATGAGATGTTCCTCCTCTGGGCAAGCCCGGGTCCCAGATCCTGTTGTGCCTGTGAATAGGCTGCAGGGGGACGGTGAAAACCAGCAACATCCTTCAGGGGTTCCAACTTCCGTGTGGGACAAGGAGCCGGACGTGTGCCTTTTCGGAAACAGGCCCTGTCGAGGACGAGAGCCATGAGATGTTCCTCCTCTGGGCAAGCCCGGGTCCCAGATCCTGTTGTGCCTGTGAATAGGCTGCAGGGGGATGGTGAAGACCAGCAACAGCTTTCAGGGCTGCCACCTTCCGTGTGGGACAAGGAGGCGGACGTGTGCCTTCTCGGAAACAGGCTCTGCCGAGGACGAGAGCCATGAGATGTTCCTCCTCTGGGCAAGCCCGGGTCCCAAATCCTGTTGTGCCTGTGAATAGGCTGCAGGGGGACGGTGAAGACCAGCAACATCTTTCAGGGCTGCCACCTTCCGTGTGGGACAAGGAGCCGGACGAGTGCCCTTTCGGGAAGAGGATCTGCCGAGGACAAGAGCCATGAGATGTTCCTCCTCTGGGCAAGCCCGGGTCCCAGATCCTGTTGTGCCTGTGAATAGGCTGCAGGGGGACGGTGAAAACCAGCAACATCCTTCAGGGGTTCCACCTTCCGTGTGGGACAAGGAGGCGGACGTGTGCCTTCTCGGAAACAGGCTCTGCCGAGGACGAGAGCCATGAGATGTTCCTCCTCTGGGCAAGCCCGGGTCCAAAATCCTGTTGTACCTGTGAATAGGCTGCAGGGGGACGGTGAAGACCAGCAACAGCTTTCAGGGCTGCCACCTTCCTTGTGGGACAAGGAGCCGGAACTGTGCCTTTTCAGAATCGGGCTCTGCCGAGGACGAGAGCCATGAGATGTTCCTCCTCTGGGCATGCCCGGGTCCTGAATCCTGTTGTGCCTGTGAATAGGCTGCAGGGGGACGGTGAAGACCAGCAACAGCTTTCAGGGCTGCCACCTTCCGTGTGGGACAAGGAGCCGGACGTGTGCCTTTTCGAAAAGAGGCCCTGCCGAGGACGAGAGCCATGAGATGTTGCTCCTCTGGGCAAGCCCGGGTCCCAGATCCTGTTGTGCCTGTGAATAGGCTGCAGGGGGACGGTGAAGACCAGCAACAGGTTTCAGGGCTGCCACCTTCCGTGTGGACAAGGAGCCGGACGTGTGCCTTTTCGGAAACAGGCCCTGCCGAGGACGAGAGCCATGAGATGTTCCTCCTCTGGGCAAGCCCGCGTCGTGAATCCTGTTGTGCCTGTGAATAGGCTGCAGGGGGACGGTGAAGACCAGCAACAGCTTTCAGGGCTGCCTCCTTCCGTGTGGGACAAGGAGCCGGACGTGTGCCTTTTCGGAAATAGGCTCTGCCGAGGACGAGAGCTATGAGATGTTCCTCCTCTGGGCAAGCCCGGGTCCCAGATCCTGTTGTACCTGTGAATAGGCTGCAGGGGGACGGTGAAGACCAGCAACAGCTTTCAGGGCTGCCACCTTCCTTGTGGGACAAGGAGCCGGATGTGTGCCTTTTCGGAATCGGGCTCTGCTGAGGACGAGAGCCATGAGATGTTCCTCCTCTGGGCATGCCCGGGTCCTGAATCCTGTTGTGCCTATGAATAGGCTGCAGGGGGACGGTGAAGACCAGCAACAGCTTTCAGGGCTGCCACCTTCCGTGTGGGACAAGGAGCCGGACGTGTGCCTTTTCGACAAGAGGCCCTGCCGAGGACGAGAGCCATGAGATGTTCCTCCTCTGGGCATGCCCGGGTCCTGAATCCTGTTGTGCCTATGAATAGGCTGCAGGGGGACGGTGAAGACCAGCAACAGCTTTCAGGGCTGCCACCTTCCGTGTGGGACAAGGAGCCGGACTTGTGCCTTTTCAGAAATAGGCTCTGCCGAGGACGAGAGCCATGAGATGTTCCTCCTCTGGGCAAGCCCGGGTCCCAGATCCTGTTGTACCTGTGAATAGGCTGCAGGGGGACTTTGAAGACCAGCAACAGCTTTCAGGGCTGCCACCTTCCGTGTGGGACAAGGAGGCGGACGTGTGCCTTCTCGGAAACAGGCTCTGCCGAGGACGAGAGCCATGAGATGTTCCTCCTCTGGGCATGCCCGGGTCCTGAATCCTGTTGTGCCTGTGAATAGGCTGCAGGGGGACGGTGAAGACCAGCAACAGCTTTCAGGGCTGCCACCTTCCGTGTGGGACAAGGAGCCGGACGTGTGCCTTTTCGAAAAGAGGCCCTGCCGAGGACGAGAGCCATGAGATGTTCCTCCTCTGGGCAAGCCCGGGTCCCAGATCCTGTTGTGCCTGTGAATAGGCTGCAGGGGGACGGTGAAGACCAGCAACAGCTTTCAGGGCTGCCACCTTCCGTGTGGGACAAGGAGCCGGACGTGTGCCTTTTCGGAAACAGGCCCTGCCGAGGACGAGAGCCATGAGATGTTCCTCCTCTGGGCAAGCCCGCGTCGTGAATCCTGTTGTGCCTGTGAATAGGCTGCAGGGGGACGGTGAAGACCAGCAACATCTTTCAGGGCTGCCACCTTCCGTGTGGGACAAGGAGCCGGACGAGTGCCCTTTCGGGAAGAGGATCTGCCGAGGACAAGAGCCATGAGATGTTCCTCCTCTGGGCAAGCCCGGGTCCCAGATCCTGTTGTGCCTGTGAATAGGCTGCAGGGGGACGGTGAAAACCAGCAACATCCTTCAGGGGTTCCAACTTCCGTGTGGGACAAGGAGCCGGACGTGTGCCTTTTCGGAAACAGGCCCTGTCGAGGACGAGAGCCATGAGATGTTCCTCCTCTGGGCAAGCCCGGGTCCTGAATCCTGTTGTACCTGTAAATAGGCTGCAGGGGGACGGTGAAGACCAGCAACAGCTTTCAGAGCTGCCACCTTCCGTGTGGGACAAGGAGCCGGACGTGTGCCTTTTCGGAAATAGGCTCTGCCGAGGACGAGAGCCATGAGATGTTCCTCCTCTGGGCAAGCCCGGGTCCCAGATCCTGTTGTACCTGTGAATAGGCTGCAGGGGGACGGTGAAGACCAGCAACAGCTTTCAGGGCTGCCACCTTCCTTGTGGGACAAGGAGCCGGATGTGTGCCTTTTCGGAATCGGGCTCTGCTGAGGACGAGAGCCATGAGATGTTCCTCCTCTGGGCATGCCCGGGTCCTGAATCCTGTTGTGCCTGTGAATAGGCTGCAGGGGGACGGTGAAGACCAGCAACAGCTTTCAGGGCTGCCACCTTCCGTGTGGGACAAGGAGCCGGACGTGTGCCTTTTCGACAAGAGGCCCTGCCGAGGACGAGAGCCATGAGATGTTCCTCCTCTGGGCATGCCCGGGTCCTGAATCCTGTTGTGCCTGTGAATAGGCTGCAGGGGGACGGTGAAGACCAGCAACAGCTTTCAGGGCTGCCATCTTCCGTGTGGGACAAGGAGCCGGACGTGTGCCTTTTCGGAATCGGGCTCTGCCGAGGACGAGAGCCATGAGATGTTCCTCCTCTGGGCAAGCCCGCGTCGTGAATCCTGTTGTGCCTGTGAATAGGCTGCAGGGGGACAGTGAAGACCAGCAACAGCTTTCAGGGCTGCCACCTTCCGTGTGGGACAAGGAGCCGGATGTGTGCCTTTTCGGAATCGGGCTCTGCCGAGAAGAGAGCCATGAGATGTTCCTCCTCTGGGCATGTGCGGGTCCTGAATCCTGTTGTGCCTGTGAATAGGCTGCAGGGGGACGGTGAAGAGCAGCAACAGCTTCCAGGGCTGCCACCTTCCGTGTGGGACAAGGAGCCGGACGTGTGCCTTTTCGAAAAGAGGCCCTGCCGAGGACGAGAGCCATGAGATGTTCCTCCTCTGGGCATGCCCGGGTCCTGAATCCTGTTGTGCCTGTGAATAGGCTGCAGGGGGACGGTGAAGACCAGCTACAGCTTTCAGGGCTGCCACCTTCCGTGTGGGACAAGGAGCCGGACGTGTGCCTTCTCGGAAACAGGCTCTGCCGAGGACGAGAGCCATGAGATGTTCCTCCTCTGGGCAAGCCCGGGTCCTGAATCCTGTTGTACCTGTGAATAGGCTGCAGGGGGACGGTGAAGACCAGCAACAGCTTTCAGGGCTGCCACCTTCCGTGTGGGACAAGGAGCCGGACGTGTGCCTTTCCGGAATCAGGCTCTGCCGAGGACGAGAGCCATGAGATGTTCCTCCTCTGGGCAAGCCCGGGTCCCAGATCCTGTTGTGCCTGTGAATAGGCTGCAGGGGGACGGTGAAAACCAGCAACATCCTTCAGGGGTTCCAACTTCCGTGTGGGACAAGGAGCCGGATGTGTGCCTTTTCGGAAACAGGCCCTGTCGAGGACGAGAGCCATGAGATGTTCCTCCTCTGGGCAAGCCCGGGTCCCAGATCCTGTTGTGCCTGTGAATAGGCTGCAGGGGGATGGTGAAGACCAGCAACAGCTTTCAGGGCTGCCACCTTCCGTGTGGGACAAGGAGGCGGACGTGTGCCTTCTCGGAAACAGGCTCTGCCGAGGACGAGAGCCATGAGATGTTCCTCCTCTGGGCAAGCCCGGGTCCCAAATCCTGTTGTGCCTGTGAATAGGCTGCAGGGGGACGGTGAAGACCAGCAACATCTTTCAGGGCTGCCACCTTCCGTGTGGGACAAGGAGCCGGACGAGTGCCCTTTCGGGAAGAAGATCTGCCGAGGACAAGAGCCATGATATGTTCCTCCTCTGGGCAAGCCCGGGTCCTGAATCCTGTTGCACCTGTGAATAGGCTGCAGGGGGACGGTGAAGACCAGCAACAGCTTTCAGGGCTGCCACCTTCCGTGTGGGACAAAGAGCCGGACTTGTGCCTTTTCAGAAATAGGCTCTGCCGAGGACGAGAGCCATGAGATGTTCCTCCTCTGGGCAAGCCCGGGTCCCAGATCCTGTTGTACCTGTGAATAGGCTGCAGGGGGACGGTGAAGAGCAGCAACAGCTTTCAGGGCTGCCACCTTCCTTGTGGGACAAGGAGCCGGACGTGTGCCTTTTCGGAATCGGGCTCTGCCGAGGACGAGAGCCATGAGATGTTCCTCCTCTGGGCATGCCCGGGTCCTGAATCCTGTTGTGCCTGTGAATAGGCTGCAGGGGGACGGTGAAAACCAGCAACATCCTTCAGGGGTTCCAACTTCCGTGTGGGACAAGGAGCCGGACGTGTGCCTTTTCGGAATCAGGCCCTGTCGAGGACGAGAGCCATGAGATGTTCCTCCTCTGGGCAAGCCCGGGTCCCAGATCCTGTTGTGCCTGTGAATAGGCTGCAGGGGGATGGTGAAGACCAGCAACAGCTTTCAGGGCTGCCACCTTCCGTGTGGGACAAGGAGGCGGACGTGTGCCTTCTCGGAAACAGGCTCTGCCGAGGACGAGAGCCATGAGATGTTCCTCCTCTGGGCAAGCCCGGGTCCCAAATCCTGTTGTGCCTGTGAATAGGCTGCAGGGGGACGGTGAAGACCAGCAACATCTTTCAGGGCTGCCACCTTCCGTGTGGGACAAGGAGCCGGACGAGTGCTCTTTCGGGAAGAGGATCTGCCGAGGACAAGAGCCATGATATGTTCCTCCTCTGGGCATGCCCGGGTCCTGAATCCTGTTGTGCCTGTGAATAGGCTGCAGGGGGACGGTGAAGACCAGCAACAGCTTTCAGGGCTGCCACCTTCCGTGTGGGACAAGGAGGCGGACGTGTGCCTTTTCGAAAAGAGGCCCTGCCGAGGACGAGAGCCATGAGATGTTCCTCCTCTGGGCAAGCCCGGGTCCCAGATCCTGTTGTGCCTGTGAATAGGCTGCAGGGGGACGGTGAAGACCAGCAACAGCTTTCAGGGCTGCCACCTTCCGTGTGGGACAAGGAGCCGGACGTGTGCCTTTTCGGAAACAGGCCCTGCCGAGGACGAGAGCCATGAGATGTTCCTCCTCTGGGCAAGCCCGGGTCCCAGATCCTGTTGTGCCTGTGAATAGGCTGCAGGGGGACGGTGAAAACCAGCAACATCCTTCAGGGGTTCCAACTTCCGTGTGGGACAAGGAGCCGGACGTGTGCCTTTTCGGAAACAGGCCCTGTCGAGGACGAGAGCCATGAGATGTTCCTCCTCTGGGCAAGCCCGGGTCCCAGATCCTGTTGTGCCTGTGAATAGGCTGCAGGGGGATGGTGAAGACCAGCAACAGCTTTCAGGGCTGCCACCTTCCGTGTGGGACAAGGAGGCGGACGTGTGCCTTCTCGGAAACAGGCTCTGCCGAGGACGAGAGCCATGAGATGTTCCTCCTCTGGGCAAGCCCGGGTCCCAAATCCTGTTGTGCCTGTGAATAGGCTGCAGGGGGACGGTGAAGACCAGCAACATCTTTCAGGGCTGCCACCTTCCGTGTGGGACAAGGAGCCGGACGTGTGCCCTTTCGGGAAGAGGATCTGCCGAGGACTAGAGCCATGAGATGTTCCTCCTCTGGGCAAGCCCGGGTCCCAGATCCTGTTGTGCCTGTGAATAGGCTGCAGGGGGACGGTGAAAACCAGCAACATCCTTCAGGGGTTCCAACTTCCGTGTGGGACAAGGAGCCGGACGTGTGCCTTTTCGGAAACAGGCCCTGTCGAGGACGAGAGCCATGAGATGTTCCTCCTCTGGGCAAGCCCGGGTCCTGAATCCTGTTGTACCTGTGAATAGGCTGCAGGGGGACGGTGAAGACCAGCAACAGCTTTCAGAGCTGCCACCTTCCGTGTGGGACAAGGAGCCGGACGTGTGCCTTTTCGGAAATAGGCTCTGCCGAGGACGAGAGCCATGAGATGTTCCTCCTCTGGGCAAGCCCGGGTCCCAGATCCTGTTGTACCTGTGAATAGGCTGCAGGGGGACGGTGAAGACCAGCAACAGCTTTCAGGGCTGCCACCTTCCTTGTGGGACAAGGAGCCGGACCTGTGCCTTTTCAGAATCGGGCTCTGCCGAGGACGAGAGCCATGAGATGTTCCTCCTCTGGGCATGCCCGGGTCCTGAATCCTGTTGTGCCTGTGAATAGGCTGCAGGGGGACGGTGAAGACCAGCAACAGCTTTCAGGGCTGCCACCTTCCGTGTGGGACAAGGAGCCGGACGTGTGCCTTTTCGAAAAGAGGCCCTGCCGAGGACGAGAGCCATGAGATGTTGCTCCTCTGGGCAAGCCCGGGTCCCAGATCCTGTTGTGCCTGTGAATAGGCTGCAGGGGGACGGTGAAGACCAGCAACAGGTTTCAGGGCTGCCACCTTCCGTGTGGACAAGGAGCCGGACGTGTGCCTTTTCGGAAACAGGCCCTGCCGAGGACGAGAGCCATGAGATGTTCCTCCTCTGGGCAAGCCCGCGTCGTGAATCCTGTTGTGCCTGTGAATAGGCTGCAGGGGGACGGTGAAGACCAGCAACAGCTTTCAGGGCTGCCTCCTTCCGTGTGGGACAAGGAGCCGGACGTGTGCCTTTTCGGAAATAGGCTCTGCCGAGGACGAGAGCTATGAGATGTTCCTCCTCTGGGCAAGCCCGGGTCCCAGATCCTGTTGTACCTGTGAATAGGCTGCAGGGGGACGGTGAAGACCAGCAACAGCTTTCAGGGCTGCCACCTTCCTTGTGGGACAAGGAGCCGGATGTGTGCCTTTTCGGAATCGGGCTCTGCTGAGGACGAGAGCCATGAGATGTTCCTCCTCTGGGCATGCCCGGGTCCTGAATCCTGTTGTGCCTGTGAATAGGCTGCAGGGGGACGGTGAAGACCAGCAACAGCTTTCAGGGCTGCCACCTTCCGTGTGGGACAAGGAGCCGGACGTGTGCCTTTTCGACAAGAGGCCCTGCCGAGGACGAGAGCCATGAGATGTTCCTCCTCTGGGCATGCCCGGGTCCTGAATCCTGTTGTGCCTATGAATAGGCTGCAGGGGGACGGTGAAGACCAGCAACAGCTTTCAGGGCTGCCACCTTCCTTGTGGGACAAGGAGCCGGACCTGTGCCTTTTCGGAATCGGGCTCTGCCGAGGACGAGAGCCATGAGATGTTCCTCCTCTGGGCATGCCCGGGTCCTGAATCCTGTTGTGCCTGTGAATAGGCTGCAGGGGGACGGTGAAGACCAGCAACAGCTTTCAGGGCTGCCATCTTCCGTGTGGGACAAGGAGCCGGACGTGTGCCTTTTCGGAATCGGGCTCTGCCGAGGACGAGAGCCATGAGATGTTCCTCCTCTGGGCAAGCCCGCGTCGTGAATCCTGTTGTACCTGTGAATAGGCTGCAGGGGGACGGTGAAGACCAGCAACAGCTTTCAGGGCTGCCACCTTCCGTGTGGGACAAGGAGCCGGATGTGTGCCTTTTCGGAATCGGGCTCTGCCGAGAAGAGAGCCATGAGATGTTCCTCCTCTGGGCATGTGCGGGTCCTGAATCCTGTTGTGCCTGTGAATAGGCTGCAGGGGGACGGTGAAGAGCAGCAACAGCTTCCAGGGCTGCCACCTTCCGTGTGGGACAAGGAGCCGGACGTGTGCCTTTTCGACAAGAGGCCCTGCCGAGGACGAGAGCCATGAGATGTTCCTCCTCTGGGCATGCCCGGGTCCTGAATCCTGTTGTGCCTGTGAATAGGCTGCAGGGGGACGGTGAAGACCAGCAACAGCTTTCAGGGCTGCCACCTTCCGTGTGGGACAAGGAGGCGGACGTGTGCCTTTTCGAAAAGAGGCCCTGCCGAGGACGAGAGCCATGAGATGTTCCTCCTCTGGGCAAGCCCGGGTCCCAGATCCTGTTGTGCCTGTGAATAGGCTGCAGGGGGACGGTGAAGACCAGCAACAGCTTTCAGGGCTGCCACCTTCCGTGTGGGACAAGGAGCCGGACGTGTGCCTTTTCGGAAACAGGCCCTGCCGAGGACGAGAGCCATGAGATGTTCCTCCTCTGGGCAAGCCCGCGTCGTGAATCCTGTTGTGCCTGTGAATAGGCTGCAGGGGGACAGTGAAGACCAGCAACAGCTTTCAGGGCTGCCACCTTCCGTGTGGGACAAGGAGCCGGATGTGTGCCTTTTCGGAATCGGGCTCTGCCGAGAAGAGAGCCATGAGATGTTCCTCCTCTGGGCATGTGCGGGTCCTGAATCCTGTTGTGCCTGTGAATAGGCTGCAGGGGGACGGTGAAGAGCAGCAACAGCTTCCAGGGCTGCCACCTTCCGTGTGGGACAAGGAGCCGGACGTGTGCCTTTTCGGAATCGGGCTCTGCCGAGGACGAGAGCCATGAGATGTTCCTCCTCTGGGCATGCCCGGGTCCTGAATCCTGTTGTGCCTGTGAATAGGCTGCAGGGGGACGGTGAAGACCAGCTACAGCTTTCAGGGCTGCCACCTTCCGTGTGGGACAAGGAGCCGGACGTGTGCCTTCTCGGAAACAGGCTCTGCCGAGGACGAGAGCCATGAGATGTTCCTCCTCTGGGCAAGCCCGGGTCCCAGATCCTGTTGTGCCTGTGAATAGGCTGCAGGGGGACGGTGAAAACCAGCAACATCCTTCAGGGGTTCCAACTTCCGTGTGGGACAAGGAGCCGGACGTGTGCCTTTTCGGAAACAGGCCCTGTCGAGGACGATAGCCATGAGATGTTCCTCCTCTGGGCAAGCCCGGGTCCCAGATCCTGTTGTGCCTGTGAATAGGCTGCAATGGGATGGTGAAGACCAGCAACAGCTTTCAGGGCTGCCACCTTCCGTGTGGGACAAGGAGGCGGACGTGTGCCTTCTCGGAAACAGGCTGTGCCGAGGACGAGAGCCATGAGATGTTCCTCCTCTGGGCAAGCCCGGGTCCCAAATCCTGTTGTGCCTGTGAATAGGCTGCAGGGGGACGGTGAAGACCAGCAACATCTTTCAGGGCTGCCACCTTCCGTGTGGGACAAGGAGCCGGACGAGTGCCCTTTCGGGAAGAGGATCTGCCGAGGACAAGAGCCATGATATGTTCCTCCTCTGGGCATGCCCGGGTCCTGAATCCTGTTGTGCCTGTGAATAGGCTGCAGGGGGACGGTGAAGACCAGCAACATCTTTCAGGGCTGCCACCTTCCGTGTGGGACAAGGAGCCGGACGTGTGCCTTTTCGAAAAGAGGCCCTGCCGAGGCCGAGAGCCATGAGATGTTCCTCCTCTGGGCAAGCCCGGGTCCCAGATCCTGTTGTGCCTGTGAATAGGCTGCAGGGGGACGGTGAAGACCAGCAACAGCTTTCAGGGCTGCCACCTTCCGTGTGGGACAAGGAGCCGGACTTGTGCCTTCTCGGAAACAGGCTCTGCCGAGGACGAGAGCCATGAGATGTTCCTCCTCTGGGCAAGCCCGGGTCCCAGATCCTGTTGTGCCTGTGAATAGGCTGCAGGGGGACGGTGAAAACCAGCAACATCCTTCAGGGGTTCCAACTTCCGTGTGGGACAAGGAGCCGGACGTGTGCCTTTTCGGAAACAGGCCCTGTCGAGGACGAGAGCCATGAGATGTTCCTCCTCTGGGCAAGCCCGGGTCCTGAATCCTGTTGTACCTGTGAATAGGCTGCAGGGGGACGGTGAAGACCAGCAACAGCTTTCAGGGCTGCCACCTTCCTTGTGGGACAAGGAGCCGGACGTGTGCCTTTTCGAAAAGAGGCCCTGCCGAGGACGAGAGCCATGAGATGTTCCTCCTCTGGGCAAGCCCGGGTCCCAGATCCTGTTGTGCATGTGAATAGGCTGCAGGGGGACGGTGAAGACCAGCAACAGCTTTCAGGGCTGCCACCTTCCGTGTGGGACAAGGAGCCGGACGTGTGCCTTTTCGGAAACAGGCCCTGCTGGGGACGAGAGCCATGAGATGTTCCTCCTCTGGGCAAGCCCGCGTCGTGAATCCTGTTGTGCCTGTGAATAGGCTGCAGGGGGACAGTGAAGACCAGCAACAGCTTTCAGGGCTGCCACCTTCCGTGTGGGACAAGGAGCCGGATGTGTGCCTTTTCGGAAATAGGCTCTGCCGAGGACGAGAGCTATGAGATGTTCCTCCTCTGGGCAAGCCCAGGTCCCAGATCCTGTTGTACCTGTGAATAGGCTGCAGGGGGACGGTGAAGACCAGCAACAGCTTTCAGGGCTGCCACCTTCCTTGTGGGACAAGGAGCCGGATGTGTGCCTTTTCGGAATCAGGCTCTGCCGAGGACGAGAGCCATGAGATGTTCCTCCTCTGGGCATGCCCGGGTCCTGAATCCTGTTGTGCCTGTGAATAGGCTGCAGGGGGACGGTGAAGACCAGCAACAGCTTTCAGGGCTGCCACCTTCCGTGTGGGACAAGGAGCCGGACGTGTGCCTTTTCGACAAGAGGCCCTGCCGAGGACGAGAGCCATGAGATGTTCCTCCTCTGGGCATGCCCGGGTCCTGAATCCTGTTGTGCCTATGAATAGGCTGCAGGGGGACGGTGAAGACCAGCAACAGCTTTCAGGGCTGCCACCTTCCTTGTGGGACAAGGAGCCGGACGTGTGCCTTTTCGGAATCGGGCTCTGCCGAGGACGAGAGCCATGAGATGTTCCTCCTCTGGGCATGCCCGGGTCCTGAATCCTGTTGTGCCTGTGAATAGGCTGCAGGGGGACGGTGAAGACCAGCAACAGCTTTCAGGGCTGCCATCTTCCGTGTGGGACAAGGAGCCGGACGTGTGCCTTTTCGGAATCGGGCTCTGCCGAGGACGAGAGCCATGAGATGTTCCTCCTCTGGGCAAGCCCGCGTCGTGAATCCTGTTGTGCCTGTGAATAGGCTGCAGGGGGACAGTGAAGACCAGCAACAGCTTTCAGGGCTGCCACCTTCCGTGTGGGACAAGGAGCAGGATGTGTGCCTTTTCGGAATCGGGCTCTGCCGAGAAGAGAGCCATGAGATGTTCCTCCTCTGGGCATGTGCGGGTCCTGAATCCTGTTGTGCCTGTGAATAGGCTGCAGGGGGACGGTGAAGAGCAGCAACAGCTTCCAGGGCTGCCACCTTCCGTGTGGGACAAGGAGCCGGACGTGTGCCTTTTCGAAAAGAGGCCCTGCCGAGGACGAGAGCCATGAGATGTTCCTCCTCTGGGCATGCCCGGGTCCTGAATCCTGTTGTGCCTGTGAATAGGCTGCAGGGGGACGGTGAAGACCAGCTACAGCTTTCAGGGCTGCCACCTTCCGTGTGGGACAAGGAGGCGGACGTGTGCCTTCTCGGAAACAGGCTCTGCCGAGGACGAGAGCCATGAGATGTTCCTCCTCTGGGCAAGCCCGGGTCCTGAATCCTGTTGTACCTGTGAATAGGCTGCAGGGGGACGGTGAAGACCAGCAACAGCTTTCAGGGCTGCCACCTTCCGTGTGGGACAAGGAGCCGGACGTGTGCCTTTCCGGAATCAGGCTCTGCCGAGGACGAGAGCCATGAGATGTTCCTCCTCTGGGCAAGCCCGGGTCCCAGATCCTGTTGTGCCTGTGAATAGGCTGCAGGGGGACGGTGAAAACCAGCAACATCCTTCAGGGGTTCCAACTTCCGTGTGGGACAAGGAGCCGGACGTGTGCCTTTTCGGAAACAGGCCCTGTCGAGGACGAGAGCCATGAGATGTTCCTCCTCTGGGCAAGCCCGGGTCCCAGATCCTGTTGTGCCTGTGAATAGGCTGCAGGGGGATGGTGAAGACCAGCAACAGCTTTCAGGGCTGCCACCTTCCGTGTGGGACAAGGAGGCGGACGTGTGCCTTCTCGGAAACAGGCTCTGCCGAGGACGAGAGCCATGAGATGTTCCTCCTCTGGGCAAGCCCGGGTCCCAAATCCTGTTGTGCCTGTGAATAGGCTGCAGGGGGACGGTGAAGACCAGCAACATCTTTCAGGGCTGCCACCTTCCGTGTGGGACAAGGAGCCGGACGAGTGCCCTTTCGGGAAGAGGATCTGCCGAGGACAAGAGCCATGATATGTTCCTCCTCTGGGCAAGCCCGGGTCCTGAATCCTGTTGTACCTGTGAATAGGCTGCAGGGGGACGGTGAAGACCAGCAACAGCTTTCAGGGCTGCCACCTTCCGTGTGGGACAAGGAGCCGGACTTGTGCCTTTTCAGAAATAGGCTCTGCCGAGGACGAGAGCCATGAGATGTTCCTCCTCTGGGCAAGCCCGGGTCCCAGATCCTGTTGTACCTGTGAATAGGCTGCAGGGGGACTTTGAAGACCAGCAACAGCTTTCAGGGCTGCCACCTTCCTTGTGGGACAAGGAGCCGGACGTGTGCCTTTTCGGAATCGGGCTCTGCCGAGGACGAGAGCCATGAGATGTTCCTCCTCTGGGCATGCCCGGGTCCTGAATCCTGTTGTGCCTGTGAATAGGCTGCAGGGGGACGGTGAAGACCAGCAACAGCTTTCAGGGCTGCCACCTTCCGTGTGGGACAAGGAGGCGGACGTGTGCCTTTTCGAAAAGAGGCCCTGCCGAGGACGAGAGCCATGAGATGTTCCTCCTCTGGGCAAGCCCGGGTCCCAGATCCTGTTGTGCCTGTGAATAGGCTGCAGGGGGACGGTGAAGACCAGCAACATCTTTCAGGGCTGCCACCTTCCGTGTGGGACAAGGAGCCGGACGTGTGCCTTTTCGGAAACAGGCCCTGCCGAGGACGAGAGCCATGAGATGTTCCTCCTCTGGGCAAGCCCGCGTCGTGAATCCTGTTGTGCCTGTGAATAGGCTGCAGGGGGACAGTGAAGACCAGCAACAGCTTTCAGGGCTGCCACCTTCCGTGTGGGACAAGGAGCCGGATGTGTGCCTTTTCGGAATCGGGCTCTGCCGAGAAGAGAGCCATGAGATGTTCCTCCTCTGGGCATGTGCGGGTCCTGAATCCTGTTGTGCCTGTGAATAGGCTGCAGGGGGACGGTGAAGAGCAGCAACAGCTTCCAGGGCTGCCACCTTCCGTGTGGGACAAGGAGCCGGACGTGTGCCTTTTCGGAATCGGGCTCTGCCGAGGACGAGAGCCATGAGATGTTCCTCCTCTGGGCATGCCCGGGTCCTGAATCCTGTTGTGCCTGTGAATAGGCTGCAGGGGGACGGTGAAGACCAGCTACAGCTTTCAGGGCTGCCACCTTCCGTGTGGGACAAGGAGCCGGACGTGTGCCTTCTCGGAAACAGGCTCTGCCGAGGACGAGAGCCATGAGATGTTCCTCCTCTGGGCAAGCCCGGGTCCCAGATCCTGTTGTGCCTGTGAATAGGCTGCAGGGGGACGGTGAAAACCAGCAACATCCTTCAGGGGTTCCAACTTCCGTGTGGGACAAGGAGCCGGACGTGTGCCTTTTCGGAAACAGGCCCTGTCGAGGACGATAGCCATGAGATGTTCCTCCTCTGGGCAAGCCCGGGTCCCAGATCCTGTTGTGCCTGTGAATAGGCTGCAATGGGATGGTGAAGACCAGCAACAGCTTTCAGGGCTGCCACCTTCCGTGTGGGACAAGGAGGCGGACGTGTTCCTTCTCGGAAACAGGCTGTGCCGAGGACGAGAGCCATGAGATGTTCCTCCTCTGGGCAAGCCCGGGTCCCAAATCCTGTTGTGCCTGTGAATAGGCTGCAGGGGGACGGTGAAGACCAGCAACATCTTTCAGGGCTGCCACCTTCCGTGTGGGACAAGGAGCCGGACGAGTGCCCTTTCGGGAAGAGGATCTGCCGAGGACAAGAGCCATGATATGTTCCTCCTCTGGGCATGCCCGGGTCCTGAATCCTGTTGTGCCTGTGAATAGGCTGCAGGGGGACGGTGAAGACCAGCAACAGCTTTCAGGGCTGCCACCTTCCGTGTGGGACAAGGAGCCGGACGTGTGCCTTTTCGAAAAGAGGCCCTGCCGAGGCCGAGAGCCATGAGATGTTCCTCCTCTGGGCAAGCCCGGGTCCCAGATCCTGTTGTGCCTGTGAATAGGCTGCAGGGGGACGGTGAAGACCAGCAACAGCTTTCAGGGCTGCCACCTTCCGTGTGGGACAAGGAGCCGGACTTGTGCCTTCTCGGAAACAGGCTCTGCCGAGGACGAGAGCCATGAGATGTTCCTCCTCTGGGCAAGCCCGGGTCCCAGATCCTGTTGTGCCTGTGAATAGGCTGCAGGGGGACGGTGAAAACCAGCAACATCCTTCAGGGGTTCCAACTTCCGTGTGGGACAAGGAGCCGGACGTGTGCCTTTTCGGAAACAGGCCCTGTCGAGGACGAGAGCCATGAGATGTTCCTCCTCTGGGCAAGCCCGGGTCCTGAATCCTGTTGTACCTGTGAATAGGCTGCAGGGGGACGGTGAAGACCAGCAACAGCTTTCAGGGCTGCCACCTTCCTTGTGGGACAAGGAGCCGGACGTGTGCCTTTTCGAAAAGAGGCCCTGCCGAGGACGAGAGCCATGAGATGTTCCTCCTCTGGGCAAGCCCGGGTCCCAGATCCTGTTGTGCATGTGAATAGGCTGCAGGGGGACGGTGAAGACCAGCAACAGCTTTCAGGGCTGCCACCTTCCGTGTGGGACAAGGAGCCGGACGTGTGCCTTTTCGGAAACAGGCCCTGCTGGGGACGAGAGCCATGAGATGTTCCTCCTCTGGGCAAGCCCGCGTCGTGAATCCTGTTGTGCCTGTGAATAGGCTGCAGGGGGACAGTGAAGACCAGCAACAGCTTTCAGGGCTGCCACCTTCCGTGTGGGACAAGGAGCCGGATGTGTGCCTTTTCGGAAATAGGCTCTGCCGAGGACGAGAGCTATGAGATGTTCCTCCTCTGGGCAAGCCCAGGTCCCAGATCCTGTTGTACCTGTGAATAGGCTGCAGGGGGACGGTGAAGACCAGCAACAGCTTTCAGGGCTGCCACCTTCCTTGTGGGACAAGGAGCCGGATGTGTGCCTTTTCGGAATCAGGCTCTGCTGAGGACGAGAGCCATGAGATGTTCCTCCTCTGGGCATGCCCGGGTCCTGAATCCTGTTGTGCCTGTGAATAGGCTGCAGGGGGACGGTGAAGACCAGCAACAGCTTTCAGGGCTGCCACCTTCCGTGTGGGACAAGGAGCCGGACGTGTGCCTTTTCGACAAGAGGCCCTGCCGAGGACGAGAGCCATGAGATGTTCCTCCTCTGGGCATGCCCGGGTCCTGAATCCTGTTGTGCCTATGAATAGGCTGCAGGGGGACGGTGAAGACCAGCAACAGCTTTCAGGGCTGCCACCTTCCTTGTGGGACAAGGAGCCGGACGTGTGCCTTTTCGGAATCGGGCTCTGCCAAGGACGAGAGCCATGAGATGTTCCTCCTCTGGGCATGCCCGGGTCCTGAATCCTGTTGTGCCTGTGAATAGGCTGCAGGGGGACGGTGAAGACCAGCAACAGCTTTCAGGGCTGCCATCTTCCGTGTGGGACAAGGAGCCGGACGTGTGCCTTTTCGGAATCGGGCTCTGCCGAGGACGAGAGCCATGAGATGTTCCTCCTCTGGGCAAGCCCGCGTCGTGAATCCTGTTGTGCCTGTGAATAGGCTGCAGGGGGACAGTGAAGACCAGCAACAGCTTTCAGGGCTGCCACCTTCCGTGTGGGACAAGGAGCAGGATGTGTGCCTTTTCGGAATCGGGCTCTGCCGAGAAGAGAGCCATGAGATGTTCCTCCTCTGGGCATGTGCGGGTCCTGAATCCTGTTGTGCCTGTGAATAGGCTGCAGGGGGACGGTGAAGAGCAGCAACAGCTTCCAGGGCTGCCACCTTCCGTGTGGGACAAGGAGCCGGACGTGTGCCTTTTCGGAATCGGGCTCTGCCGAGGACGAGAGCCATGAGATGTTCCTCCTCTGGGCATGCCCGGGTCCTGAATCCTGTTGTGCCTGTGAATAGGCTGCAGGGGGACGGTGAAGACCAGCTACAGCTTTCAGGGCTGCCACCTTCCGTGTGGGACAAGGAGCCGGACGTGTGCCTTCTCGGAAACAGGCTCTGCCGAGGACGAGAGCCATGAGATGTTCCTCCTCTGGGCAAGCCCGGGTCCTGAATCCTGTTGTACCTGTGAATAGGCTGCAGGGGGACGGTGAAGACCAGCAACAGCTTTCAGGGCTGCCACCTTCCGTGTGGGACAAGGAGCCGGACGTGTGCCTTTCCGGAATCAGGCTCTGCCGAGGACGAGAGCCATGAGATGTTCCTCCTCTGGGCAAGCCCGGGTCCCAGATCCTGTTGTGCCTGTGAATAGGCTGCAGGGGGACGGTGAAAACCAGCAACATCCTTCAGGGGTTCCAACTTCCGTTTGGGACAAGGAGCCGGACGTGTGCCTTTTCGGAAACAGGCCCTGTCGAGGACGAGAGCCATGAGATGTTCCTCCTCTGGGCAAGCCCGGGTCCCAGATCCTGTTGTGCCTGTGAATAGGCTGCAGGGGGATGGTGAAGACCAGCAACAGCTTTCAGGGCTGCCACCTTCCGTGTGGGACAAGGAGGCGGACGTGTGCCTTCTCGGAAACAGGCTCTGCCGAGGACGAGAGCCATGAGATGTTCCTCCTCTGGGCAAGCCCGGGTCCCAAATCCTGTTGTGCCTGTGAATAGGCTGCAGGGGGACGGTGAAGACCAGCAACATCTTTCAGGGCTGCCACCTTCCGTGTGGGACAAGGAGCCGGACGAGTGCCCTTTCGGGAAGAGGATCTGCCGAGGACAAGAGCCATGATATGTTCCTCCTCTGGGCAAGCCCGGGTCCTGAATCCTGTTGTACCTGTGAATAGGCTGCAGGGGGACGGTGAAGACCAGCAACAGCTTTCAGGGCTGCCACCTTCCGTGTGGGACAAGGAGCCGGACTTGTGCCTTTTCAGAAATAGGCTCTGCCGAGGACGAGAGCCATGAGATGTTCCTCCTCTGGGCAAGCCCGGGTCCCAGATCCTGTTGTACCTGTGAATAGGCTGCAGGGGGACTTTGAAGACCAGCAACAGCTTTCAGGGCTGCCACCTTCCTTGTGGGACAAGGAGCCGGACGTGTGCCTTTTCGGAATCGGGCTCTGCCGAGGACGAGAGCCATGAGATGTTCCTCCTCTGGGCATGCCCGGGTCCTGAATCCTGTTGTGCCTGTGAATAGGCTGCAGGGGGACGGTGAAGACCAGCAACAGCTTTCAGGGCTGCCACCTTCCGTGTGGGACAAGGAGGCGGACGTGTGCCTTTTCGAAAAGAGGCCCTGCCGAGGACGAGAGCCATGAGATGTTCCTCCTCTGGGCAAGCCCGGGTCCCAGATCCTGTTGTGCCTGTGAATAGGCTGCAGGGGGACGGTGAAGACCAGCAACAGCTTTCAGGGCTGCCACCTTCCGTGTGGGACAAGGAGCCGGACGTGTGCCTTTTCGGAAACAGGCCCTGCCGAGGACGAGAGCCATGAGATGTTCCTCCTCTGGGCAAGCCCGCGTCGTGAATCCTGTTGTGCCTGTGAATAGGCTGCAGGGGGACAGTGAAGACCAGCAACAGCTTTCAGGGCTGCCACCTTCCGTGTGGGACAAGGAGCCGGATGTGTGCCTTTTCGGAATCGGGCTCTGCCGAGAAGAGAGCCATGAGATGTTCCTCCTCTGGGCATGTGCGGGTCCTGAATCCTGTTGTGCCTGTGAATAGGCTGCAGGGGGACGGTGAAGAGCAGCAACAGCTTCCAGGGCTGCCACCTTCCGTGTGGGACAAGGAGCCGGACGTGTGCCTTCTCGGAAACAGGCTCTGCCGAGGACGAGAGCCATGAGATGTTCCTCCTCTGGGCAAGCCCGGGTCCCAGATCCTGTTGTGCCTGTGAATAGGCTGCAGGGGGACGGTTAAAACCAACAACATCCTTCAGGGGTTCCAACTTCCGTGTGGGACAAGGAGCCGGACGTGTGCCTTTTCGGAAACAGGCCCTGTCGAGGACGAGAGCCATGAGATGTTCCTCCTCTGGGCAAGCCCGGGTCCCAGATCCTGTTGTGCCTGTGAATAGGCTGCAGGGGGATGGTGAAGACCAGCAACAGCTTTCAGGGCTGCCACCTTCCGTGTGGGACAAGGAGGCGGACGTGTGCCTTCTCGGAAACAGGCTCTGCCGAGGACGAGAGCCATGAGATGTTCCTCCTCTGGGCAAGCCCGGGTCCCAAATCCTGTTGTGCCTGTGAATAGGCTGCAGGGGGACGGTGAAGACCAGCAACATCTTTCAGGGCTGCCACCTTCCGTGTGGGAAAAGGAGCCGGACGAGTGCCCTTTCGGGAAGAGGATCTGCCGAGGACAAGAGCCATGATATGTTCCTCCTCTGGGCAAGCCCGGGTCCTGAATCCTGTTGTACCTGTGAATAGGCTGCAGGGGGATGGTGAAGACCAGCAACAGCTTTCAGGGCTGCCACCTTCCGTGTGGGACAAGGAGCCGGACGTGTGCCTTTTTGAAAAGAGGCCCTGCCGAGGACGAGAGCCATGAGATGTTCCTCCTCTGGGCAAGCCCGGGTCCCAGATCCTGTTGTACCTGTGAATAGGCTGCAGGGGGACTTTGAAGACCAGCAACAGCTTTCAGGGCTGCCACCTTCCTTGTGGGACAAGGAGCCGGACGTGTGCCTTTTCGGAATCGGGCTCTGCCGAGGACGAGAGCCATGAGATGTTCCTCCTCTGGGCATGCCCGGGTCCTGAATCCTGTTGTGCCTGTGAATAGGCTGCAGGGGGACGGTGAAGACCAGCAACAGCTTTCAGGGCTGCCACCTTCCGTGTGGGACAAGGAGGCGGACGTGTGCCTTTTCGGAATCAGGCTCTGCCGAGGACGAGAGCCATGAGATGTTCCTCCTCTGGGCAAGCCCGGGTCCCAGATCCTGTTGTGCCTGTGAATAGGCTGCAGGGGGACGGTGAAGACCAGCAACAGCTTTCAGGGCTGCCACCTTCCGTGTGGGACAAGGAGCCGGACGTCTGCCTTTTCGGAAAGAGGCCCTGCCGAGGACGAGAGCCATGAGATGTTCCTCCTCTGGGCAAGCCCGCGTCGTGAATCCTGTTGTGCCTGTGAATAGGCTGCAGGGGGACAGTGAAGACCAGCAACAGCTTTCAGGGCTGCCACCTTCCGTGTGGGACAAGGAGCCGGATGTGTGCCTTTTCGGAATCGGGCTCTGCCGAGAAGAGAGCCATGAGATGTTCCTCCTCTGGGCATGTGCGGGTCCTGAATCCTGTTGTGCCTGTGAATAGGCTGCAGGGGGACGGTGAAGAGCAGCAACAGCTTCCAGGGCTGCCACCTTCCGTGTGGGACAAGGAGCCGGACGTGTGCCTTTTCGGAATCGGGCTCTGCCGAGGACGAGAGCCATGAGATGTTCCTCCTCTGGGCATGCCCGGGTCCTGAATCCTGTTGTGCCTGTGAATAGGCTGCAGGGGGACGGTGAAGACCAGCTACAGCTTTCAGGGCTGCCACCTTCCGTGTGGGACAAGGAGCCGGACGTGTGCCTTCTCGGAAACAGGCCCTGTCGAGGACGAGAGCCATGAGATGTTCCTCCTCTGGGCAAGCCCGGGTCCCAGATCCTGTTGTGCCTGTGAATAGGCTGCAATGGGATGGTGAAGACCAGCAACAGCTTTCAGGGCTGCCACCTTCCATGTGGGACAAGGAGGCGGACGTGTGCCTTCTCGGAAACAGGCTCTGCCGAGGACGAGAGCCATGAGATGTTCCTCCTCTGGGCAAGCCCGGGTCCCAAATCCTGTTGTGCCTGTGAATAGGCTGCAGGGGGACGGTGAAGACCAGCAACATCTTTCAGGGCTGCCACCTTCCGTGTGGGACAAGGAGCCGGACGAGTGCCCTTTCGGGAAGAGGATCTGCCGAGGACAAGAGCCATGATATGTTCCTCCTCTGGGCATGCCCGGGTCCTGAATCCTGTTGTGCCTGTGAATAGGCTGCAGGGGGACGGTGAAGACCAGCAACAGCTTTCAGGGCTGCCACCTTCCGTGTGGGACAAGGAGCCGGACGTGTGCCTTTTCGAAAAGAGGCCCTGCCGAGGCCGAGAGCCATGAGATGTTCCTCCTCTGGGCAAGCCCGGGTCCCAGATCCTGTTGTGCCTGTGAATAGGCTGCAGGGGGACGGTGAAGACCAGCAACAGCTTTCAGGGCTGCCACCTTCCGTGTGGGACAAGGAGCCGGACTTGTGCCTTCTCGGAAACAGGCTCTGCCGAGGACGAGAGCCATGAGATGTTCCTCCTCTGGGCAAGCCCGGGTCCCAGATCCTGTTGTGCCTGTGAATAGGCTGCAGGGGGACGGTGAAAACCAGCAACATCCTTCAGGGGTTCCAACTTCCGTGTGGGACAAGGAGCCGGACGTGTGCCTTTTCGGAAACAGGCCCTGTCGAGGACGAGAGCCATGAGATGTTCCTCCTCTGGGCAAGCCCGGGTCCTGAATCCTGTTGTACCTGTGAATAGGCTGCAGGGGGACGGTGAAGACCAGCAACAGCTTTCAGGGCTGCCACCTTCCTTGTGGGACAAGGAGCCGGACGTGTGCCTTTTCGAAAAGAGGCCCTGCCGAGGACGAGAGCCATGAGATGTTCCTCCTCTGGGCAAGCCCGGGTCCCAGATCCTGTTGTGCATGTGAATAGGCTGCAGGGGGACGGTGAAGACCAGCAACAGCTTTCAGGGCTGCCACCTTCCGTGTGGGACAAGGAGCCGGACGTGTGCCTTTTCGGAAACAGGCCCTGCCGAGGACGAGAGCCATGAGATGTTCCTCCTCTGGGCAAGCCCGCGTCGTGAATCCTGTTGTGCCTGTGAATAGGCTGCAGGGGGACAGTGAAGACCAGCAACAGCTTTCAGGGCTGCCACCTTCCGTGTGGGACAAGGAGCCGGACGTGTGCCTTTTCGGAAATAGGCTCTGCCGAGGACGAGAGCTATGAGATGTTCCTCCTCTGGGCAAGCCCAGGTCCCAGATCCTGTTGTACCTGTGAATAGGCTGCAGGGGGACGGTGAAGACCAGCAACAGCTTTCAGGGCTGCCATCTTCCTTGTGGGACAAGGAGCCGGATGTGTGCCTTTTCGGAATCAGGCTCTGCTGAGGACGAGAGCCATGAGATGTTCCTCCTCTGGGCATGCCCGGGTCCTGAATCCTGTTGTGCCTGCGAATAGGCTGCAGGGGGACGGTGAAGACCAGCAACAGCTTTCAGGGCTGCCACCTTCCGTGTGGGACAAGGAGCCGGACGTGTGCCTTTTCGACAAGAGGCCCTGCCGAGGACGAGAGCCATGAGATGTTCCTCCTCTGGGCAAGCCCGCGTCGTGAATCCTGTTGTGCCTGTGAATAGGCTGCAGGGGGACGGTGAAGACCAGCAACAGCTTTCAGGGCTGCCACCTTCCTTGTGGGACAAGGAGCCGGACCTGTGCCTTTTCGGAATCGGGCTCTGCCGAGGACGAGAGCCATGAGATGTTCCTCCTCTGGGCATGCCCGGGTCCTGAATCCTGTTGTGCCTGTGAATAGGCTGCAGGGGGACGGTGAAGACCAGCAACAGCTTTCAGGGCTGCCATCTTCCGTGTGGGACAAGGAGCCGGACGTGTGCCTTTTCGGAATCGGGCTCTGCCGAGGACGAGAGCCATGAGATGTTCCTCCTCTGGGCAAGCCCGCGTCGTGAATCCTGTTGTGCCTGTGAATAGGCTGCAGGGGGACAGTGAAGACCAGCAACAGCTTTCAGGGCTGCCACCTTCCGTGTGGGACAAGGAGCCGGATGTGTGCCTTTTCGGAATCGGGCTCTGCCGAGAAGAGAGCCATGAGATGTTCCTCCTCTGGGCATGTGCGGGTCCTGAATCCTGTTGTGCCTGTGAATAGGCTGCAGGGGGACGGTGAAGAGCAGCAACAGCTTCCAGGGCTGCCACCTTCCGTGTGGGACAAGGAGCCGGACGTGTGCCTTTTCGGAATCGGGCTCTGCCGAGGACGAGAGCCATGAGATGTTCCTCCTCTGGGCATGCCCGGGTCCTGAATCCTGTTGTGCCTGTGAATAGGCTGCAGGGGGACGGTGAAGACCAGCTACAGCTTTCAGGGCTGCCACCTTCCGTGTGGGACAAGGAGCCGGACGTGTGCCTTCTCGGAAACAGGCTCTGCCGAGGACGAGAGCCATGAGATGTTCCTCCTCTGGGCAAGCCCGGGTCCTGAATCCTGTTGTACCTGTGAATAGGCTGCAGGGGGACGGTGAAGACCAGCAACAGCTTTCAGGGCTGCCACCTTCCGTGTGGGACAAGGAGCCGGACGTGTGCCTTTCCGGAATCAGGCTCTGCCGAGGACGAGAGCCATGAGATGTTCCTCCTCTGGGCAAGCCCGGGTCCCAGATCCTGTTGTGCCTGTGAATAGGCTGCAGGGGGACGGTGAAAACCAGCAACATCCTTCAGGGGTTCCAACTTCCGTGTGGGACAAGGAGCCGGACGTGTGCCTTTTCGGAAACAGGCCCTGTCGAGGACGAGAGCCATGAGATGTTCCTCCTCTGGGCAAGCCCGGGTCCCAGATCCTGTTGTGCCTGTGAATAGGCTGCAGGGGGATGGTGAAGACCAGCAACAGCTTTCAGGGCTGCCACCTTCCGTGTGGGACAAGGAGGCGGACGTGTGCCTTCTCGGAAACAGGCTCTGCCGAGGACGAGAGCCATGAGATGTTCCTCCTCTGGGCAAGCCCGGGTCCCAAATCCTGTTGTGCCTGTGAATAGGCTGCAGGGGGACGGTGAAGACCAGCAACATCTTTCAGGGCTGCCACCTTCCGTGTGGGACAAGGAGCCGGACGAGTGCCCTTTCGGGAAGAGGATCTGCCGAGGACAAGAGCCATGATATGTTCCTCCTCTGGGCAAGCCCGGGTCCTGAATCCTGTTGTACCTGTGAATAGGCTGCAGGGGGACGGTGAAGACCAGCAACAGCTTTCAGGGCTGCCACCTTCCGTGTGGGACAAGGAGCCGGACTTGTGCCTTTTCAGAAATAGGCTCTGCCGAGGACGAGAGCCATGAGATGTTCCTCCTCTGGGCAAGCCCGGGTCCCAGATCCTGTTGTACCTGTGAATAGGCTGCAGGGGGACTTTGAAGACCAGCAACAGCTTTCAGGGCTGCCACCTTCCTTGTGGGACAAGGAGCCGGACGTGTGCCTTTTCGGAATCGGGCTCTGCCGAGGACGAGAGCCATGAGATGTTCCTCCTCTGGGCATGTGCGGGTCCTGAATCCTGTTGTGCCTGTGAATAGGCTGCAGGGGGACGGTGAAGACCAGCAACAGCTTTCAGGGCTGCCACCTTCCGTGTGGGACAAGGAGGCGGACGTGTGCCTTTTCGAAAAGAGGCCCTGCCGAGGACGAGAGCCATGAGATGTTCCTCCTCTGGGCAAGCCCGGGTCCCAGATCCTGTTGTGCCTGTGAATAGGCTGCAGGGGGACGGTGAAGACCAGCAACAGCTTTCAGGGCTGCCACCTTCCGTGTGGGACAAGGAGCCGGACGTGTGCCTTTTCGGAAACAGGCCCTGCCGAGGACGAGAGCCATGAGATGTTCCTCCTCTGGGCAAGCCCGCGTCGTGAATCCTGTTGTGCCTGTGAATAGGCTGCAGGGGGACAGTGAAGACCAGCAACAGCTTTCAGGGCTGCCACCTTCCGTGTGGGACAAGGAGCCGGATGTGTGCCTTTTCGGAATCGGGCTCTGCCGAGAAGAGAGCCATGAGATGTTCCTCCTCTGGGCATGTGCGGGTCCTGAATCCTGTTGTGCCTGTGAATAGGCTGCAGGGGGACGGTGAAGAGCAGCAACAGCTTCCAGGGCTGCCACCTTCCGTGTGGGACAAGGAGCCGGACGTGTGCCTTCTCGGAAACAGGCTCTGCCGAGGACGAGAGCCATGAGATGTTCCTCCTCTGGGCAAGCCCGGGTCCCAGATCCTGTTGTGCCTGTGAATAGGCTGCAGGGGGACGGTGAAAACCAGCAACATCCTTCAGGGGTTCCAACTTCCGTGTGGGACAAGGAGCCGGACGTGTGCCTTTTCGGAAACAGGCCCTGTCGAGGACGAGAGCCATGAGATGTTCCTCCTCTGGGCAAGCCCGGGTCCCAGATCCTGTTGTGCCTGTGAATAGGCTGCAGGGGGATGGTGAAGACCAGCAACAGCTTTCAGGGCTGCCACCTTCCGTGTGGGACAAGGAGGCGGACGTGTGCCTTCTCGGAAACAGGCTCTGCCGAGGACGAGAGCCATGAGATGTTCCTCCTCTGGGCAAGCCCGGGTCCCAAATCCTGTTGTGCCTGTGAATAGGCTGCAGGGGGACGGTGAAGACCAGCAACATCTTTCAGGGCTGCCACCTTCCGTGTGGGAAAAGGAGCCGGACGAGTGCCCTTTCGGGAAGAGGATCTGCCGAGGACAAGAGCCATGATATGTTCCTCCTCTGGGCAAGCCCGGGTCCTGAATCCTGTTGTACCTGTGAATAGGCTGCAGGGGGATGGTGAAGACCAGCAACAGCTTTCAGGGCTGCCACCTTCCGTGTGGGACAAGGAGCCGGACGTGTGCCTTTTTGAAAAGAGGCCCTGCCGAGGACGAGAGCCATGAGATGTTCCTCCTCTGGGCAAGCCCGGGTCCCAGATCCTGTTGTACCTGTGAATAGGCTGCAGGGGGACTTTGAAGACCAGCAACAGCTTTCAGGGCTGCCACCTTCCTTGTGGGACAAGGAGCCGGACGTGTGCCTTTTCGGAATCGGGCTCTGCCGAGGACGAGAGCCATGAGATGTTCCTCCTCTGGGCATGCCCGGGTCCTGAATCCTGTTGTGCCTGTGAATAGGCTGCAGGGGGACGGTGAAGACCAGCAACAGCTTTCAGGGCTGCCACCTTCCGTGTGGGACAAGGAGGCGGACGTGTGCCTTTTCGGAATCAGGCTCTGCCGAGGACGAGAGCCATGAGATGTTCCTCCTCTGGGCAAGCCCGGGTCCCAGATCCTGTTGTGCCTGTGAATAGGCTGCAGGGGGACAGTGAAGAACAGCAACAGCTTTCAGGGCTGCCACCTTCCGTGTGGGACAAGGAGCCGGACGTCTGCCTTTTCGGAAAGAGGCCCTGCCGAGGACGAGAGCCATGAGATGTTCCTCCTCTGGGCAAGCCCGCGTCGTGAATCCTGTTGTGCCTGTGAATAGGCTGCAGGGGGACAGTGAAGACCAGCAACAGCTTTCAGGGCTGCCACCTTCCGTGTGGGACAAGGAGCCGGATGTGTGCCTTTTCGGAATCGGGCTCTGCCGAGAAGAGAGCCATGAGATGTTCCTCCTCTGGGCATGTGCGGGTCCTGAATCCTGTTGTGCCTGTGAATAGGCTGCAGGGGGACGGTGAAGAGCAGCAACAGCTTCCAGGGCTGCCACCTTCCGTGTGGGACAAGGAGGCGGACGTGTGCCTTTTCGGAATCAGGCTCTGCCGAGGACGAGAGCCATGAGATGTTCCTCCTCTGGGCATGCCCGGGTCCTGAATCCTGTTGTGCCTGTGAATAGGCTGCAGGGGGACGGTGAAGACCAGCTACAGCTTTCAGGGCTGCCACCTTCCGTGTGGGACAAGGAGCCGGACCTGTGCCTTTTCGGAATCGGGCTCTGCCGAGGACGAGAGCCATGAGATGTTCCTCCTCTGGGCATGCCCGGGTCCTGAATCCTGTTGTGCCTGTGAATAGGCTGCAGGGGGACGGTGAAGACCAGCTACAGCTTTCAGGGCTGCCACCTTCCGTGTGGGACAAGGAGGCGGACGTGTGCCTTCTCGGAAACAGGCCCTGTCGAGGACGAGAGCCATGAGATGTTCCTCCTCTGGGCAAGCCCGGGTCCCAAATCCTGTTGTGCCTGTGAATAGGCTGCAGGGGGACGGTGAAGACCAGCAACATCTTTCAGGGCTGCCACCTTCCGTGTGGGACAAGGAGCCGGACGAGTGCCCTTTCGGGAAGAGGATCTGCCGAGGACAAGAGCCATGATATGTTCCTCCTCTGGGCATGCCCGGGTCCTGAATCCTGTTGTGCCTGTGAATAGGCTGCAGGGGGACGGTGAAGACCAGCAACAGCTTTCAGGGCTGCCACCTTCCGTGTGGGACAAGGAGCCGGACGTGTGCCTTTTCGAAAAGAGGCCCTGCCGAGGCCGAGAGCCATGAGATGTTACTCCTCTGGGCAAGCCCGGGTCCCAGATCCTGTTGTGCCTGTGAATAGGCTGCAGGGGGACGGTGAAGACCAGCAACAGCTTTCAGGGCTGCCACCTTCCGTGTGGGACAAGGAGCCGGACTTGTGCCTTCTCGGAAACAGGCTCTGCCGAGGACGAGAGCCATGAGATGTTCCTCCTCTGGGCAAGCCCGGGTCCCAGATCCTGTTGTGCCTGTGAATAGGCTGCAGGGGGACGGTGAAAACCAGCAACATCCTTCAGGGGTTCAAACTTCCGCGTGGGACAAGGAGCCGGACGTGTGCCTTTTCGGAAACAGGCCCTGTCGAGGACGAGAGCCATGAGATGTTCCTCCTCTGGGCAAGCCCGGGTCCTGAATCCTGTTGTACCTGTGAATAGGCTGCAGGGGGACGGTGAAGACCAGCAACAGCTTTCAGGGCTGCCACCTTCCTTGTGGGACAAGGAGCCGGACGTGTGCCTTTTCGAAAAGAGGCCCTGCCGAGGACGAGAGCCATGAGATGTTCCTCCTCTGGGCAAGCCCGGGTCCCAGATCCTGTTGTGCATGTGAATAGGCTGCAGGGGGACGGTGAAGACCAGCAACAGCTTTCAGGGCTGCCACCTTCCGTGTGGGACAAGGAGCCGGACGTGTGCCTTTTCGGAAACAGGCCCTGCCGAGGACGAGAGCCATGAGATGTTCCTCCTCTGGGCAAGCCCGCGTCGTGAATCCTGTTGTGCCTGTGAATAGGCTGCAGGGGGACAGTGAAGACCAGCAACAGCTTTCAGGGCTGCCACCTTCCGTGTGGGACAAGGAGCCGGACGTGTGCCTTTTCGGAAATAGGCTCTGCCGAGGACGAGAGCTATGAGATGTTCCTCCTCTGGGCAAGCCCAGGTCCCAGATCCTGTTGTACCTGTGAATAGGCTGCAGGGGGACGGTGAAGACCAGCAACAGCTTTCAGGGCTGCCACCTTCCTTGTGGGACAAGGAGCCGGATGTGTGCCTTTTCGGAATCAGGCTCTGCTGAGGACGAGAGCCATGAGATGTTCCTCCTCTGGGCATGCCCGGGTCCTGAATCCTGTTGTGCCTGTGAATAGGCTGCAGGGGGACGGTGAAGACCAGCAACAGCTTTCAGGGCTGCCACCTTCCGTGTGGGACAAGGAGGCGGACGTGTGCCTTTTCGAAAAGAGGCCCTGCCGAGGACGAGAGCCATGAGATGTTCCTCCTCTGGGCAAGCCCGCGTCGTGAATCCTGTTGTGCCTGTGAATAGGCTGCAGGGGGACGGTGAAGACCAGCAACAGCTTTCAGGGCTGCCACCTTCCTTGTGGGACAAGGAGCCGGACCTGTGCCTTTTCGGAATCGGGCTCTGCCGAGGACGAGAGCCATGAGATGTTCCTCCTCTGGGCATGCCCGGGTCCTGAATCCTGTTGTGCCTGTGAATAGGCTGCAGGGGGACGGTGAAGACCAGCAACAGCTTTCAGGGCTGCCATCTTCCGTGTGGGACAAGGAGCCGGACGTGTGCCTTTTCGGAATCGGGCTCTGCCGAGGACGAGAGCCATGAGATGTTCCTCCTCTGGGCATGTGCGGGTCCTGAATCCTGTTGTGCCTGTGAATAGGCTGCAGGGGGACGGTGAAGAGCAGCAACAGCTTCCAGGGCTGCCACCTTCCGTGTGGGACAAGGAGCCGGACGTGTGCCTTTTCGGAATCGGGCTCTGCCGAGGACGAGAGCCATGAGATGTTCCTCCTCTGGGCATGCGCGGGTCCTGAATCCTGTTGTGCCTGTGAATAGGCTGCAGGGGGACGGTGAAGACCAGCTACAGCTTTCAGGGCTGCCACCTTCCGTGTGGGACAAGGAGCCGGACGTGTGCCTTCTCGGAAACAGGCTCTGCCGAGGACGAGAGCCATGAGATGTTCCTCCTCTGGGCAAGCCCGGGTCCTGAATCCTGTTGTACCTGTGAATAGGCTGCAGGGGGACGGTGAAGACCAGCAACAGCTTTCAGGGCTGCCACCTTCCGTGTGGGACAAGGAGCCGGACGTGTGCCTTTTCGGAAACAGGCCCTGCCGAGGACGAGAGCCATGAGATGTTCCTCCTCTGGGCAAGCCCGCGTCGTGAATCCTGTTGTGCCTGTGAATAGGCTGCAGGGGGACAGTGAAGACCAGCAACAGCTTTCAGGGCTGCCACCTTCCGTGTGGGACAAGGAGCCGGACGTGTGCCTTTTCGGAAATAGGCTCTGCCGAGGACGAGAGCTATGAGATGTTCCTCCTCTGGGCAAGCCCAGGTCCCAGATCCTGTTGTACCTGTGAATAGGCTGCAGGGGGACGGTGAAGACCAGCAACAGCTTTCAGGGCTGCCACCTTCCTTGTGGGACAAGGAGCCGGATGTGTGCCTTTTCGGAATCAGGCTCTGCTGAGGACGAGAGCCATGAGATGTTCCTCCTCTGGGCATGCCCGGGTCCTGAATCCTGTTGTGCCTGCGAATAGGCTGCAGGGGGACGGTGAAGACCAGCAACAGCTTTCAGGGCTGCCACCTTCCGTGTGGGACAAGGAGCCGGACGTGTGCCTTTTCGACAAGAGGCCCTGCCGAGGACGAGAGCCATGAGATGTTCCTCCTCTGGGCAAGCCCGCGTCGTGAATCCTGTTGTGCCTGTGAATAGGCTGCAGGGGGACGGTGAAGACCAGCAACAGCTTTCAGGGCTGCCACCTTCCTTGTGGGACAAGGAGCCGGACCTGTGCCTTTTCGGAATCGGGCTCTGCCGAGGACGAGAGCCATGAGATGTTCCTCCTCTGGGCATGCCCGGGTCCTGAATCCTGTTGTGCCTGTGAATAGGCTGCAGGGGGACGGTGAAGACCAGCAACAGCTTTCAGGGCTGCCATCTTCCGTGTGGGACAAGGAGCCGGACGTGTGCCTTTTCGGAATCGGGCTCTGCCGAGGACGAGAGCCATGAGATGTTCCTCCTCTGGGCAAGCCCGCGTCGTGAATCCTGTTGTGCCTGTGAATAGGCTGCAGGGGGACAGTGAAGACCAGCAACAGCTTTCAGGGCTGCCACCTTCCGTGTGGGACAAGGAGCCGGATGTGTGCCTTTTCGGAATCGGGCTCTGCCGAGAAGAGAGCCATGAGATGTTCCTCCTCTGGGCATGTGCGGGTCCTGAATCCTGTTGTGCCTGTGAATAGGCTGCAGGGGGACGGTGAAGAGCAGCAACAGCTTCCAGGGCTGCCACCTTCCGTGTGGGACAAGGAGCCGGACGTGTGCCTTTTCGGAATCGGGCTCTGCCGAGGACGAGAGCCATGAGATGTTCCTCCTCTGGGCATGCCCGGGTCCTGAATCCTGTTGTGCCTGTGAATAGGCTGCAGGGGGACGGTGAAGACCAGCTACAGCTTTCAGGGCTGCCACCTTCCGTGTGGGACAAGGAGCCGGACGTGTGCCTTCTCGGAAACAGGCTCTGCCGAGGACGAGAGCCATGAGATGTTCCTCCTCTGGGCAAGCCCGGGTCCTGAATCCTGTTGTACCTGTGAATAGGCTGCAGGGGGACGGTGAAGACCAGCAACAGCTTTCAGGGCTGCCACCTTCCGTGTGGGACAAGGAGCCGGACGTGTGCCTTTCCGGAATCAGGCTCTGCCGAGGACGAGAGCCATGAGATGTTCCTCCTCTGGGCAAGCCCGGGTCCCAGATCCTGTTGTGCCTGTGAATAGGCTGCAGGGGGACGGTGAAAACCAGCAACATCCTTCAGGGGTTCCAACTTCCGTGTGGGACAAGGAGCCGGACGTGTGCCTTTTCGGAAACAGGCCCTGTCGAGGACGAGAGCCATGAGATGTTCCTCCTCTGGGCAAGCCCGGGTCCCAGATCCTGTTGTGCCTGTGAATAGGCTGCAGGGGGACGGTGAAGACCAGCAACATCTTTCAGGGCTGCCACCTTCCGTGTGGGACAAGGAGCCGGACGAGTGCCCTTTCGGGAAGAGGATCTGCCGAGGACAAGAGCCATGATATGTTCCTCCTCTGGGCAAGCCCGGGTCCTGAATCCTGTTGTACCTGTGAATAGGCTGCAGGGGGACGGTGAAGACCAGCAACAGCTTTCAGGGCTGCCACCTTCCGTGTGGGACAAGGAGGCGGACGTGTGCCTTCTCGGAAACAGGCTCTGCCGAGGACGAGAGCCATGAGATGTTCCTCCTCTGGGCAAGCCCGGGTCCCAAATCCTGTTGTGCCTGTGAATAGGCTGCAGGGGGACGGTGAAGACCAGCAACATCTTTCAGGGCTGCCACCTTCCGTGTGGGACAAGGAGCCGGATGAGTGCCCTTTCGGGAAGAGGATCTGCCGAGGACAAGAGCCATGATATGTTCCTCCTCTGGGCAAGCCCGGGTCCTGAATCCTGTTGTACCTGTGAATAGGCTGCAGGGGGACGGTGAAGACCAGCAACAGCTTTCAGGGCTGCCACCTTCCGTGTGGGACAAGGAGCCGGACTTGTGCCTTTTCAGAAATAGGCTCTGCCGAGGACGAGAGCCATGAGATGTTCCTCCTCTGGGCAAGCCCGGGTCCCAGATCCTGTTGTACCTGTGAATAGGCTGCAGGGGGACTTTGAAGACCAGCAACAGCTTTCAGGGCTGCCACCTTCCTTGTGGGACAAGGAGCCGGACGTGTGCCTTTTCGGAATCGGGCTCTGCCGAGGACGAGAGCCATGAGATGTTCCTCCTCTGGGCATGCCCGGGTCCTGAATCCTGTTGTGCCTGTGAATAGGCTGCAGGGGGACGGTGAATACCAGCAACAGCTTTCAGGGCTGCCACCTTCCGTGTGGGACAAGGAGCCGGACGTGTGCCTTTTCGAAAAGAGGCCCTGCCGAGGACGAGAGCCATGAGATGTTCCTCCTCTGGGCAAGCCCGGGTCCTGAATCCTGTTGTGCCTGTGAATAGGCTGCAGGGGGACGGTGAAGACCAGCAACAGCTTTCAGGGCTGCCACCTTCCGTGTGGGACAAGGAGCCGGACGTGTGCCTTTTCGGAAACAGGCCCTGCCGAGGACGAGAGCCATGAGATGTTCCTCCTCTGGGCAAGCCCGCGTCGTGAATCCTGTTGTGCCTGTGAATAGGCTGCAGGGGGACAGTGAAGACCAGCAACAGCTTTCAGGGCTGCCACCTTCCGTGTGGGACAAGGAGCCGGATGTGTGCCTTTTCGGAATCGGGCTCTGCCGAGGACGAGAGCCATGAGATGTTCCTCCTCTGGGCATGTGCGGGTCCTGAATCCTGTTGTGCCTGTGAATAGGCTGCAGGGGGACGGTGAAGAGCAGCAACAGCTTCCAGGGCTGCCACCTTCCGTGTGGGACAAGGAGCCGGACGTGTGCCTTCTCGGAAACAGGCTCTGCCGAGGACGAGAGCCATGAGATGTTCCTCCTCTGGGCAAGCCCGGGTCCCAGATCCTGTTGTGCCTGTGAATAGGCTGCAGGGGGACGGTTAAAACCAGCAACATCCTTCAGGGGTTCCAACTTCCGTGTGGGACAAGGAGCCGGACGTGTGCCTTTTCGGAAACAGGCCCTGTCGAGGACGAGAGCCATGAGATGTTCCTCCTCTGGGCAAGCCCGGGTCCCAGATCCTGTTGTGCCTGTGAATAGGCTGCAGGGGGATGGTGAAGACCAGCAACAGCTTTCAGGGCTGCCACCTTCCGTGTGGGACAAGGAGGCGGACGTGTGCCTTTCCGGAATCAGGCTCTGCCGAGGACGAGAGCCATGAGATGTTCCTCCTCTGGGCAAGCCCGGGTCCCAAATCCTGTTGTGCCTGTGAATAGGCTGCAGGGGGACGGTGAAGACCAGCAACATCTTTCAGGGCTGCCACCTTCCGTGTGGGAAAAGGAGCCGGACGAGTGCCCTTTCGGGAAGAGGATCTGCCGAGGACAAGAGCCATGATATGTTCCTCCTCTGGGCAAGCCCGGGTCCTGAATCCTGTTGTACCTGTGAATAGGCTGCAGGGGGATGGTGAAGACCAGCAACAGCTTTCAGGGCTGCCACCTTCCGTGTGGGACAAGGAGCCGGACGTGTGCCTTTTTGAAAAGAGGCCCTGCCGAGGACGAGAGCCATGAGATGTTCCTCCTCTGGGCAAGCCCGGGTCCCAGATCCTGTTGTACCTGTGAATAGGCTGCAGGGGGACTTTGAAGACCAGCAACAGCTTTCAGGGCTGCCACCTTCCTTGTGGGACAAGCAGCCGGACGTGTGCCTTTTAGGAATCGGGCTCTGCCGAGGACGAGAGCCATGAGATGTTCCTCCTCTGGGCATGCCCGGGTCCTGAATCCTGTTGTGCCTGTGAATAGGCTGCAGGGGGACGGTGAAGACCAGCAACAGCTTTCAGGGCTGCCACCTTCCGTGTGGGACAAGGAGGCGGACGTGTGCCTTTTCGGAATCAGGCTCTGCCGAGGACGAGAGCCATGAGATGTTCCTCCTCTGGGCAAGCCCGGGTCCCAGATCCTGTTGTGCCTGTGAATAGGCTGCAGGGGGACGGTGAAGACCAGCAACAGCTTTCAGGGCTGCCACCTTCCGTGTGGGACAAGGAGCCGGACGTCTGCCTTTTCGGAAAGAGGCCCTGCCGAGGACGAGAGCCATGAGATGTTCCTCCTCTGGGCAAGCCCGCGTCGTGAATCCTGTTGTGCCTGTGAATAGGCTGCAGGGGGACAGTGAAGACCAGCAACAGCTTTCAGGGCTGCCACCTTCCGTGTGGGACAAGGAGCCGGATGTGTGCCTTTTCGGAATCGGGCTCTGCCGAGAAGAGAGCCATGAGATGTTCCTCCTCTGGGCATGTGCGGGTCCTGAATCCTGTTGTGCCTGTGAATAGGCTGCAGGGGGACGGTGAAGAGCAGCAACAGCTTCCAGGGCTGCCACCTTCCGTGTGGGACAAGGAGCCGGACGTGTGCCTTTTCGGAATCGGGCTCTGCCGAGGACGAGAGCCATGAGATGTTCCTCCTCTGGGCATGCCCGGGTCCTGAATCCTGTTGTGCCTGTGAATAGGCTGCAGGGGGACGGTGAAGACCAGCTACAGCTTTCAGGGCTGCCACCTTCCGTGTGGGACAAGGAGCCGGACGTGTGCCTTCTCGGAAACAGGCCCTGTCGAGGACGAGAGCCATGAGATGTTCCTCCTCTGGGCAAGCCCGGGTCCCAGATCCTGTTGTGCCTGTGAATAGGCTGCAGGGGGATGGTGAAGACCAGCAACAGCTTTCAGGGCTGCCACCTTCCGTGTGGGACAAGGAGGCGGACGTGTGCCTTCTCGGAAACAGGCTCTGCCGAGGACGAGAGCCATGAGATGTTCCTCCTCTGGGCAAGCCCGGGTCCCAAATCCTGTTGTGCCTGTGAATAGGCTGCAGGGGGACGGTGAAGACCAGCAACAGCTTTCAGGGCTGCCACCTTCCGTGTGGGACAAGGAGCCGGACGAGTGCCCTTTCGGGAAGAGGATCTGCCGAGGACAAGAGCCATGATATGTTCCTCCTCTGGGCAAGCCCGGGTCCTGAATCCTGTTGTACCTGTGAATAGGCTGCAGGGGGACGGTGAAGACCAGCAACATCTTTCAGGGCTGCCACCTTCCGTGTGGGACAAGGAGCCGGACTTGTGCCTTTTCAGAAATAGGCTCTGCCGAGGACGAGAGCCATGAGATGTTCCTCCTCTGGGCAAGCCCGGGTCCCAGATCCTGTTGTACCTGTGAATAGGCTGCAGGGGGACTTTGAAGACCAGCAACAGCTTTCAGGGCTGCCACCTTCCTTGTGGGACAAGGAGCCGGACGTGTGCCTTTTCGGAATCGGGCTCTGCCGAGGACGAGAGCCATGAGATGTTCCTCCTCTGGGCATGCCCGGGTCCTGAATCCTGTTGTGCCTGTGAATAGGCTGCAGGGGGACGGTGAAGACCAGCAACAGCTTTCAGGGCTGCCACCTTCCGTGTGGGACAAGGAGGCGGACGTGTGCCTTTTCGAAAAGAGGCCCTGCCGAGGACGAGAGCCATGAGATGTTCCTCCTCTGGGCAAGCCCGGGTCCCAGATCCTGTTGTGCCTGTGAATAGGCTGCAGGGGGACGGTGAAGACCAGCAACAGCTTTCAGGGCTGCCACCTTCCGTGTGGGACAAGGAGCCGGACGTGTGCCTTTTCGGAAACAGGCCCTGCCGAGGACGAGAGCCATGAGATGTTCCTCCTCTGGGCAAGCCCGCGTCGTGAATCCTGTTGTGCCTGTGAATAGGCTGCAGGGGGACAGTGAAGACCAGCAACAGCTTTCAGGGCTGCCACCTTCCGTGTGGGACAAGGAGCCGGATGTGTGCCTTTTCGGAATCGGGCTCTGCCGAGAAGAGAGCCATGAGATGTTCCTCCTCTGGGCATGTGCGGGTCCTGAATCCTGTTGTGCCTGTGAATAGGCTGCAGGGGGACGGTGAAGAGCAGCAACAGCTTCCAGGGCTGCCACCTTCCGTGTGGGACAAGGAGCCGGACGTGTGCCTTCTCGGAAACAGGCTCTGCCGAGGACGAGAGCCATGAGATGTTCCTCCTCTGGGCAAGCCCGGGTCCCAGATCCTGTTGTGCCTGTGAATAGGCTGCAGGGGGACGGTTAAAACCAGCAACATCCTTCAGGGGTTCCAACTTCCGTGTGGGACAAGGAGCCGGACGTGTGCCTTTTCGGAATCGGGCTCTGCCGAGGAAGAGAGCCATGAGATGTTCCTCCTCTGGGCAAGCCCGGGTCCCAGATCCTGTTGTGCCTGTGAATAGGCTGAAGGGGGACGGTGAAGACCAGCAACAGCTTTCAGGGCGGCCACCTTCCGTGTGGGACAAGGAGGCGGACGTGTGCCTTCTCGGAAACAGGCTCTGCCGAGGACGAGAGCCATGAGATGTTCCTCCTCTGGGCAAGCCCGGGTCCCAAATCCTGTTGTGCCTGTGAATAGGCTGCAGGGGGACGGTGAAGACCAGCAACATCTTTCAGGGCTGCCACCTTCCGTGTGGGAAAAGGAGCCGGACGAGTGCCCTTTCGGGAAGAGGATCTGCCGAGGACAAGAGCCATGATATGTTCCTCCTCTGGGCAAGCCCGGGTCCTGAATCCTGTTGTACCTGTGAATAGGCTGCAGGGGGATGGTGAAGACCAGCAACAGCTTTCAGGGCTGCCACCTTCCGTGTGGGACAAGGAGCCGGACGTGTGCCTTTTTGAAAAGAGGCCCTGCCGAGGACGAGAGCCATGAGATGTTCCTCCTCTGGGCAAGCCCGGGTCCCATATCCTGTTGTACCTGTGAATAGGCTGCAGGGGGACTTTGAAGACCAGCAACAGCTTTCAGGGCTGCCACCTTCCTTGTGGGACAAGGAGCCGGACGTGTGCCTTTTCGGAATCGGGCTCTGCCGAGGACGAGAGCCATGAGATGTTCCTCCTCTGGGCATGCCCGGGTCCTGAATCCTGTTGTGCCTGTGAATAGGCTGCAGGGGGACGGTGAAGACCAGCAACAGCTTTCAGGGCTGCCACCTTCCGTGTGGGACAAGGAGGCGGACGTGTGCCTTTTCGGAATCAGGCTCTGCCGAGGACGAGAGCCATGAGATGTTCCTCCTCTGGGCAAGCCCGGGTCCCAGATCCTGTTGTGCCTGTGAATAGGCTGCAGGGGGACGGTGAAGACCAGCAACAGCTTTCAGGGCTGCCACCTTCCGTGTGGGACAAGGAGCCGGACGTCTGCCTTTTCGGAAAGAGGCCCTGCCGAGGACGAGAGCCATGAGATGTTCCTCCTCTGGGCAAGCCCGCGTCGTGAATCCTGTTGTGCCTGTGAACAGGCTGCAGGGGGACAGTGAAGACCAGCAACAGCTTTCAGGGCTGCCACCTTCCGTGTGGGACAAGGAGCCGGATGTGTGCCTTTTCGGAATCGGGCTCTGCCGAGAAGAGAGCCATGAGATGTTCCTCCTCTGGGCATGTGCGGGTCCTGAATCCTGTTGTGCCTGTGAATAGGCTGCAGGGGGACGGTGAAGAGCAGCAACAGCTTCCAGGGCTGCCACCTTCCGTGTGGGACAAGGAGCCGGACGTGTGCCTTCTCGGAAACAGGCCCTGTCGAGGACGAGAGCCATGAGATGTTCCTCCTCTGGGCAAGCCCGGGTCCCAGATCCTGTTGTGCCTGTGAATAGGCTGCAGGGGGATGGTGAAGACCAGCAACAGCTTTCAGGGCTGCCACCTTCCGTGTGGGACAAGGAGGCGGACGTGTGCCTTCTCGGAAACAGGCTCTGCCGAGGACGAGAGCCATGAGATGTTCCTCCTCTGGGCATGCCCGGGTCCTGAATCCTGTTGTGCCTGTGAATAGGCTGCAGGGGGACGGTGAAGACCAGCTACAGCTTTCAGGGCTGCCACCTTCCGTGTGGGACAAGGAGCCGGACGTGTGCCTTCTCGGAAACAGGCCCTGTCGAGGACGAGAGCCATGAGATGTTCCTCCTCTGGGCAAGCCCGGGTCCCAGATCCTGTTGTGCCTGTGAATAGGCTGCAGGGGGATGGTGAAGACCAGCAACAGCTTTCAGGGCTGCCACCTTCCGTGTGGGACAAGGAGGCGGACGTGTGCCTTCTCGGAAACAGGCTCTGCCGAGGACGAGAGCCATGAGATGTTCCTCCTCTGGGCAAGCCCGGGTCCCAAATCCTGTTGTGCCTGTGAATAGGCTGCAGGGGGACGGTGAAGACCAGCAACATCTTTCAGGGCTGCCACCTTCCGAGTGGGACAAGGAGCCGGACGAGTGCCCTTTCGGGAAGAGGATCTGCCGAGGACAAGAGCCATGATATGTTCCTCCTCTGGGCATGCCCGGGTCCTGAATCCTGTTGTGCCTGTGAATAGGCTGCAGGGGGACGGTGAAGACCAGCAACAGCTTTCAGGGCTGCCACCTTCCGTGTGGGACAAGGAGGCGGACGTGTGCCTTTTCGAAAAGAGGCCCTGCCGAGGACGAGAGCCACGAGATGTTCCTCCTCTGGGCAAGCCCGGGTCCCAGATCCTGTTGTGCCTGTGAATAGGCTGCAGGGGGACGGTGAAGACCAGCAACAGCTTTCAGGGCTGCCACCTTCCGTGTGGGACAAGGAGCCGGACGTGTGCCTTTTCGGAAACAGGCCCTGCCGAGGACGAGAGCCATGAGATGTTCCCCTCTGGGCAAGCCCGCGTCGTGAATCCTGTTGTGCCTGTGAATAGGCTGCAGGGGGACAGTGAAGACCAGCAACAGCTTTCAGGGCTGCCACCTTCCGTGTGGGACAAGGAGCCGGACGTGTGCCTTTTCGGAAAGAGACTCTGCCGAGGACGAGAGCCATGAGATGTTCCTCCTCTGGGCATGCCCGGGTCCTGAATCCTGTTGTGCCTGTGAATAGGCTGCAGGGGGACGGTGAAGACCAGCTACAGCTTTCAGGGCTGCCACCTTCCGTGTGGGACAAGGAGCCGGACTTGTGCCTTCTCGGAAACAGGCTCTGCCGAGGACGAGAGCCATGAGATGTTCCTCCTCTGGGCAAGCCCGGGTCCCAGATCCTGTTGTGCCTGTGAATAGGCTGCAGGGGGACGGTGAAAACCAGCAACATCCTTCAGGGGTTCCAACTTCCGTGTGGGACAAGGAGCCGGACGTGTGCCTTTTCGGAAACAGGCCCTGTCGAGGACGAGAGCCATGAGATGTTCCTCCTCTGGGCAAGCCCGGGTCCCAGATCCTGTTGTGCCTGTGAATAGGCTGCAGGGGGATGGTGAAGACCAGCAACAGCTTTCAGGGCTGCCACCTTCCGTGTGGGACAAGGAGGCGGACGTGTGCCTTCTCGGAAACAGGCTCTGCCGAGGACGAGAGCCATGAGATGTTCCTCCTCTGGGCAAGCCCGGGTCCCAAATCCTGTTGTGCCTGTGAATAGGCTGCAGGGGGACGGTGAAGACCAGCAACATCTTTCAGGGCTGCCACCTTCCGTGTGGGACAAGGAGCCGGACGAGTGCCCTTTCGGGAAGAGGATCTGCCGAGGACAAGAGCCATGAGATGTTCCTCCTCTGGGCAAGCCCGGGTCCTGAATCCTGTTGTACCTGTGAATAGGCTGCAGGGGGACGGTGAAGACCAGCAACAGCTTTCAGGGCTGCCACCTTCCGTGTGGGACAAGGAGCCGGACTTGTGCCTTTTCAGAAATAGGCTCTGCCGAGGACGAGAGCCATGAGATGTTCCTCCTCTGGGCAAGCCCGGGTCCCAGATCCTGTTGTACCTGTGAATAGGCTGCAGGGGGACTTTGAAGACCAGCAACAGCTTTCAGGGCTGCCACCTTCCTTGTGGGACAAGGAGCCGGACGTGTGCCTTTTCGGAATCGGGCTCTGCCGAGGACGAGAGCCATGAGATGTTCCTCCTCTGGGCATGCCCGGGTCCTGAATCCTGTTGTGCCTGTGAATAGGCTGCAGGGGGACGGTGAAGACCAGCAACAGCTTTCAGGGCTGCCACCTTCCGTGTGGGACAAGGAGGCGGACGTGTGCCTTTTCGAAAAGAGGCCCTGCCGAGGACGAGAGCCATGAGATGTTCCTCCTCTGGGCAAGCCCGGGTCCCAGATCCTGTTGTGCCTGTGAATAGGCTGCAGGGGGACGGTGAAGACCAGCAACAGCTTTCAGGGCTGCCACCTTCCGTGTGGGACAAGGAGCCGGACGTGTGCCTTTTCGGAAACAGGCCCTGCCGAGGACGAGAGCCATGAGATGTTCCTCCTCTGGGCAAGCCCGCGTCGTGAATCCTGTTGTGCCTGTGAATAGGCTGCAGGGGGACAGTGAAGACCAGCAACAGCTTTCAGGGCTGCCACCTTCCGTGTGGGACAAGGAGCCGGATGTGTGCCTTTTCGGAATCGGGCTCTGCCGAGAAGAGAGCCATGAGATGTTCCTCCTCTGGGCATGTGCGGGTCCTGAATCCTGTTGTGCCTGTGAATAGGCTGCAGGGGGACGGTGAAGAGCAGCAACAGCTTCCAGGGCTGCCACCTTCCGTGTGGGACAAGGAGCCGGACGTGTGCCTTCTCGGAAACAGGCTCTGCCGAGGACGAGAGCCATGAGATGTTCCTCCTCTGGGCAAGCCCGGGTCCCAGATCCTGTTGTGCCTGTGAATAGGCTGCAGGGGGACGGTTAAAACCAGCAACATCCTTCAGGGGTTCCAACTTCCGTGTGGGACAAGGAGCCGGACGTGTGCCTTTTCGGAAACAGGCCCTGTCGAGGACGAGAGCCATGAGATGTTCCTCCTCTGGGCAAGCCCGGGTCCTGAATCCTGTTGTGCCTGTGAATAGGCTGCAGGGGGATGGTGAAGACCAGCAACAGCTTTCAGGGCTGCCACCTTCCGTGTGGGACAAGGAGGCGGACGTGTGCCTTCTCGGAAACAGGCTCTGCCGAGGACGAGAGCCATGAGATGTTCCTCATCTGGGCAAGCCCGGGTCCCAGATCCTGTTGTGCATGTGAATAGGCTGCAGGGGGACGGTGAAGACCAGCAACAGCTTTCAGGGCTGCCACCTTCCGTGTGGGACAAGGAGCCGGACGTGTGCCTTTTCGGAAACAGGCCCTGCCGAGGACGAGAGCCATGAGATGTTCCTCCTCTGGGCAAGCCCGCGTCGTGAATCCTGTTGTGCCTGTGAATAGGCTGCAGGGGGACAGTGAAGACCAGCAACAGCTTTCAGGGCTGCCACCTTCCGTGTGGGACAAGGAGCCGGACGTGTGCCTTTTCGGAAATAGGCTCTGCCGAGGACGAGAGCTATGAGATGTTCCTCCTCTGGGCAAGCCCAGGTCCCAGATCCTGTTGTACCTGTGAATAGGCTGCAGGGGGACGGTGAAGACCAGCAACAGCTTTCAGGGCTGCCACCTTCCTTGTGGGACAAGGAGCCGGATGTGTGCCTTTTCGGAATCAGGCTCTGCTGAGGACGAAAGCCATGAGATGTTCCTCCTCTGGGCATGCCCGGGTCCTGAATCCTGTTGTGCCTGTGAATAGGCTGCAGGGGGACGGTGAAGACCAGCAACAGCTTTCAGGGCTGCCACCTTCCGTGTGGGACAAGGAGCCGGACGTGTGCCTTTTCGACAAGAGGCCCTGCCGAGGACGAGAGCCATGAGATGTTCCTCCTCTGGGCAAGCCCGCGTCGTGAATCCTGTTGTGCCTGTGAATAGGCTGCAGGGGGACGGTGAAGACCAGCAACAGCTTTCAGGGCTGCCACCTTCCTTGTGGGACAAGGAGCCGGACCTGTGCCTTTTCGGAATCGGGCTCTGCCGAGGATGAGAGCCATGAGATGTTCCTCCTCTGGGCATGCCCGGGTCCTGAATCCTGTTGTGCCTGTGAATAGGCTGCAGGGGGACGGTGAAGACCAGCAACAGCTTTCAGGGCTGCCATCTTCCGTGTGGGACAAGGAGCCGGACGTGTGCCTTTTCGGAATCGGGCTCTGCCGAGGACGAGAGCCATGAGATGTTCCTCCTCTGGGCAAGCCCGCGTCGTGAATCCTGTTGTGCCTGTGAATAGGCTGCAGGGGGACAGTGAAGACCAGCAACAGCTTTCAGGGCTGCCACCTTCCGTGTGGGACAAGGAGCCGGATGTGTGCCTTTTCGGAATCGGGCTCTGCCGAGAAGAGAGCCATGAGATGTTCCTCCTCTGGGCATGTGCGGGTCCTGAATCCTGTTGTGCCTGTGAATAGGCTGCAGGGGGACGGTGAAGAGCAGCAACAGCTTCCAGGGCTGCCACCTTCCGTGTGGGACAAGGAGCCGGACGTGTGCCTTTTCGGAATCGGGCTCTGCCGAGGACGAGAGCCATGAGATGTTCCTCCTCTGGGCATGCCCGGGTCCTGAATCCTGTTGTACCTGTGAATAGGCTGCAGGGGGACGGTGAAGACCAGCTACAGCTTTCAGGGCTGCCACCTTCCGTGTGGGACAAGGAGCCGGACGTGTGCCTTCTCGGAAACAGGCTCTGCCGAGGACGAGAGCCATGAGATGTTCCTCCTCTGGGCAAGCCCGCGTCGTGAATCCTGTTGTGCCTGTGAATAGGCTGCAGGGGGACAGTGAAGACCAGCAACAGCTTTCAGGGCTGCCACCTTCCGTGTGGGACAAGGAGCCGGACGTGTGCCTTTTCGGAAATAGGCTCTGCCGAGGACGAGAGCTATGAGATGTTCCTCCTCTGGGCAAGCCCAGGTCCCAGATCCTGTTGTACCTGTGAATAGGCTGCAGGGGGACGGTGAAGACCAGCAACAGCTTTCAGGGCTGCCACCTTCCTTGTGGGACAAGGAGCCGGATGTGTGCCTTTTCGGAATCAGGCTCTGCTGAGGACGAGAGCCACGAGATGTTCCTCCTCTGGGCATGCCCGGGTCCTGAATCCTGTTGTGCCTGTGAATAGGCTGCAGGGGGACGGTGAAGACCAGCAACAGCTTTCAGGGCTGCCACCTTCCGTGTGGGACAAGGAGCCGGACGTGTGCCTTTTCGACAAGAGGCCCTGCCGAGGACGAGAGCCATGAGATGTTCCTCCTCTGGGCAAGCCCGCGTCGTGAATCCTGTTGTGCCTGTGAATAGGCTGCAGGGGGACGGTGAAGACCAGCAACAGCTTTCAGGGCTGCCACCTTCCTTGTGGGACAAGGAGCCGGACCTGTGCCTTTTCGGAATCGGGCTCTGCCGAGGACGAGAGCCATGAGATGTTCCTCCTCTGGGCATGCCCGGGTCCTGAATCCTGTTGTGCCTGTGAATAGGCTGCAGGGGGACGGTGAAGACCAGCAACAGCTTTCAGGGCTGCCATCTTCCGTGTGGGACAAGGAGCCGGACGTGTGCCTTTTCGGAATCGGGCTCTGCCGAGGACGAGAGCCATGAGATGTTCCTCCTCTGGGCAAGCCCGCGTCGTGAATCCTGTTGTGCCTGTGAATAGGCTGCAGGGGGACAGTGAAGACCAGCAACAGCTTTCAGGGCTGCCACCTTCCGTGTGGGACAAGGAGCCGGATGTGTGCCTTTTCGGAATCGGGCTCTGCCGAGAAGAGAGCCATGAGATGTTCCTCCTCTGGGCATGTGCGGGTCCTGAATCCTGTTGTGCCTGTGAATAGGCTGCAGGGGGACGGTGAAGAGCAGCAACAGCTTCCAGGGCTGCCACCTTCCGTGTGGGACAAGGAGCCGGACGTGTGCCTTCTCGGAAACAGGCTCTGCCGAGGACGAGAGCCATGAGATGTTCCTCCTCTGGGCAAGCCCGGGTCCCAGATCCTGTTGTGCCTGTGAATAGGCTGCAGGGGGACGGTTAAAACCAGCAACATCCTTCAGGGGTTCCAACTTCCGTGTGGGACAAGGAGCCGGACGTGTGCCTTTTCGGAAACAGGCCCTGTCGAGGACGAGAGCCATGAGATGTTCCTCCTCTGGGCAAGCCCGGGTCCTGAATCCTGTTGTGCCTGTGAATAGGCTGCAGGGGGATGGTGAAGACCAGCAACAGCTTTCAGGGCTGCCACCTTCCGTGTGGGACAAGGAGGCGGACGTGTGCCTTCTCGGAAACAGGCTCTGCCGAGGACGAGAGCCATGAGATGTTCCTCATCTGGGCAAGCCCGGGTCCCAGATCCTGTTGTGCATGTGAATAGGCTGCAGGGGGACGGTGAAGACCAGCAACAGCTTTCAGGGCTGCCACCTTCCGTGTGGGACAAGGAGCCGGACGTGTGCCTTTTCGGAAACAGGCCCTGCCGAGGACGAGAGCCATGAGATGTTCCTCCTCTGGGCAAGCCCGCGTCGTGAATCCTGTTGTGCCTGTGAATAGGCTGCAGGGGGACAGTGAAGACCAGCAACAGCTTTCAGGGCTGCCACCTTCCGTGTGGGACAAGGAGCCGGACGTGTGCCTTTTCGGAAATAGGCTCTGCCGAGGACGAGAGCTATGAGATGTTCCTCCTCTGGGCAAGCCCAGGTCCCAGATCCTGTTGTACCTGTGAATAGGCTGCAGGGGGACGGTGAAGACCAGCAACAGCTTTCAGGGCTGCCACCTTCCTTGTGGGACAAGGAGCCGGATGTGTGCCTTTTCGGAATCAGGCTCTGCTGAGGACGAAAGCCATGAGATGTTCCTCCTCTGGGCATGCCCGGGTCCTGAATCCTGTTGTGCCTGTGAATAGGCTGCAGGGGGACGGTGAAGACCAGCAACAGCTTTCAGGGCTGCCACCTTCCGTGTGGGACAAGGAGCCGGACGTGTGCCTTTTCGACAAGAGGCCCTGCCGAGGACGAGAGCCATGAGATGTTCCTCCTCTGGGCAAGCCCGCGTCGTGAATCCTGTTGTGCCTGTGAATAGGCTGCAGGGGGACGGTGAAGACCAGCAACAGCTTTCAGGGCTGCCACCTTCCTTGTGGGACAAGGAGCCGGACCTGTGCCTTTTCGGAATCGGGCTCTGCCGAGGATGAGAGCCATGAGATGTTCCTCCTCTGGGCATGCCCGGGTCCTGAATCCTGTTGTGCCTGTGAATAGGCTGCAGGGGGACGGTGAAGACCAGCAACAGCTTTCAGGGCTGCCATCTTCCGTGTGGGACAAGGAGCCGGACGTGTGCCTTTTCGGAATCGGGCTCTGCCGAGGACGAGAGCCATGAGATGTTCCTCCTCTGGGCAAGCCCGCGTCGTGAATCCTGTTGTGCCTGTGAATAGGCTGCAGGGGGACAGTGAAGACCAGCAACAGCTTTCAGGGCTGCCACCTTCCGTGTGGGACAAGGAGCCGGATGTGTGCCTTTTCGGAATCGGGCTCTGCCGAGAAGAGAGCCATGAGATGTTCCTCCTCTGGGCATGTGCGGGTCCTGAATCCTGTTGTGCCTGTGAATAGGCTGCAGGGGGACGGTGAAGAGCAGCAACAGCTTCCAGGGCTGCCACCTTCCGTGTGGGACAAGGAGCCGGACGTGTGCCTTTTCGGAATCGGGCTCTGCCGAGGACGAGAGCCATGAGATGTTCCTCCTCTGGGCATGCCCGGGTCCTGAATCCTGTTGTGCCTGTGAATAGGCTGCAGGGGGACGGTGAAGACCAGCTACAGCTTTCAGGGCTGCCACCTTCCGTGTGGGACAAGGAGCCGGACGTGTGCCTTCTCGGAAACAGGCTCTGCCGAGGACGAGAGCCATGAGATGTTCCTCCTCTGGGCAAGCCCGCGTCGTGAATCCTGTTGTGCCTGTGAATAGGCTGCAGGGGGACAGTGAAGACCAGCAACAGCTTTCAGGGCTGCCACCTTCCGTGTGGGACAAGGAGCCGGACGTGTGCCTTTTCGGAAATAGGCTCTGCCGAGGACGAGAGCTATGAGATGTTCCTCCTCTGGGCAAGCCCAGGTCCCAGATCCTGTTGTACCTGTGAATAGGCTGCAGGGGGACGGTGAAGACCAGCAACAGCTTTCAGGGCTGCCACCTTCCTTGTGGGACAAGGAGCCGGATGTGTGCCTTTTCGGAATCAGGCTCTGCTGAGGACGAGAGCCATGAGATGTTCCTCCTCTGGGCATGCCCGGGTCCTGAATCCTGTTGTGCCTGTGAATAGGCTGCAGGGGGACGGTGAAGACCAGCAACAGCTTTCAGGGCTGCCACCTTCCGTGTGGGACAAGGAGCCGGACGTGTGCCTTTTCGACAAGAGGCCCTGCCGAGGACGAGAGCCATGAGATGTTCCTCCTCTGGGCAAGCCCGCGTCGTGAATCCTGTTGTGCCTGTGAATAGGCTGCAGGGGGACGGTGAAGACCAGCAACAGCTTTCAGGGCTGCCACCTTCCTTGTGGGACAAGGAGCCGGACCTGTGCCTTTTCGGAATCGGGCTCTGCCGAGGACGAGAGCCATGAGATGTTCCTCCTCTGGGCATGCCCGGGTCCTGAATCCTGTTGTGCCTGTGAATAGGCTGCAGGGGGACGGTGAAGACCAGCAACAGCTTTCAGGGCTGCCATCTTCCGTGTGGGACAAGGAGCCGGACGTGTGCCTTTTCGGAATCGGGCTCTGCCGAGGACGAGAGCCATGAGATGTTCCTCCTCTGGGCAAGCCCGCGTCGTGAATCCTGTTCTGCCTGTGAATAGGCTGCAGGGGGACAGTGAAGACCAGCAACAGCTTTCAGGGCTGCCACCTTCCGTGTGGGACAAGGAGCCGGATGTGTGCCTTTTCGGAATCGGGCTCTGCCGAGAAGAGAGCCATGAGATGTTCCTCCTCTGGGCATGTGCGGGTCCTGAATCCTGTTGTGCCTGTGAATAGGCTGCAGGGGGACGGTGAAGAGCAGCAACAGCTTCCAGGGCTGCCACCTTCCGTGTGGGACAAGGAGCCGGACGTGTGCCTTTTCGGAATCGGGCTCTGCCGAGGACGAGAGCCATGAGATGTTCCTCCTCTGGGCATGCCCGGGTCCTGAATCCTGTTGTGCCTGTGAATAGGCTGCAGGGGGACGGTGAAGACCAGCTACAGCTTTCAGGGCTGCCACCTTCCGTGTGGGACAAGGAGCCGGACGTGTGCCTTCTCGGAAACAGGCTCTGCTGAGGACGAGAGCCATGAGATGTTCCTCCTCTGGGCATGCCCGGGTCCTGAATCCTGTTGTGCCTGTGAATAGGCTGCAGGGGGACGGTGAAGACCAGCAACATCTTTCAGGGCTGCCACCTTCCGTGTGGGACAAGGAGCCGGACGAGTGCCCTTTCGGGAAGAGGATCTGCCGAGGACAAGAGCCATGATATGTTCCTCCTCTGGGCAAGCCCGGGTCCTGAATCCTGTTGTACCTGTGAATAGGCTGCAGGGGGACGGTGAAGACCAGCAACAGCTTTCAGGGCTGCCACCTTCCGTGTGGGACAAGGAGCCGGACTTGTGCCTTTTCAGAAATAGGCTCTGCCGAGGACGAGAGCCATGAGATGTTCCTCCTCTGGGCAAGCCCGGGTCCCAGATCCTGTTGTACCTGTGAATAGGCTGCAGGGGGACTTTGAAGACCAGCAACAGCTTTCAGGGCTGCCACCTTCCTTGTGGGACAAGGAGCCGGACGTGTGCCTTTTCGGAATCGGGCTCTGCCGAGGACGAGAGCCATGAGATGTTCCTCCTCTGGGCATGCCCGGGTCCTGAATCCTGTTGTGCCTGTGAATAGGCTGCAGGGGGACGGTGAAGACCAGCAACAGCTTTCAGGGCTGCCACCTTCCGTGTGGGACAAGGAGGCGGACGTGTGCCTTTTCGAAAAGAGGCCCTGCCGAGGACGAGAGCCATGAGATGTTCCTCCTCTGGGCAAGCCCGGGTCCCAGATCCTGTTGTGCCTGTGAATAGGCTGCAGGGGGACGGTGAAGACCAGCAACAGCTTTCAGGGCTGCCACCTTCCGTGTGGGACAAGGAGCCGGACGTGTGCCTTTGCGGAAACAGGCCCCGCCGAGGACGAGAGCCATGAGATGTTCCTCCTCTGGGCAAGCCCGCGTCGTGAATCCTGTTGTGCCTGTGAATAGGCTGCAGGGGGACAGTGAAGACCAGCAACAGCTTTCAGGGCTGCCACCTTCCGTGTGGGACAAGGAGCCGGATGTGTGCCTTTTCGGAATCGGGCTCTGCCGAGAAGAGAGCCATGAGATGTTCCTCCTCTGGGCATGTGCGGGTCCTGAATCCTGTTGTGCCTGTGAATAGGCTGCAGGGGGACGGTGAAGAGCAGCAACAGCTTCCAGGGCTGCCACCTTCCGTGTGGGACAAGGAGCCGGACGTGTGCCTTCTCGGAAACAGGCTCTGCCGAGGACGAGAGCCATGAGATGTTCCTCCTCTGGGCAAGCCCGGGTCCCAGATCCTGTTGTGCCTGTGAATAGGCTGCAGGGGGACGGTTAAAACCAGCAACATCCTTCAGGGGTTCCAACTTCCGTGTGGGACAAGGAGCCGGACGTGTGCCTTTTCGGAAACAGGCCCTGTCGAGGACGAGAGCCATGAGATGTTCCTCCTCTGGGCAAGCCCGGGTCCTGAATCCTGTTGTGCCTGTGAATAGGCTGCAGGGGGATGGTGAAGACCAGCAACAGCTTTCAGGGCTGCCACCTTCCGTGTGGGACAAGGAGGCGGACGTGTGCCTTATCGGAAACAGGCACTGCCGAGGACGAGAGCCATGAGATGTTCCTCATCTGGGCAAGCCCGGGACCCAGATCCTGTTGTGCATGTGAATAGGCTGCAGGGGGACGGTGAAGACCAGCAACAGCTTTCAGGGCTGCCACCTTCCGTGTGGGACAAGGAGCCGGACGTGTGCCTTTTCGGAAACAGGCCCTGCCGAGGACGAGAGCCATGAGATGTTCCTCCTCTGGGCAAGCCCGCGTCGTGAATCCTGTTGTGCCTGTGAATAGGCTGCAGGGGGACAGTGAAGACCAGCAACAGCTTTCAGGGCTGCCACCTTCCGTGTGGGACAAGGAGCCGGACGTGTGCCTTTTCGGAAATAGGCTCTGCCGAGGACGAGAGCTATGAGATGTTCCTCCTCTGGGCAAGCCCAGGTCCCAGATCCTGTTGTACCTGTGAATAGGCTGCAGGGGGACGGTGAAGACCAGCAACAGCTTTCAGGGCTGCCACCTTCCTTGTGGGACAAGGAGCCGGATGTGTGCCTTTTCGGAATCAGGCTCTGCTGAGGACGAAAGCCATGAGATGTTCCTCCTCTGGGCATGCCCGGGTCCTGAATCCTGTTGTGCCTGTGAATAGGCTGCAGGGGGACGGTGAAGACCAGCAACAGCTTTCAGGGCTGCCACCTTCCGTGTGGGACAAGGAGCCGGACGTGTGCCTTTTCGACAAGAGGCCCTGCCGAGGACGAGAGCCATGAGATGTTCCTCCTCTGGGCAAGCCCGCGTCGTGAATCCTGTTGTGCCTGTGAATAGGCTGCAGGGGGACGGTGAAGACCAGCAACAGCTTTCAGGGCTGCCACCTTCCTTGTGGGACAAGGAGCCGGACCTGTGCCTTTTCGGAATCGGGCTCTGCCGAGGATGAGAGCCATGAGATGTTCCTCCTCTGGGCATGCCCGGGTCCTGAATCCTGTTGTGCCTGTGAATAGGCTGCAGGGGGACGGTGAAGACCAGCAACAGCTTTCAGGGCTGCCATCTTCCGTGTGGGACAAGGAGCCGGACGTGTGCCTTTTCGGAATCGGGCTCTGCCGAGGACGAGAGCCATGAGATGTTCCTCCTCTGGGCAAGCCCGCGTCGTGAATCCTGTTGTGCCTGTGAATAGGCTGCAGGGGGACAGTGAAGACCAGCAACAGCTTTCAGGGCTGCCACCTTCCGTGTGGGACAAGGAGCCGGATGTGTGCCTTTTCGGAATCGGGCTCTGCCGAGAAGAGAGCCATGAGATGTTCCTCCTCTGGGCATGTGCGGGTCCTGAATCCTGTTGTGCCTGTGAATAGGCTGCAGGGGGACGGTGAAGAGCAGCAACAGCTTCCAGGGCTGCCACCTTCCGTGTGGGACAAGGAGCCGGACGTGTGCCTTTTCGGAATCGGGCTCTGCCGAGGACGAGAGCCATGAGATGTTCCTCCTCTGGGCATGCCCGGGTCCTGAATCCTGTTGTGCCTGTGAATAGGCTGCAGGGGGACGGTGAAGACCAGCTACAGCTTTCAGGGCTGCCACCTTCCGTGTGGGACAAGGAGCCGGACGTGTGCCTTCTCGGAAACAGGCTCTGCCGAGGACGAGAGCCATGAGATGTTCCTCCTCTGGGCAAGCCCGCGTCGTGAATCCTGTTGTGCCTGTGAATAGGCTGCAGGGGGACAGTGAAGACCAGCAACAGCTTTCAGGGCTGCCACCTTCCGTGTGGGACAAGGAGCCGGACGTGTGCCTTTTCGGAAATAGGCTCTGCCGAGGACGAGAGCTATGAGATGTTCCTCCTCTGGGCAAGCCCAGGTCCCAGATCCTGTTGTACCTGTGAATAGGCTGCAGGGGGACGGTGAAGACCAGCAACAGCTTTCAGGGCTGCCACCTTCCTTGTGGGACAAGGAGCCGGATGTGTGCCTTTTCGGAATCAGGCTCTGCTGAGGACGAGAGCCATGAGATGTTCCTCCTCTGGGCATGCCCGGGTCCTGAATCCTGTTGTGCCTGTGAATAGGCTGCAGGGGGACGGTGAAGACCAGCAACAGCTTTCAGGGCTGCCACCTTCCGTGTGGGACAAGGAGCCGGACGTGTGCCTTTTCGACAAGAGGCCCTGCCGAGGACGAGAGCCATGAGATGTTCCTCCTCTGGGCAAGCCCGCGTCGTGAATCCTGTTGTGCCTGTGAATAGGCTGCAGGGGGACGGTGAAGACCAGCAACAGCTTTCAGGGCTGCCACCTTCCTTGTGGGACAAGGAGCCGGACCTGTGCCTTTTCGGAATCGGGCTCTGCCGAGGACGAGAGCCATGAGATGTTCCTCCTCTGGGCATGCCCGGGTCCTGAATCCTGTTGTGCCTGTGAATAGGCTGCAGGGGGACGGTGAAGACCAGCAACAGCTTTCAGGGCTGCCATCTTCCGTGTGGGACAAGGAGCCGGACGTGTGCCTTTTCGGAATCGGGCTCTGCCGAGGACGAGAGCCATGAGATGTTCCTCCTCTGGGCAAGCCCGCGTCGTGAATCCTGTTCTGCCTGTGAATAGGCTGCAGGGGGACAGTGAAGACCAGCAACAGCTTTCAGGGCTGCCACCTTCCGTGTGGGACAAGGAGCCGGATGTGTGCCTTTTCGGAATCGGGCTCTGCCGAGAAGAGAGCCATGAGATGTTCCTCCTCTGGGCATGTGCGGGTCCTGAATCCTGTTGTGCCTGTGAATAGGCTGCAGGGGGACGGTGAAGAGCAGCAACAGCTTCCAGGGCTGCCACCTTCCGTGTGGGACAAGGAGCCGGACGTGTGCCTTTTCGGAATCGGGCTCTGCCGAGGACGAGAGCCATGAGATGTTCCTCCTCTGGGCATGCCCGGGTCCTGAATCCTGTTGTGCCTGTGAATAGGCTGCAGGGGGACGGTGAAGACCAGCTACAGCTTTCAGGGCTGCCACCTTCCGTGTGGGACAAGGAGCCGGACGTGTGCCTTCTCGGAAACAGGCTCTGCTGAGGACGAGAGCCATGAGATGTTCCTCCTCTGGGCATGCCCGGGTCCTGAATCCTGTTGTGCCTGTGAATAGGCTGCAGGGGGACGGTGAAGACCAGCAACATCTTTCAGGGCTGCCACCTTCCGTGTGGGACAAGGAGCCGGACGAGTGCCCTTTCGGGAAGAGGATCTGCCGAGGACAAGAGCCATGATATGTTCCTCCTCTGGGCAAGCCCGGGTCCTGAATCCTGTTGTACCTGTGAATAGGCTGCAGGGGGACGGTGAAGACCAGCAACAGCTTTCAGGGCTGCCACCTTCCGTGTGGGACAAGGAGCCGGACTTGTGCCTTTTCAGAAATAGGCTCTGCCGAGGACGAGAGCCATGAGATGTTCCTCCTCTGGGCAAGCCCGGGTCCCAGATCCTGTTGTACCTGTGAATAGGCTGCAGGGGGACTTTGAAGACCAGCAACAGCTTTCAGGGCTGCCACCTTCCTTGTGGGACAAGGAGCCGGACGTGTGCCTTTTCGGAATCGGGCTCTGCCGAGGACGAGAGCCATGAGATGTTCCTCCTCTGGGCATGCCCGGGTCCTGAATCCTGTTGTGCCTGTGAATAGGCTGCAGGGGGACGGTGAAGACCAGCAACAGCTTTCAGGGCTGCCACCTTCCGTGTGGGACAAGGAGGCGGACGTGTGCCTTTTCGAAAAGAGGCCCTGCCGAGGACGAGAGCCATGAGATGTTCCTCCTCTGGGCAAGCCCGGGTCCTGAATCCTGTTGTGCCTGTGAATAGGCTGCAGGGGGACGGTGAAGACCAGCAACAGCTTTCAGGGCTGCCACCTTCCGTGTGGGACAAGGAGCCGGACGTGTGCCTTTTCGGAAACAGGCCCTGCCGAGGACGAGAGCCATGAGATGTTCCTCCTCTGGGCAAGCCCGCGTCGTGAATCCTGTTGTGCCTGTGAATAGGCTGCAGGGGGACAGTGAAGACCAGCAACAGCTTTCAGGGCTGCCACCTTCCGTGTGGGACAAGGAGCCGGATGTGTGCCTTTTCGGAATCGGGCTCTGCCGAGAAGAGAGCCATGAGATGTTCCTCCTCTGGGCATGTGCGGGTCCTGAATCCTGTTGTGCCTGTGAATAGGCTGCAGGGGGACGGTGAAGAGCAGCAACAGCTTCCAGGGCTGCCACCTTCCGTGTGGGACAAGGAGCCGGACGTGTGCCTTCTCGGAAACAGGCTCTGCCGAGGACGAGAGCCATGAGATGTTCCTCCTCTGGGCAAGCCCGGGTCCCAGATCCTGTTGTGCCTGTGAATAGGCTGCAGGGGGACGGTTAAAACCAGCAACATCCTTCAGGGGTTCCAACTTCCGTGTGGGACAAGGAGCCGGACGTGTGCCTTTTCGGAAACAGGCCCTGTCGAGGACGAGAGCCATGAGATGTTCCTCCTCTGGGCAAGCCCGGGTCCCAGATCCTGTTGTGCCTGTGAATAGGCTGCAGGGGGATGGTGAAGACCAGCAACAGCTTTCAGGGCTGCCACCTTCCGTGTGGGACAAGGAGGCGGACGTGTGCCTTCTCGGAAACAGGCTCTGCCGAGGACGAGAGCCATGAGATGTTCCTCCTCTGGGCAAGCCCGGGTCCCAAATCCTGTTGTGCCTGTGAATAGGCTGCAGGGGGACGGTGAAGACCAGCAACATCTTTCAGGGCTGCCACCTTCCGTGTGGGAAAAGGAGCCGGACGAGTGCCCTTTCGGGAAGAGGATCTGCCGAGGACAAGAGCCATGATATGTTCCTCCTCTGGGCAAGCCCGGGTCCTGAATCCTGTTGTACCTGTGAATAGGCTGCAGGGGGATGGTGAAGACCAGCAACAGCTTTCAGGGCTGCCACCTTCCGTGTGGGACAAGGAGCCGGACGTGTGCCTTTTTGAAAAGAGGCCCTGCCGAGGACGAGAGCCATGAGATGTTCCTCCTCTGGGCAAGCCCGGGTCCCAGATCATGTTGTGCCTGTAATAGGCTGCAGGGGGACGGTGAAGACCAGCAACATCTTTCCGGCCTGCCACCTTCCGTGTGGTACAAGGAGCCGGACGTGTGCCTTTCCAGAATCAGACTCTGCCGAGGACGAGAGACATGAGATGTTCCTCCTCTAGGCAAGCCCGGGTCCTGAATCCTGTTGTACCTGTGAATAGGCTGCAGGGGGACGGTGAAGACCAGCAACAGCTTTCAGGGCTGCCACCTTCCGTGTGGGACAAGGAGCCGGACGTGTGGCTTTTCGAAAAGAGGCTCTGCCGAGGACAAGAGCCATGAGATGTTCCTCCTCTGGGCGTGCCCGGGTCCTGAATACTGTTGTGCCTGTGAATAGGCTGCAGGGGGACAGTGAAGACCAGCAAGATCTTTCCGGCCTGCCACATTCCGTGTGGGACAAGGAGCCGGACGTGTGCCTTTTCGGGAAGAGGCTCTGCCGAGGACGAGAGCCATGAGATGTTCCTCCTCTGGGCAAGCCCGGGTCCCAGATCCTGTCGTACCTGTGAATAGGCTGCAGGGGGACGGTGAAGACCAGCAACAGCTTTCAGGGCTGCCACCTTCCGTGTGGGACAAGGAGCCGGACGTGTGCCTTTTCGGAATCGGGCTCTGCCGAGGAAGAGAGCCATGAGATGTTCCTCCTCTGGGCAAGCCCGGGTCCCAGATCCTGTTGTGCCTGTGAATAGGCTGAAGGGGGACGGTGAAGACCAGCAACAGCTTTCAGGGCTGCCACCTTCCGTGTGGGACAAGGAGCCGGACGTGTGCCTTTCCAGAATCAGGCTCTGCCGAGGACGAGAGCCATGAGATGTTCCTCCTCTGGGCAAGCCCGGGTCCCAGATCCTGTTGTGCCTGTGAATAGGCTGCAGGGGGACGGTGAAGACCAGCAACAGCTTTCAGGGCTGCCACCTTCCGTGTGGGACAAGAAGCCGGACGTGTGCCTTTCCGGAATCAGGCTCTGCCGAGGACGAGAGCCATGAGATGTTCCTCCTCTGGGCAAGCCCGGGTCCCAGATCCTGTTGTGCCTGTGAATAGGCTGCAGGGGGACGGTGAAGACCAGCAACATCCTTCAGGGCTGCCACCTTCCGTGTGGGACAAGGAGCCGGACATGTGCCTTTTCGGAAAGAGGCTCTGCCGAGGACAAGAGCCATGAGATGTTCCTCCTCTGGGCAAGCCCGGGTCCCAGATCCTGTTGTGCCTGTGAATAGGCTGCAGGGGGACGGTGAAGACCAGCAACAGCTTTCAGGGCTGCCACCTTCCGTGTGGGACAAGGAGCCGGACGTGTGCCTTTTCGGAAACAGGCTCTGATGAGGACGAGAGACTAACCGTGACCCTAACCCTAACCCTAACCCCTAACCCTAACCCTAAGCCCATCCCTAACGACCCTAACCCTAACCCTAACCCTAAGCCCTTAACACTAACCCTAACCCTAAACCCTAACCCTGACCCTAACTGTAAACCTAACCCGGACCCTATCTCCTAACTCTAACCCTAACCCTAACCCCTAACCCTAACCGTAACCCTAACCACCTAACGCTAACACTCACCCTAACACCTAACCCTAACCCTAATCCTAACCCCTAACCCTAACCCCTAACCCTAACCCTAACCCTAATGGACCCTAACCCTAATGGCCCTAACCCTAACCCTAACCCTGACCCTAACCCTAACCCTAAGCCTAACCCTAACCCCCTAACCCTAACCCTAACCCCTAACCCTAACCCTAACCCTAACCCCAACCCTAACCCTAACCCTAACCCCTAACTGTAAAACTTTTCTGACAAGTTGCAGGATGTGTGCCGTTTACGAAACAGGTTCTGCTGAGGACGAGAGCCATGAGATTTTCCTCCTCTGGGCAAGCCCAGGTCCCAGATCCTGTTGTGCCTGTGAATAGGCTGCAGGGGGACGGTGAAGACCAGCAACATCTTTCCAGCCTGCCACCTTCCGTGTGGGACACGGAGCCGGACGTGTGCCTTTCCAGAATCAGGCACTGCCGAGCACGAGAGCCATGAGATGTTCCTCCTCTGGGGAGGCCCCGGTCCCACATCCTATTGTGCCTGTGAATAGGCTGCAGGGGGACGGTGAAGACCAGCAACATCTTTCCAGCCTGCCACCTTCCGTGTGGGACAAGGAGCCGGACGTGTGCCTTTCCAGAATCAGACTCTGCCGAGGACGAGAGCCATGAGATGTTCCTCCTCTGGGCAAGCCCGGGTCCTGAATCCTGTTGTACCTGTGAATAGGCTGCAGGGGGACGGTGAAGACCAGCAACAGCTTTCAGGGCTGCCACCTTCCGTGTGGGACAAGGAGCCGGACGTGTGCCTGTTCGGAAAGAGGCCCTGCCGAGGACGAGAGCCATGAGATGTTCCTCCTCTAGGCAAGCCCGGGTCAAGATCCTGTTGTGCCTGTGAATAGGCTGCAGGGGGACGGTGAAGACCAGCAACAGCTTTCAGGGCTGCCACCTTCCGTGTGGGACAAGGAGCCGGACGTGTGCCTGTTCGGAAAGAGGCCCTGCCGAGGACGAGAGCCATGAGATGTTCCTCCTCTAGGCAAGCCCGGGTCAAGATCCTGTTGTGCCTGTGAATAGGCTGCAGGGGGACGGTGAAGACCAGCAACATCTTTCAGGGCTGCCACCTTCCGTGTGGGACAAGGAGCCGGACGTGTGCCTTTTCAAAAAGAGGCTCTGCCGAGGAAGAGAGCCATGAGATGTTCCTCCTCTGGGCAAGCCCGGGTCCCAGATCCTGTTGTGCCTGTGAATAGGCTGCAGGGGGACGGTGAAGACCAGCAACAGCTTTAAGGGCTGCCACCTTCCGTGTGGGACAAGGAGCCGGACGTGTGCCTTTCCGGAATCAGGCTCTGCCGAGGACGAGAGCCATGAGATGTTCCTCCTCTGGGCAAGCCCGGGTCCCAGATCCTGTTGTGCCTGTGAATAGGCTGCAGGGGGACGGTGAAGACCAGCAACATCCTTCAGGGGTGCCAACTTCTGTGTGGGACAAGGAGCCGGACGTGTGCCTGTTCGGAAAGAGGCCCTGCCGAGGACGAGAGCCATGAGATGTTCCTCCTCTGGGCAAGCCCGGGTCCCAGATCCTGTTGTGCCTGTGAATAGGCTGCAGGGGGACGGTGAAGACCAGCAACATCTTTCCGGCCTGCCACCTTCCGTGTGGTACAAGGAGCCGGACGTGTGCCTTTCCAGAATCAGACTCTGCCGAGGACGAGAGACATGAGATGTTCCTCCTCTAGGCAAGCCCGGGTCCTGAATCCTGTTGTACCTGTGAATAGGCTGCAGGGGGACGGTGAAGACCAGCAACAGCTTTCAGGGCTGCCACCTTCCGTGTGGGACAAGGAGCCGGACGTGTGGCTTTTCGAAAAGAGGCCCTGCCGAGGACGAGAGCCATGAGATGTTCCTCCTCTGGGCAAGCCCGGGTCCCAGATCCTGTTGTGCCTTTGAATAGGCTGCAGGGGGACGGTGAAGACCAGCAACATCCTTCAGGGGTGCCAACTTCCGTGTGGGACAAGGAGCCGGACGTGTGCCTTTTCGGGAAGAGGCTCTGCCGAGGACAAGAGCCATGATATGTTCCTCCTCTAGGCGTGCCCGGGTCCTGAATACTGTTGTGCCTGTGAATAGGCTGCAGGGGGACAGTGAAGACCAGCAAGATCTTTCCGGCCTGCCACATTCCGTGTGGGACAAGGAGCCGGACGTGTGCCTTTTCGGGAAGAGGCTCTGCCGAGGACGAGAGCCATGAGATGTTCCTCCTCTGGGCAAGCCCGCGTCCCAGATCCTGTCGTACCTGTGAATAGGCTGCAGGGGGACGGTGAAGACCAGCAACAGCTTTCAGGGCTGCCACCTTCCGTGTGGGACAAGGAGCCGGACTTGTGCCTTTTCGGAATCGGGCTCTGCCGAGGAAGAGAGCCATGAGATGTTCCTCCTCTGGGCAAGCCCGGGTCCCAGATCCTGTTGTGCCTGTGAATAGGCTGAAGGGGGACGGTGAAGACCAGCAACAGCTTTCAGGGCTGCCACCTTCCGTGTGGGACAAGGAGCCGGACGTGTGCCTTTCCGGAATCAGGCTCTGCCGAGGACGAGAGCCATGAGATGTTCCTCCTCTGGGCAAGCCCGGGTCCCAGATCCTGTTGTGCCTGTGAATAGGCTGCAGGGGGACGGTGAAGACCAGCAACAGCTTTCAGGGCTGCCACCTTCCGTGTGGGACACGGAGCCAGACATGTGCCTTTCCAGAATCAGGCTCTGCCGAGGACGAGAGCCATGAGATGTTCCTCCTCTGGGCAAGCCCGGGTCCCAGATCCTGTTGTGCCTGTGAATAGGCTGCAGGGGGACGGTGAAGACCAGCAACATCCTTCAGGGCTGCCACCTTCCGTGTGGGACAAGGAGCCGGACATGTGCCTTTTCGGAAACAGGCCCTGCCGAGGACGAGAGCCATGAGATGTTCCTCCTCTGGGCAAGCCCGGGTCCCAGATCCTGTTGTGCCTGTGAATAGGCTGCAGGGGGACGGTGAAGACCAGCAACAGCTTTCAGGGCTGCCACCTTCCGTGTGGGACAAGGAGCCGGACGTGTGCCTTTTCGGAAACAGGCTCTGATGAGGACGAGAGACTAACCGTGACCCTAACCCTAACCCTAACCCCTAACCCTAACCCTAAGCCCATCCCTAACGACCCTAACCCTAACCCTAACCCTAAGCCCTTAACACTAACCCTAACCCTAAACCCTAACCCTGACCCTAACTGTAACCCTAACCCGGACCCTATCTCCTAACTCTAACCCTAACCCTAACCCCTAACCCTAACCGTAACCCTAACCACCTAACGCTAACACTCACCCTAACACCTAACCCTAACCCTAATCCTAACCCCTAACCCTAACCCCTAACCCTAACCCTAACCCTAATGGACCCTAACCCTTATGGCCCTAACCCTAACCCTAACCCTGACCCTAACCCTAACCCTAAGCCTAACCCTAACCCCCTAACCCTAACCCTAACCCCTAACCCTAACCCTAACCCTAACCCCAACCCTAACCCTAACCCTAACCCCTAACTGTAAAACTTTTCTGACAAGTTGCAGGATGTGTGCCGTTTCCGAAACAGGTTCTGCTGAGGACGAGAGCCATGAGATGTTCCTCCTCTGGGCAAGCCCATATCCCAGATCCTGTTGTGCCTGTGAATAGGCTGCAGGGGGACGGTGAAGAACAGCAACATCTTTCAGGGCTGCCACCTTCCGTGTGGGGCAAGGAGCCGGACGTGTGCCTTTCCGGAATCAGGCTCTGCCAAGGACGAGAGCCATGAGATGTTCCTCCTCTGGGCAAGCCCGGGTCCCAGATCCTGTTGTGCCTGTGAATAGGCTGCAGGGGGACGGTGAAGACCAGCAACATCTTTCCAGCCTGCCACCTTCCGTGTGGGACACGGAGCCGGACGTGTGCCTTTCCAGAATCAGGCTCTGCCGAGGACGAGCGCCATGAGATGTTCCTCCTCTGGGCAAGCCCCGGTCCCAGATCCTGTTGTGCCTGTGAATAGGCTGCAGGGGGACGGAGAAGACCAGCAACATCTTTCCGACCTGCCACCTGCCGTGTGGGACAAGGATCCGGACGTGTGCCTTTCCAGAATCAGACTCTGCCGAGGACGAGAGCCATGAGATGTTCCTCCTCTGGGAAGCCGGGGTCCTGAATCCTGTTGTACCTGTGAATAGGCTGCAGGGGGACGGTGAAGACCAGCAACAGCTTTCAGGGCTGCCACCTTCCGTGTGGGACAAGGAGCCGGACGTGTGCCTTTTCAAAAAGAGGCCCTGCCGAGGACGAGAGCCATGAGATTTTCCTCCTCTGGGCAAGCCCGTATCCCAGATCCTTTTGTGCCTGTGAATAGGCTGCAGGGGGACGGTGAAGAACAGCAACATCTTTCAGGGCTGCCACCTTCCGTGTGGGACAAGGAGACGGACGTGTGCCTTTCCTGAATCAGACTATGCCGAGGACGAGAGCCATGAGATGTTCCTCCTCTGGGCAAGCCCGGGTCCCAGATCCTGTTGTGCCTGTGAATAGGCTGCAGGGGGACGGTGAAGACCAGCAACAGCTTTCAGGGCTGCCACCTTCCGTGTGGGACAAGGAGCCGGACGTGTGCCTTTTCGGAAACAGGCTCTGCCGAGGACAAGAGACTAACCCTAACCCTAACCCTAACCCTAATGGCCCTAACCCTAACCCTAACACTGACCCTAACCCCAACCCTTAGCCTAACCCTGACCCCCTAACCCTAACCCTAACCCTAACCCCTAACCCCAACCCTAACCCTAAGCCTAACCCTAACCCCAACCCTAACCCTAACCCTAACCCCTAATTTTAAATCTTTTCTGACAAGTTGCAGGATGAGTGCCTCTCCTGAATCAGGCTCTGCCGAGGACGAGAGCCATGAGATGTTCCTCCTCTGGGCAAGCCCGGGTCCCAGATCCTGTTGTGCCTGTGAATAGGCTGCAGGGGGACGGTGAAGACCAGCAACATCTTTCCAGCCTGCCACCTTCCGTGTGGGACACGGAGCCGGACGTGTGCCTTTCCAGAATCAGGCTCTGCCGAGGACGAGCGCCATGAGATGTTCTTCCTCTGGGCAAGCCCCGGTCCCAGATCCTGTTGTGCCTGTGAATAGGCTGCAGGGGGACGGAGAAGACCAGCAACATCTTTCTGGCCTGCCACCTTCCGTGTGGGACAAGGATCCGGACGTGTGCCTTTCCAGAATCAGACTCTGCCGAGGACGGGAGCCATGAGATGTTCCTCCTCTGGGAAGCCGGGGTCCTGAATCCTGTTGTACCTGTGAATAGGCTGCAGGGGGACGGTGAAGACCAGCAACAGCTTTCAGGGCTGCCACCTTCCGTGTGGGACAAGGAGCCGGACCTGTGCCTTTTCAAAAAGAGGCCCTGCCGAGGACGAGAGCCATGAGATTTTCCTCCTCTGGGCAAGCCCGTATCCCAGATCCTGTTGTGCCTGTGAATAGGCTGCAGGGGGACGGTGAAGAACAGCAACATCTTTCAGGGCTGCCACCTTCCGTGTGGGACAAGGAGCCGGACGTGTGCCTTTCCTGAATCAGACTATGCCGAGGACGAGAGCCATGAGATGTTCCTCCTCTGGGCAAGCCCGGGTCCCAGATCCTGTTGTGCCTGTGAATAGGTTGCAGGGGGACGGTGAAGACCAGCAACAGCTTTCAGGGCTGCCACCTTCCGTGTGGGACAAGGAGCCGGACGTGTGCCTTTTCGGAAACAGGCTCTGCCGAGGACAAGAGACTAACCCTAACCCTAACCCTAACCCTAATGGCCCTAACCCTAACCCTAACCCTGACCCTAACCCCAACCCTAAGCCTAACCCTGACCCCCTAACCCTAACCCTAACCCTAACCCCTAACCCTAACCCTAACCCTAACCCTAACCCCAACCCTAACCCTAACCCTAACCCTAACCCCTAATTTTAAATCTTTTCTGACAAGTTGCAGGATGAGTGCCTCTCCGGAATCAGGCTCTGCCGAGGACGAGAGCCATGAGATGTTCCTCCTCTGGGCAAGCCCGGGTCCCAGATCCTGTTGTGCCTGTGAATAGGCTGCAGGGGGACGGTGAAGACCAGCAACATCTTTCAGGGCTGCCACATTCCGTGTGGGACAAGGAGCCCGACGTGTGCCTTTCCTGAATCAGACTATGCCGAGGACGAGAGCCATGAGATGTTCCTCCTCTGGGCAAGCCCGGGTCCCAAATCCTGTTGTGCCTGTGAATAGGCTGCAGGGGGACGGTGAAGACCAGCAACAGCTTTCAGGGCTGCCACCTTCCGTGTGGGACAAGGAGCCGGACGTGTGCCTTTTCGGAAACAGGCTCTGCCGTGGACAAGAGACTAACCCTAACCCTAACCCTAATCCTAATGGCCCTAACCCTAACCCTAACCCTGACCCTAACCCCAACCCTAAGCCTAACCCTGACCCCCTAACCCTAACCCTAACCCTAACCCCTAACTCTAACCCTAAGCCCTTAACACTAACCTTAACCCTAAACCCTAACCCTGACCCTAACTGTAACCCTAACCCGGACCCTATCTCCTAACTGTAACCCTAACCCTAACCCCTAACCCTAACCGTAACCCTAACCACCTAACGCTAACACTCACCCTAACACCTAACCCTAACCCTAATCCTAACCCCTAACCCTAACCCCTAACCCTAACCCTAACCCTAATGGACCCTAACCCTAATGGCCCTAACCCTAACCCTAACCCTGACCCTAACCCTAACCCTAAGGCTAACCCTAACCCCCTAACCCTAACCCTAACCCCTAACACTAACCCTAACCCTAACCCCAACCCTAACCCTAACCCTAACCCCTAACTGCAAACCTTTTCTGACAAGTTGCAGGATGTGTGCCGTTTCCGAAACAGGTTCTGCTGAGGACGAGAGCCATGAGATGTTCCTCCTCTGGGCAAGCCCGTATCCCAGATACTGTTGTGCCTGTGAATAGGCTGCAGGGGGACGGTGAAGATCAGCAACATCTTTCAGGGCTGCCACCTTCCGTGTGGGACAAGGAGCCGGACGTGTGCCTTTCAGGAATCAGGCTCTGCCGAGGACGAGAGCCATGAGATGTTCCTCCTCTGGGCAAGCCCGGGTCCCAGATCCTGTTGTGCCTGTGAATAGGCTGCAGGGGGACGGTGAAGACCAGCAACATCTTTCCAGCCTGCCACCTTCCGTGTGGGACAAGGAGCCGGACGTGTGCCTTTCCAGAATCAGGCTCTGCCGAGGACGAGAGCCATGAGATGTTCCTCCTCTGGGCAAGCCCCGGTACCAGATCCTGTTGTGCCTGTGAATAGGCTGCAGGGGGACGGTGAAGACCAGCAACATCTTTCCGGCCTGCCACCTTCCGTGTGGGACAAGGAGCCGGACGTGTGCCTTTCCAGAATCAGACTCTGCCGAGGACGAGAGCCATGAGATGTTCCTCCTCTGGGCAAGCCCGGGTCCTTTATCCTGTTGTACCTGTGATTAGGCTGCAGGGGGACAGTGAAGACCAGCAACAGCTTTCAGGGCTGCCACCTTCCGTGTGGGACAAGGAGCCGGACGTGTGCCTGTTCGGAAAGAGGCCCTGCCGAGGACGAGAGCCATGAGATGTTCCTCCTCTGGGCAAGCCCGGGTCCCAGATCCTGTTGTGCCTGTGAATAGGCTGCAGGGGGACGGTGAAGACCAGCAACAGCTTTCAGGGCTGCCACCTTCCGTGTGGAACAAGGAGCCGGACGTGTGACTTTTCGGAAATAGGCTCTGCCGAGGACGAGAGCCATGAGATGTTCCTCCTCTGGGCAAGCCCGGGTCCCAGATCCTGTTGTGCCTGTGAATAGGCTGCAGGGGGACGGTGAAGACCAGCAACAGCTTTCAGGGCTGCCACCTTCCGTGTGGGACAAGGAGCCGGACGTGTGCCTTTTCGAAAACAGGCCCTGCCGAGGACGAGAGCCATGAGATGTTCCTCCTCTGGGCAAGCCCGGGTCCCAGATCCTGTTGTGCCTGTAATAGGCTGCAGGGGGACGGTGAAGACCAGCAACATCTTTCCGGCCTGCCACCTTCCGTGTGGGACAAGGAGCCGGACGTGTGCCTTTCCAGAATCAGACTCTGCCGAGGACGAGAGACATGAGATGTTCCTCCTCTAGGCAAGCCCGGGTCCTGAATCCTGTTGTACCTGTGAATAGGCTGCAGGGGGACGGTGAAGACCAGCAACAGCTTTCAGGGCTGCCACCTTCCGTGTGGGACAAGGAGCCGGACGTGTGCCTTTTCGAAAAGAGGCCCTGCCGAGGACGAGAACCATGAGATGTTCCTCCTCTGGGCAAGCCCGGGTCCCAGATCCTGTTGTGCCTGTGAATAGGCTGCAGGGGGACGGTGAAGACCAGCAACATCTTTCAGGGCTGCCACCTTCCGTGTGGGACAAGGAGCCGGACGTGTGCCTTTTCGGGAAGAGGCTCTGCCGAGGACAAGAGCCATGATATGTTCCTCCTCTGGGCGTGCCCGGGTCCTGAATACTGTTGTGCCTGTGAATAGGCTGCAGGGGGACAGTGAAGACCAGCAAGATCTTTCTGGCCTGCCACCTTCCGTGTGGGACAAGGAGCCGGACGTGTGCCTTTTCGGAAACAGGCCCTGCCGAGGACGAGAGCCATGAGATGTTCCTCCTCTGGGCAAGCCCGGGTCCCAGATCCTGTTGTGCCTGTGAATAGGCTGCAGGGGGACGGTGAAGACCAGCAATAGCTTTCAGGGCTGCCACCTTCCGTGTGGTACAAGGAGCCGGACGTGTGGATTTTCGGAAACAGGCTCTGCCGAGGACGAGAGACTAACCCTGATCCTAACCGTAACCCTAAGCCCTAACCCTAACCCTAAGCCCATCCCTAACGACCCTAACCCCAACCCTAACCCTAAGCCCTTAACACTAACCCTAACCCTAAACCCTAACCCTAACCCTAACTGTAACCCTTACCCGGACACTATCTCCTAACTCTAACCCTAACCCTAACCCCTAACCCTAACCGTAACCCTAACCAACTAACCCTAACACTCACCCTAACACCTAACCCTAACCCTAACCCTAACCCCTAACCCTAACCCTAACCCTAACCCTAAACCTAACCCTAACCCTAACCCTATCCCTAACCCTAACCCCAACCCTAACCCTAACCCTAACCCTAACCCTAACCCCTAACTGTAAACCATTTCTGACCAGTTGCAGGATGTGTGCCGTTTCCGAAACAGGTTCTGCTGAGGACGAGAGCCATGAGATGTTCCTCCTCTGGGCAAGCCCGGGTCCCAGATCCTGTTGTACCTGTGAATAAGCTGCAGGGGGACGGTGAAGACCAGCAACAGCTTTCAGGGCTGCCACCTTCCGTGTGGGACAAGGAGCCCGACGTGTGGATTTTCGGAAACAGGATCTGCCGAGGACGAGAGCCATGAGATGTTCCTCCTCTGGGCAAGCCCGGGTCCCAGATCCTGTTGTGCCTGTGAATAGGCTGCAGGGGGATGGTGAAGACCAGCAACATCTTTCAGGGCTGCCACATTCCGTGTGGGACAAGGAGCCGGACGTGTGCCTTTCCGGAATCAGGCTCTGCCGAGGACGAGAGCCATGAGATGTTCCTCCTCTGGGCAAGCCCGGGTCCCAGATCCTGTTGTACCTGTGAATAGGCTGCAGGGGAACGGTCAAGACCAGCAACAGCTTTCAGGGCTGCCACCTTCCTTGTGGGACAAGGAGCCGGACGTGTGCCTTTTCGGAATCGGGCTCTGCCGAGGAAGAGAGCCATGAGATGTTCCTCCTCTGGGCAAGCCCGGGTCCCAGATCCTGTTGTACCTGTGAATAAGCTGCAGGGGGACGGTGAAGACCAGCAACAGCTTTCAGGGCTGCCACCTTCCGTGTTGGAAAAGGTGCCGGACGTGTGCCTTTTCGGAAACAGGCTCTGCCGAGGACGAGAGACTAACCCTGACCCTAACCCTAACCCTAACCCCTAACCCTAACCCTAAGCCCATCCCTAACGACCCTAACCCTAACCCTAACCCTAAGCCCTTAACACTAACCCTAACCCTAAACCCTAACCCTGACCCTAACTGTAACCCTAGCCCGGACCCTATCTCCTAACTCTAAACCTAACCCTATTCCCTAACCCTAACCATAACCCTAACCACCTAACACTAACACTCACCCTAACACCTAACCCTAACCCTAATCCTAACCCCTAACCCTAACCCCTAACCCTAACCCTAACCCTAATGGACCCTAACCCTAATGGCCCTAAACCTAACCCTAACCCTGACCCTAACCCCAACCCTAACCCTAACCCTAACCCCTAACTGTAAACCTCTTCTGACAAGTTGCAGGATGTGTGCCGTTTCCGAAACAGGTTCTGCTGAGGACGAGAGCCATGAGATTTTCCTCCTCTAGGCAACCCGGGTCCCAGATCCTGTTGTGCCTGTGAATAGGCTGCAGGGGGACGGTGAAGAACAGCAACATCTTTCAGGGCTGCCACCTTCCGTGTGGGACAAGGAGCCGGACGTGTGCCTTTTCGGAAACAGGCTCTGCCGAGGACGAGAGACTAACCCTGATCCTAACCGTAACCCTAACCCCTAACCCTAACCCTAAGCCCATCCCTAACGACCCTAACCCCAACCCTAACCCTAAGCCCTTAACACTAACCCTAACCCTAAACCCTAACCCTAACCCTAACTGTAACCCTAACCCGGACACTATCTCCTAACTCTAACCCTAAACCTGACCCCTAACCCTAACCGTAACCCTAACCAACTAACCCTAACACTCACCCTAACACCTAACCCTAACCCTAACCCTAACCCCTAACCCTAACCCTAACCCTAACCCTAAACCTAACCCTAACCCTAACCCTAACCCTAACCCTAACCCCAACCCTAACCCTAACCCTAACCCTAACCCTAACCCCTAACTGTAAACCTTTTCTGACCAGTTGCAGGATGTGTGCCGTTTCCGAAACAGGTTCTGCTGAGGACGAGAGCCATGAGATGCTCCTCCTCTGGGCAAGCCCGGGTCCCAGATCCTGTTGTGCCTGTGAATAGGCTGCAGGGGGACGGTGAAGACCAGCAACAGCTTTCAGGGCTGCCACCTTCCGTGTGGGACACGGAGCCGGACATGTGCCTTTCCAGAATCAGGCTCTGCCGAGGACGAGAGCCATGAGATGTTCCTCCTCTGGGCAAGCCCGGGTCCTGAATCCTGTTGTACCTGTGAATAAGCTGCAGGGGGACGGTGAAGACCAGCAAAAGCTTTCAGGGCTGCCACCTTCTGTGTGGGACAAGGAGCCGGACGTGTGCCTTTTCGAAAAGAGGCCCTGCCGAGGACGAGAGCCATGAGATGTTCCTCCTCTGGGCAAGCCCGGGTCCCAGATCCTGTTGTGCCTGTGAATAGGCTGCAGGGGGACGGTGAAGACCAGCAACATCTTTCCGGCCTGCCACCTTCCGTGTGGGACAAGGAGCCGGACGTGTGCCTTTTCGGGAAGAGGCTCTGCCGAGGACGAGAGGCATGAGATGTTCCTCCTCTGGGCAAGCCCGGGTCCCAGATCCTGTTGTGCCTGTGAATAGGCTGCAGCGGGACGGTGAAGACCAGCAACAGCTTTCAGGGCTGCCACCTTCCGTGTGGGACAAGGAGCCGGACGTGTGCCTTTCCGGAATCAGGCTCTGCCGAGGACGAGAGCCATGAGATGTTCCTCCTCTGGGCAAGCCCGGGTCCCAGATCCTGTCGTACCTGTGAATAGGCTGCAGGGGGACGGTGAAGACCAGCAACAGCTTTCAGGGCTGCCACCTTCCGTGTGGGACAAGGAGCCGGACGTGTGCCTTCCGGAATCAGGCTCTGCCGAGGACGAGAGCCATGATATGTTCCTCCTCTGGGCAAGCCCGGGTCCCAGATCCTGTTGTGCCTGTGAATAGGCTGCAGGGGGACGGTGAAGACCAGCAACATCTTTCAGGGCTGCCACCTTCCGTGTGGGACAAGGAGCCGGACGTGTGCCTTTTCGGAAAGACGCCCTGCCGAGGACGAGAGCCATGAGATGTTACTCCTCTGGGCAAGCCCGGGTCCCAGATCCTGTTGTGCCTGTGAATAGGCTTCAGGGGGACGGTGAAGACCAGCAACAGCTTTCAGGGCTGCCACCTTCCGTGTGGGACAAGGAGCCGGACGTGTGCCTTTTCGGAAACAGGCCCTGCCGAGGACGAGAGCCATGAGATGTTCCTCCTCTGGGCAAGCCCGGGTCCCAGATCCTGTTGTGCCTGTGAATAGGCTGCAGGGGGACGGTGAAGACCAGCAACATCTTTCCGGCCTGCCACCTTCCGTGTGGGACAAGGAGCCGGACGTGTGCCTTTTCGGTAAGAGGCTCTGCCGAGGACTAGAGCCATGAGATGTTCCTCCTCTGGGCTTGCCCGGGTCCCAGATCCTGTTGTGCCTGTGAATAGGCTGCAGGGGGACGGTGAAGACCAGCAACAGCTTTCAGGGCTGCCACCTTCCGTGTGGGACAAGGAGCCGGACGTGTGGATTTTCGGAAACAAGATGTGCCGAGGACGAGAGCCATGAGATGTTCCTCCTCTGGGCAAGCCCGGGTCCCAGATCCTGTTGTGCCTGTGAATAGGCTGCAGGGGGACGGTGAAGACCAGCAACAGCTTTCAGGGCTGCCACCTTCCGTGTGGGACAAGGAGCCGGACGTGTGCCTTTCCGGAATCAGGCTCTGCCGAGGACGAGAGCCATGAGATGTTCCTCCTCTGGGCAAGCCCGGGTCCCAGATCCTGTCGTACCTGTGAATAGGCTGCAGGGGAACGGTCAAGACCAGCAACAGCTTTCAGGGCTGCCACCTTCCTTGTGGGACAAGGAGCCGGACGTGTGCCTTTTCGGAATCGGGCTCTGCCGAGGAAGAGAGCCATGAGATGTTCCTCCTCTGGGCAAGCCCGGGTCCTGAATCCTGTTGTGCCTGTGAATAGGCTGCAGGGGGACGGTGAAGACCAGCAACATCTTTCAGGGCTGCCACCTTCCGTGTGGGACAAGGAGCCGGACGTGTGCCTTTTCGGAAACATGCCCTGCCGAGGACGAGAGCCATGAGATGTTCCTCCTCTGGGCAAGCCCGGGTCCCAGATCCTGTTGTACCTGTGAATAAGCTGCAGGGGGACGGTGAAGACCAGCAACAGCTTTCAGGGCTGCCACCTTCCGTGTTGGAAAAGGTGCCGGACGTGTGCCTTTTCGGAAACAGGCTCTGATGAGGACGAGAAACTAACCCTGACCCTAACCCTAACCCTAACCCTAACCCTAACCCTAAGCCCATCCCTAACGACCCTAACCCTAACCCTAACCCTAAGCCCTTAACACTAACCCTTACCCTAAACCCTAACCCTGACCCTAACTGTAACCCTAACCCGGACCCTATCTCCTAACTCTAACCCTAACCCTATTCCCTAACCCTAACCATAACCCTAACCACCTAACGCTAACACTCACCCTAACACCTAACCCTAACCATAATCCTAACCCCTAACCCTAACCACTAACCCTAACCCTAACCCTAATGGACCCTAACCCTAATGGCCCTAAACCTAACCCTAACCCTGACCCTAACCCCAACCCTAACCCTAACCCTAACCCCTAACTGTAAACCTCTTCTGACAAGTTGCAGGATGTGTGCCGTTTCCGAAACAGGTTCTGCTGAGGACGAGAGCCATGAGATTTTCCTCCTCTAGGCAACCCGGGTCCCAGATCCTGTTGTGCCTGTGAATAGGCTGCAGGGGGACGGTGAAGACCAGCAACAGCTTTCAGGGCTGCCACCTTCCGTGTGGGACAAGGAGCCGGACGTGTGCCTTTTCGGAAACAGGCTCTGCCGAGGACGAGAGACTAACCCTGATCCTAACCGTAACCCTAACCCCTAACCCTAACCCTAAGCCCATCCCTAACGACCCTAACCCCAACCCTAACCCTAAGCCCTTAACACTAACCCTAACCCTAAACCCTAACCCTAACCCTAACTGTAACCCTAACCCGGACCCTATCTCCTAACCCTAACCCTAAACCTGACCCCTAACCCTAACCGTAACCCTAACCAACTAACCCTAACACTCACCCTAACACCTAACCCTAACCCTAACCCTAACCCCTAACCCTAACCCTAACCCTAACCCTAAACCTAACCCTAACCCTAACCCTATCCCTAACCCTAACCCCAACCCTAACCCTAACCCTAACCCTAACCCTAACCCCTAACTGTAAACCTTTTCTGACCAGTTGCAGGATGTGTGCCGTTTCCGAAACAGGTTCTGCTGAGGACGAGAGCCATGAGATGCTCCTCCTCTGGGCAAGCCCGGGTCCCAGATCCTGTTGTGCCTGTGAATAGGCTGCAGGGGGACGGTGAAGACCAGCAACAGCTTTCAGGGCTGCCACCTTCCGTGTGGGACACGGAGCCGGACATGTGCCTTTCCAGAATCAGGCTCTGCCGAGGACGAGAGCCATGAGATGTTCCTCCTCTGGGCAAGCCCGGGTCCTGAATCCTGTTGTACCTGTGAATAAGCTGCAGGGGGACGGTGAAGACCAGCAAAAGCTTTCAGGGCTGCCACCTTCTGTGTGGGACAAGGAGCCGGACGTGTGCCTTTTCGAAAAGAGGCCCTGCCGAGGACGAGAGCCATGAGATGTTCCTCCTCTGGGCAAGCCCGGGTCCCAGATCCTGTTGTGCCTGTGAATAGGCTGCAGGGGGACGGTGAAGACCAGCAACATCTTTCCGGCCTGCCACCTTCCGTGTGGGACAAGGAGCCGGACGTGTGCCTTTTCGGGAAGAGGCTCTGCCGAGGACGAGAGGCATGAGATGTTCCTCCTCTGGGCAAGCCCGGGTCCCAGATCCTGTTGTGCCTGTGAATAGGCTGCAGCGGGACGGTGAAGACCAGCAACAGCTTTCAGGGCTGCCACCTTCCGTGTGGGACAAGGAGCCGGACGTGTGCCTTTCCGGAATCAGGCTCTGCCGAGGACGAGAGCCATGAGATGTTCCTCCTCTGGGCAAGCCCGGGTCCCAGATCCTGTCGTACCTGTGAATAGGCTGCAGGGGGACGGTGAAGACCAGCAACAGCTTTCAGGGCTGCCACCTTCCGTGTGGGACAAGGAGCCGGACGTGTGCCTTCCGGAATCAGGCTCTGCCGAGGACGAGAGCCATGATATGTTCCTCCTCTGGGCAAGCCCGGGTCCCAGATCCTGTTGTGCCTGTGAATAGGCTGCAGGGGGACGGTGAAGACCAGCAACATCTTTCAGGGCTGCCACCTTCCGTGTGGGACAAGAGCCGGACGTGTGCCTTTTCGGAAAGACGCCCTGCCGAGGACGAGAGCCATGAGATGTTACTCCTCTGGGCAAGCCCGGGTCCCAGATCCTGTTGTGCCTGTGAATAGGCTTCAGGGGGACGGTGAAGACCAGCAACAGCTTTCAGGGCTGCCACCTTCCGTGTGGGACAAGGAGCCGGACGTGTGCCTTTTCGGAAACAGGCCCTGCCGAGGACGAGAGCCATGAGATGTTCCTCCTCTGGGCAAGCCCGGGTCCCAGATCCTGTTGTGCCTGTGAATAGGCTGCAGGGGGACGGTGAAGACCAGCAACATATTTCCGGCCTGCCACCTTCCGTGTGGGACAAGGAGCCGGACGTGTGCCTTTTCGGTAAGAGGCTCTGCCGAGGACAAGAGCCATGATATGTTCCTCCTCTGGGCGTGCCCGGGTCCCAGATCCTGTTGTGCCTGTGAATAGGCTGCAGGGGGACGGTGAAGACCAGCAACAGCTTTCAGGGCTGCCACCTTCCGTGTGGGACAAGGAGCCGGACGTGTGGATTTTCGGAAACAAGATGTGCCGAGGACGAGAGCCATGAGATGTTCCTCCTCTGGGCAAGCCCGGGTCCCAGATCCTGTTGTGCCTGTGAATAGGCTGCAGGGGGACGGTGAAGACCAGCAACAGCTTTCAGGGCTGCCACCTTCCGTGTGGGACAAGGAGCCGGACGTGTGCCTTTCCGGAATCAGGCTCTGCCGAGGACGAGAGCCATGAGATGTTCCTCCTCTGGGCAAGCCCGGGTCCCAGATCCTGTCGTACCTGTGAATAGGCTGCAGGGGAACGGTCAAGACCAGCAACAGCTTTCAGGGCTGCCACCTTCCTTGTGGGACAAGGAGCCGGACGTGTGCCTTTTCGGAATCGGGCTCTGCCGAGGAAGAGAGCCATGAGATGTTCCTCCTCTGGGCAAGCCCGGGTCCTGAATCCTGTTGTGCCTGTGAATAGGCTGCAGGGGGACGGTGAAGACCAGCAACATCTTTCAGGGCTGCCACCTTCCGTGTGGGACAAGGAGCCGGACGTGTGCCTTTTCGGAAACATGCCCTGCCGAGGACGAGAGCCATGAGATGTTCCTCCTCTGGGCAAGCCCGGGTCCCAGATCCTGTTGTACCTGTGAATAAGCTGCAGGGGGACGGTGAAGACCAGCAACAGCTTTCAGGGCTGCCACCTTCCGTGTTGGAAAAGGTGCCGGACGTGTGCCTTTTCGGAAACAGGCTCTGATGAGGACGAGAAACTAACCCTGACCCTAACCCTAACCCTAACCCCTAACCCTAACCCTAAGCCCATCCCTAACGACCCTAACCCTAACCCTAACCCTAAGCCCTTAACACTAACCCTTACCCTAAACCCTAACCCTGACCCTAACTGTAACCCTAACCCGGACCCTATCTCCTAACTCTAACCCTAACCCTATTCCCTAACCCTAACCATAACCCTAACCACCTAACGCTAACACTCACCCTAACACCTAACCCTAACCATAATCCTAACCCCTAACCCTAACCACTAACCCTAACCCTAACCCTAATGGACCCTAACCCTAATGGCCCTAAACCTAACCCTAACCCTGACCCTAACCCCAACCCTAACCCTAACCCTAACCCCTAACTGTAAACCTCTTCTGACAAGTTGCAGGATGTGTGCCGTTTCCGAAACAGGTTCTGCTGAGGACGAGAGCCATGAGATTTTCCTCCTCTAGGCAACCCGGGTCCCAGATCCTGTTGTGCCTGTGAATAGGCTGCAGGGGGACGGTGAAGACCAGCAACATCTTTCAGGGCTGCCACCTTCCGTGTGGGACAAGGAGCCGGACGTGTGCCTTTTCGGAAACAGGCTCTGCCGAGGACGAGAGACTAACCCTGATCCTAACCGTAACCCTAACCCCTAACCCTAACCCTAAGCCCATCCCTAACGACCCTAACCCCAACCCTAACCCTAAGCCCTTAACACTAACCCTAACCCTAAACCCTAACCCTAACCCTAACTGTAACCCTAACCCGGACACTATCTCCTAACTCTAACCCTAAACCTGAACCCTAACCCTAACCGTAACCCTAACCAACTAACCCTAACACTCACCCTAACACCTAACCCTAACCCTAACCCTAACCCCTAACCCTAACCCTAACCCTAACCCTAAACCTAACCCTAACCCTAACCCTATCCCTAACCCTAACCCCAACCCTAACCCTAACCCTAACCCTAACCCTAACCCCTAACTGTAAACCTTTTCTGACCAGTTGCAGGATGTGTGCCGTTTCCGAAACAGGTTCTGCTGAGGACGAGAGCCATGAGATGCTCCTCCTCTGGGCAAGCCCGGGTCCCAGATCCTGTTGTGCCTGTGAATAGGCTGCAGGGGGACGGTGAAGACCAGCAACAGCTTTCAGGGCTGCCACCTTCCGTGTGGGACACGGAGCCGGACATGTGCCTTTCCAGAATCAGGCTCTGCCGAGGACGAGAGCCATGAGATGTTCCTCCTCTGGGCAAGCCCGGGTCCTGAATCCTGTTGTACCTGTGAATAAGCTGCAGGGGGACGGTGAAGACCAGCAAAAGCTTTCAGGGCTGCCACCTTCTGTGTGGGACAAGGAGCCGGACGTGTGCCTTTTCGAAAAGAGGCCCTGCCGAGGACGAGAGCCATGAGATGTTCCTCCTCTGGGCAAGCCCGGGTCCCAGATCCTGTTGTGCCTGTGAATAGGCTGCAGGGGGACGGTGAAGACCAGCAACATCTTTCCGGCCTGCCACCTTCCGTGTGGGACAAGGAGCCGGACGTGTGCCTTTTCGGGAAGAGGCTCTGCCGAGGACGAGAGGCATGAGATGTTCCTCCTCTGGGCAAGCCCGGGTCCCAGATCCTGTTGTGCCTGTGAATAGGCTGCAGCGGGACGGTGAAGACCAGCAACAGCTTTCAGGGCTGCCACCTTCCGTGTGGGACAAGGAGCCGGACGTGTGCCTTTCCGGAATCAGGCTCTGCCGAGGACGAGAGCCATGAGATGTTCCTCCTCTGGGCAAGCCCGGGTCCCAGATCCTGTCGTACCTGTGAATAGGCTGCAGGGGGACGGTGAAGACCAGCAACAGCTTTCAGGGCTGCCACCTTCCGTGTGGGACAAGGAGCCGGACGTGTGCCTTCCGGAATCAGGCTCTGCCGAGGACGAGAGCCATGATATGTTCCTCCTCTGGGCAAGCCCGGGTCCCAGATCCTGTTGTGCCTGTGAATAGGCTGCAGGGGGACGGTGAAGACCAGCAACATCTTTCAGGGCTGCCACCTTCCGTGTGGGACAAGGAGCCGGACGTGTGCCTTTTCGGAAAGACGCCCTGCCGAGGACGAGAGCCATGAGATGTTACTCCTCTGGGCAAGCCCGGGTCCCAGATCCTGTTGTGCCTGTGAATAGGCTTCAGGGGGACGGTGAAGACCAGCAACAGCTTTCAGGGCTGCCACATTCCGTGTGGGACAAGGAGCCGGACGTGTGCCTTTTCGGAAACAGGCCCTGCCGAGGACGAGAGCCATGAGATGTTCCTCCTCTGGGCAAGCCCGGGTCCCAGATCCTGTTGTGCCTGTGAATAGGCTGCAGGGGGACGGTGAAGACCAGCAACATATTTCCGGCCTGCCACCTTCCGTGTGGGACAAGGAGCCGGACGTGTGCCTTTTCGGTAAGAGGCTCTGCCGAGGACAAGAGCCATGATATGTTCCTCCTCTGGGCGTGCCCGGGTCCCAGATCCTGTTGTGCCTGTGAATAGGCTGCAGGGGGACGGTGAAGACCAGCAACAGCTTTCAGGGCTGCCACCTTCCGTGTGGGACAAGGAGCCGGACGTGTGGATTTTCGGAAACAAGATGTGCCGAGGACGAGAGCCATGAGATGTTCCTCCTCTGGGCAAGCCCGGGTCCCAGATCCTGTTGTGCCTGTGAATAGGCTGCAGGGGGACGGTGAAGACCAGCAACAGCTTTCAGGGCTGCCACCTTCCGTGTGGGACAAGGAGCCGGACGTGTGCCTTTCCGGAATCAGGCTCTGCCGAGGACGAGAGCCATGAGATGTTCCTCCTCTGGGCAAGCCCGGGTCCCAGATCCTGTCGTACCTGTGAATAGGCTGCAGGGGAACGGTCAAGACCAGCAACAGCTTTCAGGGCTGCCACCTTCCTTGTGGGACAAGGAGCCGGACGTGTGCCTTTTCGGAATCGGGCTCTGCCGAGGAAGAGAGCCATGAGATGTTACTCCTCTGGGCAAGCCCGGGTCCTGAATCCTGTTGTGCCTGTGAATAGGCTGCAGGGGGACGGTGAAGACCAGCAACATCTTTCAGGGCTGCCACCTTCCGTGTGGGACAAGGAGCCGGACGTGTGCCTTTTCGGAAACATGCCCTGCCGAGGACGAGAGCCATGAGATGTTCCTCCTCTGGGCAAGCCCGGGTCCCAGATCCTGTTGTACCTGTGAATAAGCTGCAGGGGGACGGTGAAGACCAGCAACAGCTTTCAGGGCTGCCACCTTCCGTGTTGGAAAAGGTGCCGGACGTGTGCCTTTTCGGAAACAGGCTCTGATGAGGACGAGAAACTAACCCTGACCCTAACCCTAACCCTAACCCCTAACCCTAACCCTAAGCCCAACCCTAACGACCCTAACCCTAACCCTAACCCTAAGCCCTTAACACTAACCCTTACCCTAAACCCTAACCCTGACCCTAACTGTAACCCTAACCCGGACCCTATCTCCTAACTCTAACCCTAACCCTATTCCCTAACCCTAACCATAACCCTAACCACCTAACGCTAACACTCACCCAAACACCTAACCCTAACCATAATCCTAACCCCTAACCCTAACCACTAACCCTAACCCTAACCCTAATGGACCCTAACCCTAATGGCCCTAAACCTAACCCTAACCCTGACCCTAACCCCAACCCTAACCCTAACCCTAACCCCTAACTGTAAACCTCTTCTGACAAGTTGCAGGATGTGTGCCGTTTCCGAAACAGGTTCTGCTGAGGACGAGAGCCATGAGATTTTCCTCCTCTAGGCAACCCGGGTCCCAGATCCTGTTGTGCCTGTGAATAGGCTGCAGGGGGACGGTGAAGACCAGCAACATCTTTCAGGGCTGCCACCTTCCGTGTGGGACAAGGAGCCGGACGTGTGCCTTTTCGGAAACAGGCTCTGCCGAGGACGAGAGACTAACCCTGATCCTAACCGTAACCCTAACCCCTAACCCTAACCCTAAGCCCATCCCTAACGACCCTAACCCCAACCCTAACCCTAAGCCCTTAACACTAACCCTAACCCTAAACCCTAACCCTAACCCTAACTGTAACCCTAACCCGGACACTATCTCCTAACTCTAACCCTAAACCTGACCCCTAACCCTAACCGTAACCCTAACCAACTAACCCTAACACTCACCCTAACACCTAACCCTAACCCTAACCCTAACCCCTAACCCTAACACTAACCCTAACCCTAAACCTAACCCTAACCCTAACCCTATCCCTAACCCTAACCCCAACCCTAACCCTAACCCTAACCCTAACCCTAACCCCTAACTGTAAACCTTTTCTGACCAGTTGCAGGATGTGTGCCGTTTCCGAAACAGGTTCTGCTGAGGACGAGAGCCATGAGATGCTCCTCCTCTGGGCAAGCCCGGGTCCCAGATCCTGTTGTGCCTGTGAATAGGCTGCAGGGGGACGGTGAAGACCAGCAACAGCTTTCAGGGCTGCCACCTTCCGTGTGGGACAAGGAGCCGGACGTGTGCCTTTCCGGAATCAGGCTCTGCCGAGGACGAGAGCCATGAGATGTTCCTCCTCTGGGCAAGCCCGGGTCCCAGATCCTGTCGTACCTGTGAATAGGCTGCAGGGGAACGGTCAAGACCAGCAACAGCTTTCAGGGCTGCCACCTTCCTTGTGGGACAAGGAGCCGGACGTGTGCCTTTTCGGAATCGGGCTCTGCCGAGGAAGAGAGCCATGAGATGTTACTACTCTGGGCAAGCCCGGGTCCTGAATCCTGTTGTGCCTGTGAATAGGCTGCAGGGGGACGGTGAAGACCAGCAACATCTTTCAGGGCTGCCACCTTCCGTGTGGGACAAGGAGCCGGACGTGTGCCTTTTCGGAAACATGCCCTGCCGAGGACGAGAGCCATGAGATGTTCCTCCTCTGGGCAAGCCCGGGTCCCAGATCCTGTTGTACCTGTGAATAAGCTGCAGGGGGACGGTGAAGACCAGCAACAGCTTTCAGGGCTGCCACCTTCCGTGTTGGAAAAGGTGCCGGACGTGTGCCTTTTCGGAAACAGGCTCTGATGAGGACGAGAAACTAACCCTGACCCTAACCCTAACCCTAACCCCTAACCCTAACCCTAAGCCCATCCCTAACGACCCTAACCCTAACCCTAACCCTAAGCCCTTAACACTAACCCTTACCCTAAACCCTAACCCTGACCCTAACTGTAACCCTAACCCGGACCCTATCTCCTAACTCTAACCCTAACCCTATTCCCTAACCCTAACCATAACCCTAACCACCTAACGCTAACACTCACCCTAACACCTAACCCTAACCATAATCCTAACCCCTAACCCTAACCACTAACCCTAACCCTAACCCTAATGGACCCTAACCCTAATGGCCCTAAACCTAACCCTAACCCTGACCCTAACCCCAACCCTAACCCTAACCCTAACCCCTAACTGTAAACCTCTTCTGACAAGTTGCAGGATGTGTGCCGTTTCCGAAACAGGTTCTGCTGAGGACGAGAGCCATGAGATTTTCCTCCTCTAGGCAACCCGGGTCCCAGATCCTGTTGTGCCTGTGAATAGGCTGCAGGGGGACGGTGAAGACCAGCAACATCTTTCAGGGCTGCCACCTTCCGTGTGGGACAAGGAGCCGGACGTGTGCCTTTTCGGAAACAGGCTCTGCCGAGGACGAGAGACTAACCCTGATCCTAACCGTAACCCTAACCCCTAACCCTAACCCTAAGCCCATCCCTAACGACCCTAACCCCAACCCTAACCCTAAGCCCTTAACACTAACCCTAACCCTAAACCCTAACCCTAACCCTAACTGTAACCCTAACCCGGACACTATCTCCTAACTCTAACCCTAAACCTGACCCCTAACCCTAACCGTAACCCTAACCAACTAACCCTAACACTCACCCTAACACCTAACCCTAACCCTAACCCTAACCCCTAACCCTAACCCTAACCCTAACCCTAAACCTAACCCTAACCCTAACCCTATCCCTAACCCTAACCCCAAACCTAACCCTAACCCTAACCCTAACCCTAACCCCTAACTGTAAACCTTTTCTGACCAGTTGCAGGATGTGTGCCGTTTCCGAAACAGGTTCTGCTGAGGACGAGAGCCATGAGATGCTCCTCCTCTGGGCAAGCCCGGGTCCCAGATCCTGTTGTGCCTGTGAATAGGCTGCAGGGGGACGGTGAAGACCAGCAACAGCTTTCAGGGCTGCCACCTTCCGTGTGGGACACGGAGCCGGACATGTGCCTTTCCAGAATCAGGCTCTGCCGAGGACGAGAGCCATGAGATGTTCCTCCTCTGGGCAAGCCCGGGTCCTGAATCCTGTTGTACCTGTGAATAAGCTGCAGGGGGACGGTGAAGACCAGCAAAAGCTTTCAGGGCTGCCACCTTCTGTGTGGGACAAGGAGCCGGACGTGTGCCTTTTCGAAAAGAGGCCCTGCCGAGGACGAGAGCCATGAGAAGTTCCTCCTCTGGGCAAGCCCGGGTCCCAGATCCTGTTGTGCCTGTGAATAGGCTGCAGGGGGACGGTGAAGACCAGCAACATCTTTCCGGCCTGCCACCTTCCGTGTGGGACAAGGAGCCGGACGTGTGCCTTTTCGGGAAGAGGCTCTGCCGAGGACGAGAGCCATGAGATGTTCCTCCTCTGGGCAAGCCCGGGTCCCAGATCCTGTCGTACCTGTGAATAGGCTGCAGGGGGACGGTGAAGACCAGCAACAGCTTTCAGGGCTGCCACCTTCCGTGTGGGACAAGGAGCCGGACGTGTGCCTTCCGGAATCAGGCTCTGCCGAGGACGAGAGCCATGATATGTTCCTCCTCTGGGCAAGCCCGGGTCCCAGATCCTGTTGTGCCTGTGAATAGGCTGCAGGGGGACGGTGAAGACCAGCAACATCTTTCAGGGCTGCCACCTTCCGTGTGGGACAAGGAGCCGGACGTGTGCCTTTTCGGAAAGAGGCCCTGCCGAGGAAGAGAGCCATGAGATGTTACTCCTCTGGGCAAGCCCGGGTCCCAGATCCTGTTGTGCCTGTGAATAGGCTTCAGGGGGACGGTGAAGACCAGCAACAGCTTTCAGGGCTGCCACCTTCCGTGTGGGACAAGGAGCCGGACGTGTGCCTTTCCGGAAAGAGGCCCTGCCGAGGACGAGAGCCATGAGATGTTCCTCCTCTGGGCAAGCCCGGGTCCCAGATCCTGTTGTGCCTGTGAATAGGCTGCAGGGGGACGGTGAAGACCAGCAACATCTTTCCGGCCTGCCACCTTCCGTGTGGGACAAGGAGCCGGACGTGTGCCTTTTCGGGAAGAGGCTCTGCCGAGGACAAGAGCCATGATATGTTCCACCTCTGGGCGTGCCCGGGTCCCAGATCCTGTTGTGCCTGTGAATAGGCTGCAGGGGGACGGTGAAGACCAGCAACAGCTTTCAGGGCTGCCACCTTCCGTGTGGTACAAGGAGCCGGACGTGTGGATTTTCGGAAACAAGATCTGCCGAGGACGAGAGCCATGAGATGTTCCTCCTCTGGGCAAGCCCGGGTCCCAGATCCTGTTGTGCCTGTGAATAGGCTGCAGGGGGACGGTGAAGACCAGCAACAGCTTTCAGGGCTGCCACCTTCCGTGTGGGACAAGGAGCCGGACGTGTGCCTTTCCGGAATCAGGCTCTGCCGAGGACGAGAGCCATGAGATGTTCCTCCTCTGGGCAAGCCCGGGTCCCAGATCCTGTCGTACCTGTGAATAGGCTGCAGGGGAACGGTCAAGACCAGCAACAGCTTTCAGGGCTGCCACCTTCCTTGTGGGACAAGGAGCCGGACGTGTGCCTTTTCGGAATCGGGCTCTGCCGAGGAAGAGAGCCATGAGATGTTCCTCCTCTGGGCAAGCCCGGGTCCTGAATCCTGTTGTGCCTGTGAATAGGCTGCAGGGGGACGGTGAAGACCAGCAACATCTTTCAGGGCTGCCACCTTCCGTGTGGGACAAGGAGCCGGACGTGTGCCTTTTCGGAAACATGCCCTGCCGAGGACGAGAGCCATGAGATGTTCCTCCTCTGGGCAAGCCCGGGTCCCAGATCCTGTTGTACCTGTGAATAAGCTGCAGGGGGACGGTGAAGACCAGCAACAGCTTTCAGGGCTGCCACCTTCCGTGTTGGAAAAGGTGCCGGACGTGTGCCTTTTCGGAAACAGGCTCTGATGAGGACGAGAAACTAACCCTGACCCTAACCCTAACCCTAACCCTAACCCTAACCCTAAGCCCTTAACACTAACCCTTACCCTAAACCCTAACCCTGACCCTAACTGTAACCCTAACCCGGACCCTATCTCCTAACTCTAACCCTAACCCTATTCCCTAACCCTAACCATAACCCTAACCACCTAACGCTAACACTCACCCTAACACCTAACCCTAACCATAATCCTAACCCCTAACCCTAACCACTAACCCTAACCCTAACCCTAATGGACCCTAACCCTAATGGCCCTAAACCTAACCCTAACCCTGACCCTAACCCCAACCCTAACCCTAACCCTAACCCCTAACTGTAAACCTCTTCTGACAAGTTGCAGGATGTGTGCCGTTTCCGAAACAGGTTCTGCTGAGGACGAGAGCCATGAGATTTTCCTCCTCTAGGCAACCCGGGTCCCAGATCCTGTTGTGCCTGTGAATAGGCTGCAGGGGGACGGTGAAGACCAGCAACATCTTTCAGGGCTGCCACCTTCCGTGTGGGACAAGGAGCCGGACGTGTGCCTTTTCGGAAACAGGCTCTGCCGAGGACGAGAGACTAACCCTGATCCTAACCGTAACCCTAACCCCTAACCCTAACCCTAACCCCATCCCTAACGACCCTAACCCCAACCCTAACCCTAAGCCCTTAACACTAACCCTAACCCTAAACCCTAACCCTAACCCTAACTGTAACCCTAACCCGGACACTATCTCCTAACTCTAACCCTAAACCTAACCCCTAACCCTAACCGTAACCCTAACCAACTAACCCTAACACTCACCCTAACACCTAACCCTAACCCTAACCCTAACCCCTAACCCTAACCCTAACCCTAACCCTAAACCTAACCCTAACCCTAACCCTATCCCTAACCCTAACCCCAACCCTAACCCTAACCCTAACCCTAACCCTAACCCCTAACTGTAAACCTTTTCTGACCAGTTGCAGGATGTGTGCCGTTTCCGAAACAGGTTCTGCTGAGGACGAGAGCCATGAGATGCTCCTCCTCTGGGCAAGCCCGGGTCCCAGATCCTGTTGTGCCTGTGAATAGGCTGCAGGGGGACGGTGAAGACCAGCAACAGCTTTCAGGGCTGCCACCTTCCGTGTGGGACACGGAGCCGGACATGTGCCTTTCCAGAATCAGGCTCTGCCGAGGACGAGAGCCATGAGATGTTCCTCCTCTGGGCAAGCCCGGGTCCTGAATCCTGTTGTACCTGTGAATAAGCTGCAGGGGGACGGTGAAGACCAGCAAAAGCTTTCAGGGCTGCCACCTTCTGTGTGGGACAAGGAGCCGGACGTGTGCCTTTTCGAAAAGAGGCCCTGCCGAGGACGAGAGCCATGAGATGTTCCTCCTCTGGGCAAGCCCGGGTCCCAGATCCTGTTGTGCCTGTGAATAGGCTGCAGGGGGACGGTGAAGACCAGCAACATCTTTCCGGCCTGCCACCTTCCGTGTGGGACAAGGAGCCGGACGTGTGCCTTTTCGGGAAGAGGCTCTGCCGAGGACGAGAGGCATGAGATGTTCCTCCTCTGGGCAAGCCCGGGTCCCAGATCCTGTTGTGCCTGTGAATAGGCTGCAGCGGGACGGTGAAGACCAGCAACAGCTTTCAGGGCTGCCACCTTCCGTGTGGGACAAGGAGCCGGACGTGTGCCTTTCCGGAATCAGGCTCTGCCGAGGACGAGAGCCATGAGATGTTCCTCCTCTGGGCAAGCCCGGGTCCCAGATCCTGTCGTACCTGTGAATAGGCTGCAGGGGGACGGTGAAGACCAGCAACAGCTTTCAGGGCTGCCACCTTCCGTGTGGGACAAGGAGCCGGACGTGTGCCTTCCGGAATCAGGCTCTGCCGAGGACGAGAGCCATGATATGTTCCTCCTCTGGGCAAGCCCGGGTCCCAGATCCTGTTGTGCCTGTGAATAGGCTGCAGGGGGACGGTGAAGACCAGCAACATCTTTCAGGGCTGCCACCTTCCGTGTGGGACAAGGAGCCGGACGTGTGCCTTTTCGGAAAGACGCCCTGCCGAGGAAGAGAGCCATGAGATGTTACTCCTCTGGGCAAGCCCGGGTCCCAGATCCTGTTGTGCCTGTGAATAGGCTTCAGGGGGACGGTGAAGACCAGCAACAGCTTTCAGGGCTGCCACCTTCCGTGTGGGACAAGGAGCCGGACGTGTGCCTTTCCGGAAAGAGGCCCTGCCGAGGACGAGAGCCATGAGATGTTCCTCCTCTGGGCAAGCCCGGGTCCCAGATCCTGTTGTGCCTGTGAATAGGCTGCAGGGGGACGGTGAAGACCAGCAACATCTTTCCGGCCTGCCACCTTCCGTGTGGGACAAGGAGCCGGACGTGTGCCTTTTCGGGAAGAGGATCTGCCGAGGACAAGAGCCATGATATGTTCCTCCTCTGGGCGTGCCCGGGTCCCAGATCCTGTTGTGCCTGTGAATAGGCTGCAGGGGGACGGTGAAGACCAGCAACAGCTTTCAGGGCTGCCACCTTCCGTGTGGTACAAGGAGCCGGACGTGTGGATTTTCGGAAACAAGATCTGCCGAGGACGAGAGCCATGAGATGTTCCTCCTCTGGGCAAGCCCGGGTCCCAGATCCTGTTGTGCCTGTGAATAGGCTGCAGGGGGACGGTGAAGACCAGCAACAGCTTTCAGGGCTGCCACCTTCCGTGTGGGACAAGGAGCCGGACGTGTGCCTTTCCGGAATCAGGCTCTGCCGAGGACGAGAGCCATGAGATGTTCCTCCTCTGGGCAAGCCCGGGTCCCAGATCCTGTCGTACCTGTGAATAGGCTGCAGGGGAACGGTCAAGACCAGCAACAGCTTTCAGGGCTGCCACCTTCCTTGTGGGACAAGGAGCCGGACGTGTGCCTTTTCGGAATCGGGCTCTGCCGAGGAAGAGAGCCATGAGATGTTACTCCTCTGGGCAAGCCCGGGTCCTGAATCCTGTTGTGCCTGTGAATAGGCTGCAGGGGGACGGTGAAGACCAGCAACATCTTTCAGGGCTGCCACCTTCCGTGTGGGACAAGGAGCCGGACGTGTGCCTTTTCGGAAACATGCCCTGCCGAGGACGAGAGCCATGAGATGTTCCTCCTCTGGGCAAGCCCGGGTCCCAGATCCTGTTGTACCTGTGAATAAGCTGCAGGGGGACGGTGAAGACCAGCAACAGCTTTCAGGGCTGCCACCTTCCGTGTTGGAAAAGGTGCCGGACGTGTGCCTTTTCGGAAACAGGCTCTGATGAGGACGAGAAACTAACCCTGACCCTAACCCTAACCCTAACCCCTAACCCTAACCCTAAGCCCATCCCTAACGACCCTAACCCTAACCCTAACCCTAAGCCCTTAACACTAACCCTTACCCTAAACCCTAACCCTGACCCTAACTGTAACCCTAACCCGGACCCTATCTCCTAACTCTAACCCTAACCCTATTCCCTAACCCTAACCATAACCCTAACCACCTAACGCTAACACTCACCCTAACACCTAACCCTAACCATAATCCTAACCCCTAACCCTAACCACTAACCCTAACCCTAACCCTAATGGACCCTAACCCTAATGGCCCTAAACCTAACCCTAACCCTGACCCTAACCCCAACCCTAACCCTAACCCTAACCCCTAACTGTAAACCTCTTCTGACAAGTTGCAGGATGTGTGCCGTTTCCGAAACAGGTTCTGCTGAGGACGAGAGCCATGAGATTTTCCTCCTCTAGGCAACCCGGGTCCCAGATCCTGTTGTGCCTGTGAATAGGCTGCAGGGGGACGGTGAAGACCAGCAACATCTTTCAGGGCTGCCACCTTCCGTGTGGGACAAGGAGCCGGACGTGTGCCTTTTCGGAAACAGGCTCTGCCGAGGACGAGAGACTAACCCTGATCCTAACCGTAACCCTAACCCCTAACCCTAACCCTAAGCCCATCCCTAACGACCCTAACCCCAACCCTAACCCTAAGCCCTTAACACTAACTCTAACCCTAAACCTGACCCCTAACCCTAACCGTAACCCTAACCAACTAACCCTAACACTCACCCTAACACCTAACCCTAACCCTAACCCTAACCCCTAACCCTAACCCTAACCCTAACCCTAAACCTAACGCTAACCCTAACCCTATCCCTAACCCTAACCCCAACCCTAACCCTAACCCTAACCCTAACCCTAACCCCTAACTGTAAACCTTTTCTGACCAGTTGCAGGATGTGTGCCGTTTCCGAAACAGGTTCTGCTGAGGACGAGAGCCATGAGATGCTCCTCCTCTGGGCAAGCCCGGGTCCCAGATCCTGTTGTGCCTGTGAATAGGCTGCAGGGGGACGGTGAAGACCAGCAACAGCTTTCAGGGCTGCCACCTTCCGTGTGGGACACGGAGCCGGACATGTGCCTTTCCAGAATCAGGCTCTGCCGAGGACGAGAGCCATGAGATGTTCCTCCTCTGGGCAAGCCCGGGTCCTGAATCCTGTTGTACCTGTGAATAAGCTGCAGGGGGACGGTGAAGACCAGCAAAAGCTTTCAGGGCTGCCACCTTCTGTGTGGGACAAGGAGCCGGACGTGTGCCTTTTCGAAAAGAGGCCCTGCCGAGGACGAGAGCCATGAGATGTTCCTCCTCTGGGCAAGCCCGGGTCCCAGATCCTGTTGTGCCTGTGAATAGGCTGCAGGGGGACGGTGAAGACCAGCAACATCTTTCCGGCCTGCCACCTTCCGTGTGGGACAAGGAGCCGGACGTGTGCCTTTTCGGGAAGAGGCTCTGCCGAGGACGAGAGCCATGAGATGTTCCTCCTCTGGGCAAGCCCGGGTCCCAGATCCTGTTGTGCCTGTGAATAGGCTGCAGCGGGACGGTGAAGACCAGCAACAGCTTTCAGGGCTGCCACCTTCCGTGTGGGACAAGGAGCCGGACGTGTGCCTTTCCGGAATCAGGCTCTGCCGAGGACGAGAGCCATGAGATGTTCCTCCTCTGGGCAAGCCCGGGTCCCAGATCCTGTCGTACCTGTGAATAGGCTGCAGGGGGACGGTGAAGACCAGCAACAGCTTTCAGGGCTGCCACCTTCCGTGTGGGACAAGGAGCCGGACGTGTGCCTTCCGGAATCAGGCTCTGCCGAGGACGAGAGCCATGATATGTTCCTCCTCTGGGCAAGCCCGGGTCCCAGATCCTGTTGTGCCTGTGAATAGGCTGCAGGGGGACGGTGAAGACCAGCAACATCTTTCAGGGCTGCCACCTTCCGTGTGGGACAAGGAGCCGGACGTGTGCCTTTTCGGAAAGACGCCCTGCCGAGGACGAGAGCCATGAGATGTTACTCCTCTGGGCAAGCCCGGGTCCCAGATCCTGTTGTGCCTGTGAATAGGCTTCAGGGGGACGGTGAAGACCAGCAACAGCTTTCAGGGCTGCCACCTTCCGTGTGGGACAAGGAGCCGGACGTGTGCCTTTTCGGAAAGAGGCCCTGCCGAGGACGAGAGCCATGAGATGTTCCTCCTCTGGGCAAGCCCGGGTCCCAGATCCTGTTGTGCCTGTGAATAGGCTGCAGGGGGACGGTGAAGACCAGCAACATCTTTCCGGCCTGCCACCTTCCGTGTGGGACAAGGAGCCGGACGTGTGCCTTTTCGGGAAGAGGCTCTGCCGAGGACAAGAGCCATGATATGTTCCTCCTCTGGGCGTGCCCGGGTCCCAGATCCTGTTGTGCCTGTGAATAGGCTGCAGGGGGACGGTGAAGACCAGCAACAGCTTTCAGGGCTGCCACCTTCCGTGTGGTACAAGGAGCCGGACGTGTGGATTTTCGGAAACAGGATCTGCCGAGGACGAGAGCCATGAGATGTTCCTCCTCTGGGCAAGCCCGGGTCCCAGATCCTGTTGTGCCTGTGAATAGGCTGCAGGGGGATGGTGAAGACCAGCAACATCTTTCAGGGCTGCCACCTTCCGTGTGGGACAAGGAGCCGGACGTGTGCCTTTCCGGAATCAGGCTCTGCCGAGGACGAGAGCCATGAGATGTTCCTCCTCTGGGCAAGCCCGGGTCCCAGATCCTGTCGTACCTGTGAATAGGCTGCAGGGGAACGGTCAAGACCAGCAACAGCTTTCAGGGCTGCCACCTTCCTTGTGGGACAAGGAGCCGGACGTGTGCCTTTTCGGAATCGGGCTCTGCCGAGGAAGAGAGCCATGAGATGTTCCTCCTCTGGGCAAGCCCGGGTCCTGAATCCTGTTGTGCCTGTGAATAGGCTGCAGGGGGACGGTGAAGACCAGCAACATCTTTCAGGGCTGCCACCTTCCGTGTGGGACAAGGAGCCGGACGTGTGCCTTTTCGGAAACAGGCCCTGCCGAGGACGAGAGCCATGAGATGTTCCTCCTCTGGGCAAGCCCGGGTCCCAGATCCTGTTGTACCTGTGAATAAGCTGCAGGGGGACGGTGAAGACCAGCAACAGCTTTCAGGGCTGCCACCTTCCGTGTTGGAAAAGGTGCCGGACGTGTGCCTTTTCGGAAACAGGCTCTGATGAGGACGAGAGACTAACCCTGACCCTAACCCTAACCCTAACCCCTAACCCTAACACTAAGCCCATCCCTAACGACCCTAACCCTAACCCTAACCCTAAGCCCTTAACACTAACCCTTACCCTAAACCCTAACCCTGACCCTAACTGTAACCCTAACCCGGACCCTATCTCCTAACTCTAACCCTAACCCTATTCCCTAACCCTAACCATAACCCTAACCACCTAACGCTAACACTCACCCTAACACCTAACCCTAACCCTAATCCTAACCCCTAACCCTAACCACTAACCCTAACCCTAACCCTAATGGACCCTAACCCTAATGGCCCTAAACCTAACCCTAACCCTGACCCTAACCCCAACCCTAACCCTAACCCTAACCCCTAACTGTAAACCTCTTCTGACAAGTTGCAGGATGTGTGCCGTTTCCGAAACAGGTTCTGCTGAGGACGAGAGCCATGAGATTTTACTCCTCTGGGCAACCCGGGTCCCAGATCCTGTTGTGCCTGTGAATAGGCTGCAGGGGGACGGTGAAGACCAGCAACAGCTTTCAGGGCTGCCACCTTCCGTGTGGGACAAGGAGCCGGACGTGTGCCTTTTCGAAAAGAGGCCCTGCCAAGGACGAGAGCCATGAGATGTTCCTCCTCTGGGCAAGCCCGGGTCCCAGATCCTGTTGTGCCTGTGAATAGGCTGCAGGGGGACGGTGAAGACCAGCAACATCTTTCAGGGCTGCCACCTTCCGTGTGGGACAAGGAGCCGAACGTGTGCCTTTTCGGAAGAGGCTCTGCCGAGGACAAGAGCCATGATATGTTCCTCCTCTGGGCAAGCCCGGGTCCCAGATCCTGTCGTACCTGTGAATAGGCTGCAGGGGGACGGTGAAGACCAGCAACAGCTTTCAGGGCTGCCACCTTCCGTGTGGGACAAGGAGCCGGACGTGTGCCTTTTCGGAATCGGGCTCTGCCGACGAAGAGAGCCATGAGATGTTCCTCCTCTGGGCATGCCCGGGTCCTGAATCCTGTTGTGCCTGTGAATAGGCTGCAGGGGGACGGTAAAGACCAGCAACATCTTTCAGGGCTGCCACCTTCCGTGTGGGACAAGGAGCCGGACGTGTGCCTTTTCGGAAACAGGCCCTGCCGAGGACGAGAGCCATGAGATGTTCCTCCTCTGGGCAAGCCCGGGTCCCAGATCCTGTTGTGCCTGTGAATAGGCTGCAGGGGGACGGTGAAGACCAGCAACAGCTTTCAGGGCTGCCAAATTCCGTGTGGGACAAGGAGCCGGACTTGTGCCTTTCCGGAATCAGGCTCTGCCGAGGACGAGAGCCATGAGATGTTCCTCCTCTGGGCAAGCCCGGGTCCTGAATCCTGTTGTACCTGTGAATAAGCTGCAGGGGGACGGTGAAGACCAGCAACAGCTTTCAGGGCTGCCACCTTCCGTGTTGGACAAGGTGCCGGACGTGTGCCTTTTCGGAAACAGGCTATGATGAGGACGAGAGACTAAACCTGACCCTAACCCTAACCCTAACCCTAACACTAAGCCCATCCCTAACGACCCTAACCCTAACCCTAACCCTAAGCCCTTAACACTAACCCTAACCCTAAACCCTAACCCTAACCCTAACTGTAACCCTAACCCTAACCCTAACCCTAACCCTAACCCTAACCCTAACCCTAATGGCCCTAACCCTAACCCTAACCCTAACCCTGACCCTAACCCTAACCCTAAGACTAACCCTAACCCCCTAACCCTAACCCTAACCCCAACCCTAACCCTAACCCTAACCCCTAACTGTAAACCTTTTCTGACAAGTTGCAGGATGTGTGCTGTTTACGAAACAGGTTCTGCTGAGGACGAGAGCCATGAGATTTTCCTCCTCTGGGCAAGCCCGGGTCCCAGATCCTGTTGTGCCTGTGAATAGGCTGCAGGGGGACGGTGAAGACCAGCAACATCTTTCAGGGCTGCCACCTTCCGTGTGGGACAAGGAGCCGGACGTGTGCCTTTCCAGAATCAGGCTCTGCCGAGGACGAGAGCCATGAGATGTTCCTCCTCTGGGCAAGCCCGGGTCCTGAATCCTGTTGTACCTGTGAATAGGCTGCAGGGGGACGGTGAAGACCAGCAACAGCTTTCAGGGCTGCCACCTTCCGTGTGGGAAAAGAAGCCGGACGTGTGCCTTTTCGGAAAGAGGCCCTGCCGAGGACGAGAGCCATGAGATGTTCCTCCTCTGGGCAAGCCCGGGTCCCAGATCCTGTTGTGCCTGTGAATAGGCTGCAGGGGGACGGTGAAGACCAGCAAAAGCTTTCAGGGCTGCCACCTTCCGTGTGGGACAAGGAGCCGGACGTGTGCCTTTTCGGGAAGAGGCTCTGCTGAGGACGAGAGACTAACCCTGACCCTAACCCTAACCCCTAACCCTAACCCTAAGCCCATCCCTAACGACCCTAACCCTAACCCTAACCCTAAACCCTTAAAACTAACCCTAACCCTAAACGCTAACCCTAACCATAACTGTAACCCTAACCCGGACCCTATCTCCTAACTCTAACCCTAATGGTCCCTAACCCTAACCGTAACCCTAACCACCTAACCCTAACATTCACCCTAACACCTAACCCTAACCCTAATCCTAACCCCTAACCCTAACCCCTAACCCTAACCCTAACCCTAATGGTCCCTAACCCTAACCCTAACCCTAACCACTAACCCTAACCCTAACCCTGACACTAACCCTAACCCTAAGCCTAACCCTAACACCCCTAACCCTAACCCTAACCCTAACCCCAACCCTAACCCTAACCCTAACCCTAACCCCTAACTGTAAACCTTTTCTGACAAGTTGCAGGATGTGTGCCGTTTCCGAAACAGGTTCTGCTGAGGACGAGAGCCATGAGATTTTACTCCTCTGGGCAAGCCGGTATCCCAGATCCTGTTGTGCCTGTGAATAGGCTGCAGGGGGACGGTGAAGACCAGCAACATCTTTCCGGCCTGCCACCTTCCGTGTGGGACAAGGAGCCGGACGTGTGCCTTTCCGGAATCAGGCTCTGCCGAGGACGAGAGCCATGAGATGTTCCTCCTCTGGGCAAGCCCGGGTCCCAGATCCTGTTGTGCCTGTGAATAGGCTGCAGGGGGACGGTGAAGACCAGCAACAGCTTTCAGGGCTGCCACCTTCCGTGTGGGACAAGGAGCCGGACGTGTGCCTTTCCGGAATCAGGCTCTGCCGAGGACGAGCGCCATGAGATGTTCCTCCTCTGGGCAAGCCCGGGTCCCAGATCCTGTTGTGCCTGTGAATAGGCTGCAGGGGGACGGTGAAGACCAGCAACATCTTTCCAGCCTGCCACCTTCCGTGTGGGACACGGAGCCGGACGTGTGCCTTTCCAGAATCAGACTCTGCCGAGGACGAGAGCCATGAGATGTTCCTCCTCTGGGCAACCCCGTGTCCCAGATCCTGTTGTGCCTGTGAATAGACTGCAGGGGGACGGTGAAGACCAGCAAGAGCTTTCAGGGCTGCCACCTTCCGTGTGGGACAAGGAGCCGGACGTGTGCCTTTCCGGAATCAGGCTCTGCCGAGGACGAGAGCCATGAGATGTTCCTCCTCTGGGCAAGCCCGGCTCCCAGATCCTGTTGTGCCTGTGAATAGGCTGCAGGGGGACGGTGAAGACCAGCAACATCCTTCAGGGGTTCCAACTTCCGTGTGGGACAAGGAGCCGGACGTGTGCCTTTTCGGAAACAGGCCCTGCCGAGGACGAGAGCCATGAGATGTTCCTCCTTTGGGCAAGCCCGGGTCCCAGATCCTGTTGTGCCTGTGAATAGGCTGCAGGGGGACGGTGAAGACCAGCAACAGCTTTTAGGGCTGCCACCTTCCATGTGGGACAAGGAGCCGGACGTGTGCCTTTTCGGAAATAGGCTCTGCCGAGGACGAGAGACTAACCCTGACCCTAACCCTAACCCTAACCCCTAACCCTAACCCTAAGCCCATCCCTAACGACCCTAACCCTAACCCTAACCCTAAACCCTTAAAACTAACCCTAACCCTAAACGCTAACCCTAACCATAACTGTAACCCTAACCCGGACCCTATCTCCTAACTCTAACCCTAACCCCTAACCCTAACCGTAACCCTAACCACCTAACCCTAACATTCACCCTAACACCTAACCCTAACCCTAATCCTAACCCCTAACCCTAACCCCTAACCCTAACCCTAACCCTAATGGACCCTAACCCTAACCCTAACCCTAACCACTAACCCTAACCCTAACCCTGACACTAACCCTAACCCTAAGCCTAACCCTAACACCCCTAACCCTAACCCTAACCCTAACCCCAACCCTAACCCTAACCCTAACCCTAACCCCTAACTGTAAACCTTTTCTGACAAGTTGCAGGATGTGTGCCGTTTCCGAAACAGGTTCTGCTGAGGACGAGAGCCATGAGATTTTACTCCTCTGGGCAAGCCCGTATCCCAGATCCTGTTGTGCCTGTGAATAGGCTGCAGGGGGACGGTGAAGACCAGCAACATCTTTCCGGCCTGCCACCTTCCGTGTGGGACAAGGAGCCGGACGTGTGCCTTTCCGGAATCAGGCTCTGCCGAGGACGAGAGCCATGAGATGTTCCTCCTCTGGGCAAGCCCGGGTCCCAGATCCTGTTGTGCCTGTGAATAGGCTGCAGGGGGACGGTGAAGACCAGCAACAGCTTTTAGGGCTGCCACCTTCCGTGTGGGACAAGGAGCCGGACGTGTGCCTTTTCGGAAATAGGCTCTGCAGAGGACGAGAGACTAACCCTGACCCTAACCCTAACCCTAACCCCTAACCCTAACCCTAAGCCCATCCCTAACGACCCTAACCCTAACCCTAACCCTAAACCCTTAAAACTAACCCTAACCCTAAACGCTAACCCTAACTCTAACTGTAACCCTAACCCGGACCATATCTCCTAACTCTAACCCTAACCCCTAACCCTAACCGTAACCCTAACCACCTAACCCTAACATTCACCCTAACACCTAACCCTAACCCTAATCCTAACCCCTAACCCTAACCCCTAACCCTAACCCTAACCCTAATGGACCCTAACCCTAACCCTAACCCTAACCACTAACCCTAACCCTAACCCTGACCCTAACCCTAACCCTAAGCCTAACCCTAACACCCCTAACCCTAACCCTAACCCTAACCCCAACCCTAACCCTAACCCTAACCCTAACCCCTAACTGTAAACCTTTTCTGACAAGTTGCAGGATGTGTGCCGTTTCCGAAACAGGTTCTGCTGAGGACGAGAGCCATGAGATTTTCCTCCTCTGGGCAAGCCCGTATCCCAGATCCTGTTGTGCCTGTGAATAGGCTGCAGGGGGACGGTGAAGACCAGCAACATCTTTCCGGCCTGCCACCTTCCGTGTGGGACAAGGAGCCGGACGTGTGCCTTTCCGGAATCATGCTCTGCCGAGGACGAGAGCCATGAGATGTTCCTCCTCTGGGCAAGCCCGGGTCCCAGATCCTGTTGTGCCTGTGAATAGGCTGCAGGGGGACGGTGAAGACCAGCAACAGCTTTCAGGGCTGCCACCTTCCGTGTGGGACAAGGAGCCGGACGTGTGCCTTTCCGGAATCAGGCTCTGCCGAGGACGAGCGCCATGAGATGTTCCTCCTCTGGGCAAGCCCGGGTCCCAGATCCTGTTGTGCCTGTGAATAGGCTGCAGGGGGACGGTGAAGACCAGCAACATCTTTCCAGCCTGCCACCTTCCGTGTGGGACACGGAGCCGGACGTGTGCCTTTCCAGAATCAGACTCTGCCGAGGACGAGAGCCATGAGATGTTCCTCCTCTGGGCAAGCCCGTGTCCCAGATCCTGTTGTGCCTGTGAATAGACTGCAGGGGGACGGTGAAGACCAGCAACAGCTTTCAGGGCTGCCACCTTCCGTGTGGTATAAGGAGCCGGACGTGTGGATTTTCGGAAACTGGATCTGCCGAGGACGAGAGCCATGAGATGTTCCTCCTCTGGGCAAGCCCGGGTCCCAGATCCTGTTGTGCCTGTGAATAGGCTGCAGGGGGATGGTGAAGACCAGCAACATCTTTCAGGGCTGCCACCTTCCGTGTGGGACAAGGAGCCGGACGTGTGCCTTTCCGGAATCAGGCTCTGCCGAGGACGAGAGCCATGAGATGTTCCTCCTCTGGGCAAGCCCGGGTCCCAGATCCTGTCGTACCTGTGAATAGGCTGCAGGGGAACGGTCAAGACCAGCAACAGCTTTCAGGGCTGCCACCTTCCTTGTGGGACAAGGAGCCGGACGTGTGCCTTTTCGGAATCGGGCTCTGCCGAGGAAGAGAGCCATGAGATGTTCCTCCTCTGGGCAAGCCCGGGTCCTGAATCCTGTTGTGCCTGTGAATAGGCTGCAGGGGGACGATGAAGACCAGCAACATCTTTCAGGGCTGCCACCTTCCGTGTGGGACAAGGAGCCGGACGTGTGCCTTTTCGGAAACAGGCCCTGCCGAGGACGAGAGCCATGAGATGTTCCTCCTCTGGGCAAGCCCGGGTCCCAGATCCTGTTGTACCTGTGAATAAGCTGCAGGGGGACGGTGAAGACCAGCAACAGCTTTCAGGGCTGCCACCTTCCGTGTTGGAAAAGGTGCCGGACGTGTGCCTTTTCGGAAACAGGCTCTGATGAGGACGAGAGACTAACCCTGACCCTAACCCTAACCCTAACCCCTAACCCTAACCCTAAGCCCATCCCTAACGACCCTAACCCTAACCCTAACCCTAAGCCCTTAACACTAACCCTTACCCTAAACCCTAACCCTGACCCTAACTGTAACCCTAACCCGGACCCTATCTCCTAACTCTAACCCTAACCCTATTCCCTAACCCTAACCATAACCCTAACCACCTAACGCTAACACTCACCCTAACACCTAACCCTAACCCTAATCCTAACCCCTAACCCTAACCACTAACCCTAACCCTAACCCTAATGGACCCTAACCCTAATGGCCCTAAACCTAACCCTAACCCTGACCCTAACCCCAACCCTAACCCTAACCCTAACCCCTAACTGTAAACCTCTTCTGACAAGTTGCAGGATGTGTGCCGTTTCCGAAACAGGTTCTGCTGAGGACGAGAGCCATGAGATTTTCCTCCTCTGGGCAACCCGGGTCCCAGATCCTGTTGTGCCTGTGAATAGGCTGCAGGGGGACGGTGAAGACCAGCAACAGCTTTCAGGGCTGCCACCTTCCGTGTGGGACAAGGAGCCGGACGTGTGCCTTTTCGAAAAGAGGCCCTGCCAAGGACGAGAGCCATGAGATGTTCCTCCTCTGGGCAAGCCCGGGTCCCAGATCCTGTTGTGCCTGTGAATAGGCTGCAGGGGGACGGTGAAGACCAGCAACATCTTTCAGGGCTGCCACCTTCCGTGTGGGACAAGGAGCCGAACGTGTGCCTTTTCGGAAGAGGCTCTGCCGAGGACAAGAGCCATGATATGTTCCTCCTCTGGGCAAGCCCGGGTCCCAGATCCTGTTGTGCCTGTGAATAGGCTGCAGGGGGACGGTGAAGACCAGCAACAGCTTTCAGGGCTGCCACCTTCCGTGTGGGACACGGAGCCGGACGTGTGCCTTTCCGGAATCAGGCTCTGCCGAGGACGAGAGACATGAGATGTTCCTCCTCTGGGCAAGCCCGGGTCCCAGATCCTGTTGTACCTGTGAATAAGCTGCAGGGGGACGGTGAAGACCAGCAACAGCTTTCAGGGCTGCCACCTTCCGTGTGGGACAAGGAGCCGGACGTGTGGATTTTCGGAAACAGGATATGCCGAGGACGAGAGCCATGAGATGTTCCTCCTCTGGGCAAGCCCGTGTCCCAGATCGTGTTGTGCCTGTGAATAGGCTGCAGGGGGATGGTGAAGACCAGCAACAGCTTTCAGGGCTGCCACCTTCCGTGTGGGACAAGGAGCCGGACGTGTGCCTTTTCGGGAAGAGGCTCTGCCGAGGACGAGAGCCATGAGATGTTCCTCCTCTGGGCAAGCCCGGGCCCCAGATCCTGTTGTGCCTGTGAATAGGCTGCAGGGGGACGGTGAAGACCAGCAACAGCTTTCAGGGCTGCCAACTTCCGTGTGGGACAAGGAGCCGGACATGTGCCTTTCCGGAATCAGGCTCTGCCGAGGACGAGAGCCATGAGATGTTCCTCCTCTGGGCAAGCCCGGGTCCCAGATCCTGTCGTACCTGTGAATAGGCTGCAGGGGGACGGTGAAGACCAGCAACAGCTTTCAGGGCTGCCACCTTCCTTGTGGGACAAGGAGCCGGACGTGTGCCTTTCCGGAATCAGGCTCTGCCGAGGACGAGAGCCATGAGATGTTCCTCCTCTGGGCATGCCCGGGTCCTGAATCCTGTTGTGCCTGTGAATAGGCTGCAGGGGGACGGTAAAGACCAGCAACATCGTTCAGGGCTGCCACCTTCCGTGTGGGACAAGGAGCCGGACGTGTGCCTTTTCGGAAACAGGCCCTGCCGAGGACGAGAGCCATGAGATGTTCCTCCTCTGGGCAAGCCCGGGTCCCAGATCCTGTTGTGCCTGTGAATAGGCTGCAGGGGGACGGTGAAGACCAGCAACAGCTTTCAGGGCTGCCAAATTCCGTGTGGGACAAGGAGCCGGACTTGTGCCTTTCCGGAATCAGGCTCTGCCGAGGACGAGAGCCATGAGATGTTCCTCCTCTGGGCAAGCCCGGGTCCTGAATCCTGTTGTACCTGTGAATAAGCTGCAGGGGGACGGTGAAGACCAGCAACAGCTTTCAGGGCTGCCACCTTCCGTGTTGGACAAGGTGCCGGACGTGTGCCTTTTCGGAAACAGGCTATGATGAGGACGAGAGACTAAACCTGACCCTAACCCTAACCCTAACCCCTAACCCTAACCCTAAGCCCATCCCTAACGACCCTAACCCTAACCCTAACCCTAAGCCCTTAACACTAACCCTAACCCTAAACCCTAACCCTGACCCTAACTGTAACCCTAACCCGGACCCTATCTCCTAACTCTAACCCTAACCCTAACCCCTAACCCTAACCGTAACCCTAACCACCTAACGCTAACACTCACCCTAACACCTAACCCTAACCCTAATCCTAAACCCTAACCCTAACCCCTAACACTAACCCTAACCCTAATGGACCCTAACCCTAATGGCCCTAACCCTAACCCTAACCCTGACCCTAACCCTAACCCTAAGACTAACCCTAACCCCCTAACCCTAACCCTAACCCCAACCCTAACCCTAACCCTAACCCCTAACTGTAAACCTTTTCTGACAAGTTGCAGGATGTGTGCTGTTTATGAAACAGGTTCTGCTGAGGATGAGAGCCATGAGATTTTCCTCCTCTGGGCAAGCCCGGGTCCCAGATCCTGTTGTGCCTGTGAATAGGCTGCAGGGGGACGGTGAAGACCAGCAACATCTTTCAGGGCTGCCACCTTCCGTGTGGGACAAGGAACCGGACGTGTGCCTTTCCAGAATCAGGCTCTGCCGAGGACGAGAGCCATGAGATGTTCCTCCTCTGGGCAAGCCCGGGTCCCAGATCCTGTTGTGCCTGTGAATAGGCTGCAGGGGGACGGTGAAGACCAGCAACATCTTTCCAGCCTGCCACCTTCCGTGTAGGACACGGAGCCGGACGTGTGCCTTTCCAGAATCAGGCTCTGCCGAGGACGAGAGCCATGAGATGTTCCTCCTCTGGGCAAGCCCGGGTCCCAGATCCTGTTGTGCCTGTGAATAGGCTGCAGGGGGACGGTGAAGACCAGCAACAGCTTTCCGGCCTGCCACCTTCCGTGTGGGACAAGGAGCCGGACGTGTGCCTTTCCAGAATCAGACTCTGCCGAGGACGAGAGCCATGAGATGTTCCTCCTCTGGGCAAGCCCGGGTCCTGAATCCTGTTGTGCCTGTGAATAGGCTGCAGGGGGACGGTGAAGACCAGCAACAGCTTTCAGGGCTGCCACCTTCCGTGTGGGAAAAGAAGCCGGACGTGTGCCTTTTCGGAAAGAGGCCCTGCCGAGGACGAGAGCCATGAGATGTTCCTCCTCTGGGCAAGCCCGGGTCCCAGATCCTGTTGTGCCTGTGAATAGGCTGCAGGGGGACGGTGAAGACCAGCAACAGCTTTCAGGGCTGCCACCTTCCGTGTGGGACAAGGAGCCGGACGTGTGCCTTTTCGGGAAGAGGCTCTGCTGAGGACAAGAGCCCTGATATGTTCCTCCTCTGGGCGTGCCCGGGTCCTGAATACTATTGTGCCTTTGAATAGGCTGCAGGGGGACGGTGAAGACCAGCAACAGCTTTCAGGGCTGCCACCTTCCTTGTGGGACAAGGAGCCGGACGTGTGCCTTTTCGGAATCGGGCTCTGCCGAGGACGAGAGCCATGAGATGTTCCTCCTCTGGGCAAGCCCGGGTCCCAGATCCTGTTGTGCCTGTGAATAGGCTGCAGGGGGACGGTGAAGACCAGCAACAGCTTTCAGGGCTGCCACCTTCCGTGTGGGACAAGGAGCCGGACATGTGCCTTTCCGGAATCAGGCTCTGCCGAGGACGAGAGCCATGAGATGTTCCCCCTCTGGGCAAGCCCGGGTCCCAGATCCTGTTGTGCCTGTGAAGAGGCTGCAGGGGGACGGTGAAGACCAGCAACATCCTTCAGGGGTGCCAACTTCCGTGTGGGACAAGGAGGCGGACGTGTGCCTTTTCGGAAACAGGCCCTGCCGAGGACGAGAGCCATGAGATGTTCCTCCTCTGGGCAAGCCCGGGTCCCAGATCCTGTTGTGCCTGTGAATAGGCTGCAGGGGGACGGTGAAGACCAGCAACAACTTTCAGGGCTGCCACCTTCCGTGTGGGACAAGAAGCCGGACTTGTGCCTTTCCGGAATCAGGCTCTGCCGAGGACGAGAGCCATGAGATGTTCCTCCTCTGGGCAAGCCCGGGTCCCAGATCCTGTTGTACCTGTGAATAAGCTGCAGGGGGACGGTGAAGACCAGCAACAGCTTTTAGGGCTGCCACCTTCCGTGTGGGACAAGGAGCCGGACGTGTGCCTTTTCGGAAATAGGCTCTGCAGAGGACGAGAGACTAACCCTGACCCTAACCCTAACCCTAACCCCTAACCCTAACCCTAAGCCCATCCCTAACGACCCTAACCCTAACCCTAACCCTAAACCCTTAAAACTAACCCTAACCCTAAACGCTAACCCTAACCATAACTGTAACCCTAACCCGGACCCTATCTCCTAACTCTAACCCTAACCCCTAACCCTAACCGTAACCCTAACCACCTAACCCTAACATTCACCCTAACACCTAACCCTAACCCTAATCCTAACCCCTAACCCTAACCCCTAACCCTAACCCTAACCCTAATGGACCCTAACCCTAACCCTAACCCTAACCACTAACCCTAACCCTAACCCTGACCCTAACCTTAACCCTAAGCCTAACCCTAACACCCCTAACCCTAACCCTAACCCTAACCCCAACCCTAACCCTAACCCTAACCCTAACCCCTAACTGTAAACCTTTTCTGACAAGTTGCAGGATGTGTGCCGTTTCCGAAACAGGTTCTGCTGAGGACGAGAGCCATGAGATTTTCCTCCTCTGGGCAAGCCCGTATCCCAGATCCTGTTGTGCCTGTGAATAGGCTGCAGGGGGACGGTGAAGACCAGCAACATCTTTCCGGCCTGCCACCTTCCGTGTGGGACAAGGAGCCGGACGTGTGCCTTTCCGGAATCAGGCTCTGCCGAGGACGAGAGCCATGAGATGTTCCTCCTCTGGGCAAGCCCGGGTCCCAGATCCTGTCGTACCTGTGAATAGGCTGCAGGGGGACGGTGAAGACCAGCAACATCTTTCAGGGCTGCCACCTTCCGTGTGGGACAAGGAGCCGGACGTGTGCCTTTCCGGAATCAGGCTCTGCCGAGGACGAGCGCCATGAGATGTTCCTCCTCTGGGCAAGCCCGGGTCCCAGATCCTGTTGTGCCTGTGAATAGGCTGCAGGGGGACGGTGAAGACCAGCAACATCTTTCCAGCCTGCCACCTTCCGTGTGGGACAAGGAGCCGGACGTGTGCCTTTCCAGAATCAGACTCTGCCGAGGACGAGAGCCATGAGATGTTCCTCCTCTGGGCAAGCCCGTGTCCCAGATCCTGTTTTGCCTGTGAATAGACTGCAGGGGGACGGTGAAGACCAGCAAGAGCTTTCAGGGCTGCCACCTTCCGTGTGGGACAAGGAGCCGGACGTGTGCCTTTCCGGAATCAGGCTCTGCCGAGGACGAGAGCCATGAGATGTTCCTCCTCTGGGCAAGCCCGGGTCCCAGATCCTGTTGTACCTGTGAATAAGCTGCAGGGGGACGGTGAAGACCAGCAACAGCTTTTAGGGCTGCCACCTTCCGTGTGGGACAAGGAGCCGGACGTGTGACTTTTCGGAAATAGGCTCTGCAGAGGACGAGAGACTAACCCTGACCCTAACCCTAACCCTAACCCCTAACCCTAACCCTAAGCCCATCCCTAACGACCCTAACCCTAACCCTAACCCAAAACCCTTAAAACTAACCCTAACCCTAAACGCTAACCCTAACTCTAACTGTAACCCTAACCCGGACCATATCTCCTAACTCTAACCCTAACCCCTAACCCTAACCGTAACCCTAACCACCTAACCCTAACATTCACCCTAACACCTAACCCTAACCCTAATCCTAACCCCTAACCCTAACCCCTAACCCTAACCCTAACCCTAATGGACCCTAACCCTAACCCTAACCCTAACCACTAACCCTAACCCTAACCCTGACCCTAACCCTAACCCTAAGCCTAACCCTAACACCCCTAACCCTAACCCTAACCCTAACCCCAACCCTAACCCTAACCCTAACCCTAACCCCTAACTGTAAACCTTTTCTGACAAGTTGCAGGATGTGTGCCGTTTCCGAAACAGGTTCTGCTGAGGACGAGAGCCATGAGATTTTCCTCCTCTGGGCAAGCCCGTATCCCAGATCCTGTTGTGCCTGTGAATAGGCTGCAGGGGGACGGTGAAGACCAGCAACATCTTTCCGGCCTGCCACCTTCCGTGTGGGACAAGGAGCCGGACGTGTGCCTTTCCGGAATCAGGCTCTGCCGAGGACGAGAGCCATGAGATGTTCCTCCTCTGGGCAAGCCCGGGTCCCAGATCCTGTTGTGCCTGTGAATAGGCTGCAGGGGGACGGTGAAGACCAGCAACAGCTTTCAGGGCTGCCACCTTCCGTGTGGGACAAGGAGCCGGACGTGTGCCTTTCCGGAATCAGGCTCTGCCGAGGACGAGCGCCATGAGATGTTCCTCCTCTGGGCAAGCCCGGGTCCCAGATCCTGTTGTGCCTGTGAATAGGCTGCAGGGGGACGGTGAAGACCAGCAACATCTTTCCAGCCTGCCACCTTCCGTGTGGGACACGGAGCCGGACGTGTGCCTTTCCAGAATCAGACTCTGCCGAGGACGAGAGCCATGAGATGTTCCTCCTCTGGGCAAGCCCGTGTCCCAGATCCTGTTGTGCCTGTGAATAGACTGCAGGGGGACGGTGAAGACCAGCAAGAGCTTTCAGGGCTGCCACCTTCCGTGTGGGACAAGGAGCCGGACGTGTGCCTTTCCGGAATAAGGCTCTGCCGAGGACGAGCGCCATGAGATGTTCCTCCTCTGGGCAAGCCCGGGTCCCAGATCCTGTTGTGCCTGTGAATAGGCTGCAGGGGGACGGTGAAGACCAGCAACATCCTTCAGGGGTTCCAACTTCCGTGTGGGACAAGGAGCCGGACGTGTGCCTTTTCGGAAACAGGCCCTGCCGAGGACGAGAGCCATGAGATGTTCCTCCTTTGGGCAAGCCCGGGTCCCAGATCCTGTTGTGCCTGTGAATAGGCTGCAGGGGGACGGTGAAGACCAGCAACAGCTTTTAGGGCTGCCACCTTCCATGTGGGACAAGGAGCCGGACGTGTGCCTTTTCGGAAATAGGCTCTGCCGAGGACGAGAGACTAACCCTGACCCTAACCCTAACCCTAACCCCTAACCCTAACCCTAAGCCCATCCCTAACGACCCTAACCCTAACCCTAACCCTAAACCCTTAAAACTAACCCTAACCCTAAACGCTAACCCTAACTCTAACTGTAACCCTAACCCGGACCCTATCTCCTAACTCTAACCCTAACCCCTAACCCTAACCGTAACCCTAACCACCTAACCCTAACATTCACCCTAACACCTAACCCTAACCCTAATCCTAACCCCTAACCCTAACCCCTAACCCTAACCCTAACCCTAATGGACCCTAACCCTAACCCTAACCCTAACCACTAACCCTAACCCTAACCCTGACCCTAACCCTAACCCTAACCCTAACCCTAACACCCCTAACCCTAACCCTAACCCTAACCCTAACCCTAACCCTAACCCTAACCCTAACCCCTAACTGTAAACCTTTTCTGACAAGTTGCAGGATGTGTGCCGTTTCCGAAACAGGTTCTGCTGAGGACGAGAGCCATGAGATTTTACTCCTCTGGGCAAGCCCGTATCCCAGATCCTGTTGTGCCTGTGAATAGGCTGCAGGGGGACGGTGAAGACCAGCAACATCTTTCCGGCCTGCCACCTTCCGTGTGGGACAAGGAGCCGGACGTGTGCCTTTCCGGAATCAGGCTCTGCCGAGGACGAGAGCCATGAGATGTTCCTCCTCTGGGCAAGCCCGGGTCCCAGATCCTGTCGTACCTGTGAATAGGCTGCAGGGGGACGGTGAAGACCAGCAACATCTTTCAGGGCTGCCACCTTCCGTGTGGGACAAGGAGCCGGACGTGTGCCTTTCCGGAATCAGGCTCTGCCGAGGACGAGCGCCATGAGATGTTCCTCCTCTGGGCAAGCCCGGGTCCCAGATCCTGTTGTGCCTGTGAATAGGCTGCAGGGGGACGGTGAAGACCAGCAACATCCTTCAGGGGTTCCAACTTCCGTGTGGGACAAGGAGCCGGACGTGTGCCTTTTCGGAAACAGGCCCTGCCGAGGACGAGAGCCATGAGATGTTCCTCCTTTGGGCAAGCCCGGGTCCCAGATCCTGTTGTGCCTGTGAATAGGCTGCAGGGGGACGGTGAAGACCAGCAACAGCTTTTAGGGCTGCCACCTTCCATGTGGGACAAGGAGCCGGACGTGTGCCTTTCCGGAATCAGGCTCTGCCGAGGACGAGAGCCATGAGATGTTCCTCCTCTGGGCAAGCCCGGGTCCTGAATCCTGTTGTACCTGTGAATAAGCTGCAGGGGGACGGTGAAGACCAGCAACAGCTTTCAGGGCTGCCACCTTCCGTGTTGGACAAGGTGCCGGACGTGTGCCTTTTCGGAAACAGGCTATGATGAGGACGAGAGACTAAACCTGACCCTAACCCTAACCCTAACCCCTAACCCTAACCCTAAGCCCATCCCTAACGACCCTAACCCTAACCCTAACCCTAAGCCCTTAACACTAACCCTAACCCTAAACCCTAACCCTGACCCTAACTGTAACCCTAACCCGGACCCTATCTCCTAACTCTAACCCTAACCCTAACCCCTAACCCTAACCGTAACCCTAACCACCTAACGCTAACACTCACCCTAACACCTAACCCTAACCCTAATCCTAACCCCTAACCCTAACCCCTAACACTAACCCTAACCCTAATGGACCCTAACCCTAATGGCCCTAACCCTAACCCTAACCCTGACCCTAACCCTAACCCTAAGACTAACCCTAACCCCCTAACCCTAACCCTAACCCCAACCCTAACCCTAACCCTAACCCCTAACTGTAAACCTTTTCTGACAAGTTGCAGGATGTGTGCTGTTTATGAAACAGGTTCTGCTGAGGATGAGAGCCATGAGATTTTCCTCCTCTGGGCAAGCCCGGGTCCCAGATCCTGTTGTGCCTGTGAATAGGCTGCAGGGGGACGGTGAAGACCAGCAACATCCTTCAGGGGTTCCAACTTCCGTGTGGGACAAGGAGCCGGACGTGTGCCTTTTCGGAAACAGGCCCTGCCGAGGACGAGAGCCATGAGATGTTCCTCCTTTGGGCAAGCCCGGGTCCCAGATCCTGTTGTGCCTGTGAATAGGCTGCAGGGGGACGGTGAAGACCAGCAACAGCTTTTAGGGCTGCCACCTTCCATGTGGGACAAGGAGCCGGACGTGTGCCTTTTCGGAAATAGGCTCTGCCGAGGACGAGAGACTAACCCTGACCCTAACCCTAACCCTAACCCCTAACCCTAACCCTAAGCCCATCCCTAACGACCCTAACCCTAACCCTAACCCTAAACCCTTAAAACTAACCCTAACCCTAAACGCTAACCCTAACTCTAACTGTAACCCTAACCCGGACCCTATCTCCTAACTCTAACCCTAACCCCTAACCCTAACCGTAACCCTAACCACCTAACCCTAACATTCACCCTAACACCTAACCCTAACCCTAATCCTAACCCCTAACCCTAACCCCTAACCCTAACCCTAACCCTAATGGACCCTAACCCTAACCCTAACCCTAACCACTAACCCTAACCCTAACCCTGACCCTAACCCTAACCCTAAGCCTAACCCTAACACCCCTAACCCTAACCCTAACCCTAACCCTAACCCTAACCCTAACCCTAACCCTAACCCCTAACTGTAAACCTTTTCTGACAAGTTGCAGGATGTGTGCCGTTTCCGAAACAGGTTCTGCTGAGGACGAGAGCCATGAGATTTTCCTCCTCTGGGCAAGCCCGTATCCCAGATCCTGTTGTGCCTGTGAATAGGCTGCAGGGGGACGGTGAAGACCAGCAACATCTTTCCGGCCTGCCACCTTCCGTGTGGGACAAGGAGCCGGACGTGTGCCTTTCCGGAATCAGGCTCTGCCGAGGACGAGAGCCATGAGATGTTCCTCCTCTGGGCAAGCCCGGGTCCCAGATCCTGTTGTGCCTGTGAATAGGCTGCAGGGGGACGGTGAAGACCAGCAACAGCTTTCAGGGCTGCCACCTTCCGTGTGGGACAAGGAGCCGGACGTGTGCCTTTCCGGAATCAGGCTCTGCCGAGGACGAGCGCCATGAGATGTTCCTCCTCTGGGCAAGCCCGGGTCCCAGATCCTGTTGTGCCTGTGAATAGGCTGCAGGGGGACGGTGAAGACCAGCAACATCTTTCCAGCCTGCCACCTTCCGTGTGGGACACGGAGCCGGACGTGTGCCTTTCCAGAATCAGACTCTGCCGAGGACGAGAGCCATGAGATGTTCCTCCTCTGGGCAAGCCCGTGTCCCAGATCCTGTTGTGCCTGTGAATAGACTGCAGGGGGACGGTGAAGACCAGCAAGAGCTTTCAGGGCTGCCACCTTCCGTGTGGGACAAGGAGCCGGACGTGTGCCTTTCCGGAATAAGGCTCTGCCGAGGACGAGCGCCATGAGATGTTCCTCCTCTGGGCAAGCCCGGGTCCCAGATCCTGTTGTGCCTGTGAATAGGCTGCAGGGGGACGGTGAAGACCAGCAACATCCTTCAGGGGTTCCAACTTCCGTGTGGGACAAGGAGCCGGACGTGTGCCTTTTCGGAAACAGGCCCTGCCGAGGACGAGAGCCATGAGATGTTCCTCCTTTGGGCAAGCCCGGGTCCCAGATCCTGTTGTGCCTGTGAATAGGCTGCAGGGGGACGGTGAAGACCAGCAACAGCTTTTAGGGCTGCCACCTTCCATGTGGGACAAGGAGCCGGACGTGTGCCTTTTCGGAAATAGGCTCTGCCGAGGACGAGAGACTAACCCTGACCCTAACCCTAACCCTAACCCCTAACCCTAACCCTAAGCCCATCCCTAACGACCCTAACCCTAACCCTAACCCTAAACCCTTAAAACTAACCCTAACCCTAAACGCTAACCCTAACTCTAACTGTAACCCTAACCCGGACCCTATCTCCTAACTCTAACCCTAACCCCTAACCCTAACCGTAACCCTAACCACCTACCCCTAACATTCACCCTAACACCTAACCCTAACCCTAATCCTAACCCCTAACCCTAACCCCTAACCCTAACCCTAACCCTAATGGACCCTAACCCTAACCCTAACCCTAACCACTAACCCTAACCCTAACCCTGACCCTAACCCTAACCCTAAGCCTAACCCTAACACCCCTAACCCTAACCCTAACCCTAACCCCAACCCTAACCCTAACCCTAACCCTAACCCCTAACTGTAAACCTTTTCTGACAAGTTGCAGGATGTGTGCCGTTTCCGAAACAGGTTCTGCTGAGGACGAGAGCCATGAGATTTTACTCCTCTGGGCAAGCCCGTATCCCAGATCCTGTTGTGCCTGTGAATAGGCTGCAGGGGGACGGTGAAGACCAGCAACATCTTTCCGGCCTGCCACCTTCCGTGTGGGACAAGGAGCCGGACGTGTGCCTTTCCGGAATCAGGCTCTGCCGAGGACGAGAGCCATGAGATGTTCCTCCTCTGGGCAAGCCCGGGTCCCAGATCCTGTCGTACCTGTGAATAGGCTGCAGGGGGACGGTGAAGACCAGCAACATCTTTCAGGGCTGCCACCTTCCGTGTGGGACAAGGAGCCGGACGTGTGCCTTTCCGGAATCAGGCTCTGCCGAGGACGAGCGCCATGAGATGTTCCTCCTCTGGGCAAGCCCGGGTCCCAGATCCTGTTGTGCCTGTGAATAGGCTGCAGGGGGACGGTGAAGACCAGCAACATCCTTCAGGGGTTCCAACTTCCGTGTGGGACAAGGAGCCGGACGTGTGCCTTTTCGGAAACAGGCCCTGCCGAGGACGAGAGCCATGAGATGTTCCTCCTTTGGGCAAGCCCGGGTCCCAGATCCTGTTGTGCCTGTGAATAGGCTGCAGGGGGACGGTGAAGACCAGCAACAGCTTTTAGGGCTGCCACCTTCCATGTGGGACAAGGAGCCGGACGTGTGCCTTTCCGGAATCAGGCTCTGCCGAGGACGAGAGCCATGAGATGTTCCTCCTCTGGGCAAGCCCGGGTCCTGAATCCTGTTGTACCTGTGAATAAGCTGCAGGGGGACGGTGAAGACCAGCAACAGCTTTCAGGGCTGCCACCTTCCGTGTTGGACAAGGTGCCGGACGTGTGCCTTTTCGGAAACAGGCTATGATGAGGACGAGAGACTAAACCTGACCCTAACCCTAACCCTAACCCCTAACCCTAACCCTAAGCCCATCCCTAACGACCCTAACCCTAACCCTAACCCTAAGCCCTTAACACTAACCCTAACCCTAAACCCTAACCCTGACCCTAACTGTAACCCTAACCCGGACCCTATCTCCTAACTCTAACCCTAACCCTAACCCCTAACCCTAACCGTAACCCTAACCACCTAACGCTAACACTCACCCTAACACCTAACCCTAACCCTAATCCTAACCCCTAACCCTAACCCCTAACACTAACCCTAACCCTAATGGACCCTAACCCTAATGGCCCTAACCCTAACCCTAACCCTGACCCTAACCCTAACCCTAAGACTAACCCTAACCCCCTAACCCTAACCCTAACCCCAACCCTAACCCTAACCCTAACCCCTAACTGTAAACCTTTTCTGACAAGTTGCAGGATGTGTGCTGTTTATGAAACAGGTTCTGCTGAGGATGAGAGCCATGAGATTTTCCTCCTCTGGGCAAGCCCGGGTCCCAGATCCTGTTGTGCCTGTGAATAGGCTGCAGGGGGACGGTGAAGACCAGCAACATCTTTCAGGGCTGCCACCTTCCGTGTGGGACAAGGAGCCGGACGTGTGCCTTTCCAGAATCAGGCTCTGCCGAGGACGAGAGCCATGAGATGTTCCTCCTCTGGGCAAGCCCGGGTCCCAGATCCTGTTGTGCCTGTGAATAGGCTGCAGGGGGACGGTGAAGACCAGCAACATCTTTCCAGCCTGCCACCTTCCGTGTAGGACACGGAGCCGGACGTGTGCCTTTCCAGAATCAGGCTCTGCCGAGGACGAGAGCCATGAGATGTTCCTCCTCTGGGCAAGCCCGGGTCCTGAATCCTGTTGTACCTGTGAATAGGCTGCAGGGGGACGGTGAAGACCAGCAACAGCTTTCAGGGCTGCCACCTTCCGTGTGGGAAAAGAAGCCGGACGTGTGCCTTTTCGGAAAGAGGCCCTGCCGAGGACGAGAGCCATGAGATGTTCCTCCTCTGGGCAAGCCCGGGTCCCAGATCCTGTTGTGCCTGTGAATAGGCTGCAGGGGGACGGTGAAGACCAGCAAAAGCTTTCAGGGCTGCCACCTTCCGTGTGGGACAAGGAGCCGGACGTGTGCCTTTTCGGGAAGAGGCTCTGCTGAGGACAAGAGCCATGATATGTTCCTCCTCTGGGCGTGCCCGGGTCCTGAATACTATTGTGCCTTTGAATAGGCTGCAGGGGGACGGTGAAGACCAGCAACAGCTTTCAGGGCTGCCACCTTCCTTGTGGGACAAGGAGCCGGACGTGTGCCTTTTCGGAATCGGGCTCTGCCGAGGACGAGAGCCATGAGATGTTCCTCCTCTGGGCATGCCCGGGTCCTGAATCCTGTCATACCTGTGAATAGGCTGCAGGTGGACGGTGAAGACCAGCAACAGCTTTCAGGGCTGCCACCTTCCGTGTGGGACAAGGAGCCGGACATGTGCCTTTCCGGAATCAGGCTCTGCCGAGGACGAGAGCCATGAGATGTTCCCCCTCTGGGCAAGCCCGGGTCCCAGATCCTGTTGTGCCTGTGAAGAGGCTGCAGGGGGACGGTGAAGACCAGCAACATCCTTCAGGGGTGCCAACTTCCGTGTGGGACAAGGAGGCGGACGTGTGCCTTTTCGGAAACAGGCCCTGCCGAGGACGAGAGCCATGAGATGTTCCTCCTCTGGGCAAGCCCGGGTCCCAGATCCTGTTGTGCCTGTGAATAGGCTGCAGGGGGACGGTGAAGACCAGCAACAGCTTTCAGGGCTGCCACCTTCCGTGTGGGACAAGAAGCCGGACTTGTGCCTTTCCGGAATCAGGCTCTGCCGAGGACGAGAGCCATGAGATGTTCCTCCTCTGGGCAAGCCCGGGTCCCAGATCCTGTTGTACCTGTGAATAAGCTGCAGGGGGACGGTGAAGACCAGCAACAGCTTTTAGGGCTGCCACCTTCCGTGTGGGACAAGGAGCCGGACGTGTGCCTTTTCGGAAATAGGCTCTGCAGAGGACGAGAGACTAACCCTGACCCTAACCCTAACCCTAACCCCTAACCCTAACCCTAAGCCCATCCCTAACGACCCTAACCCTAACCCTAACCCTAAACCCTTAAAACTAACCCTAACCCTAAACGCTAACCCTAACTCTAACTGTAACCCTAACCCGGACCCTATCTCCTAACTCTAACCCTAACCCCTAACCCTAACCGTAACCCTAACCACCTAACCCTAACATTCACCCTAACACCTAACCCTAACCCTAATCCTAACCCCTAACCCTAACCCCTAACCCTAACCCTAACCCTAATGGACCCTAACCCTAACCCTAACCCTAACCACTAACCCTAACCCTAACCCTGACCCTAACCCTAACCCTAAGCCTAACCCTAACACCCCTAACCCTAACCCTAACCCTAACCCCAACCCTAACCCTAACCCTAACCCTAACCCCTAACTGTAAACCTTTTCTGACAAGTTGCAGGATGTGTGCCGTTTCCGAAACAGGTTCTGCTGAGGACGAGAGCCATGAGATTTTCCTCCTCTGGGCAAGCCCGTATCCCAGATCCTGTTGTGCCTGTGAATAGGCTGCAGGGGGACGGTGAAGACCAGCAACATCTTTCCGGCCTGCCACCTTCCGTGTGGGACAAGGAGCCGGACGTGTGCCTTTCCGGAATCAGGCTCTGCCGAGGACAAGAGCCATGAGATGTTCCTCCTCTGGGCAAGCCCGGGTCCCAGATCCTGTCGTACCTGTGAATAGGCTGCAGGGGGACGGTGAAGACCAGCAACATCTTTCAGGGCTGCCACCTTCCGTGTGGGACAAGGAGCCGGACGTGTGCCTTTCCGGAATCAGGCTCTGCCGAGGACGAGCGCCATGAGATGTTCCTCCTCTGGGCAAGCCCGGGTCCCAGATCCTGTTGTGCCTGTGAATAGGCTGCAGGGGGACGGTGAAGACCAGCAACATCTTTCCAGCCTGCCACCTTCCGTGTGGGACAAGGAGCCGGACGTGTGCCTTTCCAGAATCAGACTCTGCCGAGGACGAGAGCCATGAGATGTTCCTCCTCTGGGCAAGCCCGTGTCCCAGATCCTGTTTTGCCTGTGAATAGACTGCAGGGGGACGGTGAAGACCAGCAAGAGCTTTCAGGGCTGCCACCTTCCGTGTGGGACAAGGAGCCGGACGTGTGCCTTTCCGGAATCAGGCTCTGCCGAGGACGAGAGCCATGAGATGTTCCTCCTCTGGGCAAGCCCGGGTCCCAGATCCTGTTGTACCTGTGAATAAGCTGCAGGGGGACGGTGAAGACCAGCAACAGCTTTTAGGGCTGCCACCTTCCGTGTGGGACAAGGAGCCGGACGTGTGACTTTTCGGAAATAGGCTCTGCAGAGGACGAGAGACTAACCCTAACCCTAACCCTAACCCTAACCCCTAACCCTAACCCTAAGCCCATCCCTAACGACCCTAACCCTAACCCTAACCCTAAACCCTTAAAACTAACCCTAACCCTAAACGCTAACCCTAACTCTAACTGTAACCCTAACCCGGACCATATCTCCTAACTCTAACCCTAACCCCTAACCCTAACCGTAACCCTAACCACCTAACCCTAACATTCACCCTAACACCTAACCCTAACCCTAATCCTAACCCCTAACCCTAACCCCTAACCCTAACCCCTAACCCTAACCCTAACCCTAATGGACCCTAACCCTAACCCTAACCCTAACCACTAACCCTAACCCTAACCCTGACCCTAACCCTAACCCTAAGCCTAACCCTAACACCCCTAACCCTAACCCTAACCCTAACCCCAACCCTAACCCTAACCCTAACCCTAACCCCTCACTGTAAACCTTTTCTGACAAGTTGCAGGATGTGTGCCGTTTCCGAAACAGGTTCTGCTGAGGACGAGAGCCATGAGATTTTACTCCTCTGGGCAAGCCCGTATCCCAGATCCTGTTGTGCCTGTGAATAGGCTGCAGGGGGACGGTGAAGACCAGCAACATCTTTCCGGCCTGCCACCTTCCGTGTGGGACAAGGAGCCGGACGTGTGCCTTTCCGGAATCAGGCTCTGCCGAGGACGAGAGCCATGAGATGTTCCTCCTCTGGGCAAGCCCGGGTCCCAGATCCTGTTGTGCCTGTGAATAGGCTGCAGGGGGACGGTGAAGACCAGCAACAGCTTTCAGGGCTGCCACCTTCCGTGTGGGACAAGGAGCCGGACGTGTGCCTTTCCGGAATCAGGCTCTGCCGAGGACGAGCGCCATGAGATGTTCCTCCTCTGGGCAAGCCCGGGTCCCAGATCCTGTTGTGCCTGTGAATAGGCTGCAGGGGGACGGTGAAGACCAGCAACATCTTTCCAGCCTGCCACCTTCCGTGTGGGACACGGAGCCGGACGTGTGCCTTTCCAGAATCAGACTCTGCCGAGGACGAGAGCCATGAGATGTTCCTCCTCTGGGCAAGCCCGTGTCCCAGATCCTGTTGTGCCTGTGAATAGACTGCAGGGGGACGGTGAAGACCAGCAACAGCTTTCAGGGCTGCCACCTTCCGTGTGGGACAAGGAGCCGGACGTGTGCCTTTCCGGAATCAGGCTCTGCCGAGGACGAGAGCCATGAGATGTTCCTCCTCTGGGCAAGCCCGGCTCCCAGATCCTGTTGTGCCTGTGAATAGGCTGCAGGGGGACGGTGAAGACCAGCAACATCCTTCAGGGGTTCCAACTTCCGTGTGGGACAAGGAGCCGGACGTGTGCCTTTTCGGAAACAGGCCCTGCCGAGGACGAGAGCCATGAGATGTTCCTCCTTTGGGCAAGCCCGGGTCCCAGATCCTGTTGTGCCTGTGAATAGGCTGCAGGGGGACGGTGAAGACCAGCAACAGCTTTTAGGGCTGCCACCTTCCATGTGGGACAAGGAGCCGGACGTGTGCCTTTTCGGAAATAGGCTCTGCCGAGGACGAGAGACTAACCCTGACCCTAACCCTAACCCTAACCCCTAACCCTAACCCTAAGCCCATCCCTAACGACCCTAACCCTAACCCTAACCCTAAACCCTTAAAACTAACCCTAACCCTAAACGCTAACCCTAACTCTAACTGTAACCCTAACCCGGACCCTATCTCCTAACTCTAACCCTAACCCCTAACCCTAACCCTAACCCTAACCACCTAACCCTAACATTCACCCTAACACCTAACCCTAACCCTAATCCTAACCCCTAACCCTAACCCCTAACCCTAACCCTAACCCTAATGGACCCTAACCCTAACCCTAACCCTAACCACTAACCCTAACCCTAACCCTGACCCTAACCCTAACCCTAAGCCTAACCCTAACACCCCTAACCCTAACCCTAACCCTAACCCCAACCCTAACCCTAACCCTAACCCTAACCCCTAACTGTAAACCTTTTCTGACAAGTTGCAGGATGTGTGCCGTTTCCGAAACAGGTTCTGCTGAGGACGAGAGCCATGAGATTTTACTCCTCTGGGCAAGCCCGTATCCCAGATCCTGTTGTGCCTGTGAATAGGCTGCAGGGGGACGGTGAAGACCAGCAACATCTTTCCGGCCTGCCACCTTCCGTGTGGGACAAGGAGCCGGACGTGTGCCTTTCCGGAATCAGGCTCTGCCGAGGACGAGAGCCATGAGATGTTCCTCCTCTGGGCAAGCCCGGGTCCCAGATCCTGTCGTACCTGTGAATAGGCTGCAGGGGGACGGTGAAGACCAGCAACATCTTTCAGGGCTGCCACCTTCCGTGTGGGACAAGGAGCCGGACGTGTGCCTTTCCGGAATCAGGCTCTGCCGAGGACGAGCGCCATGAGATGTTCCTCCTCTGGGCAAGCCCGGGTCCCAGATCCTGTTGTGCCTGTGAATAGGCTGCAGGGGGACGGTGAAGACCAGCAACATCCTTCAGGGGTTCCAACTTCCGTGTGGGACAAGGAGCCGGACGTGTGCCTTTTCGGAAACAGGCCCTGCCGAGGACGAGAGCCATGAGATGTTCCTCCTTTGGGCAAGCCCGGGTCCCAGATCCTGTTGTGCCTGTGAATAGGCTGCAGGGGGACGGTGAAGACCAGCAACAGCTTTTAGGGCTGCCACCTTCCATGTGGGACAAGGAGCCGGACGTGTGCCTTTCCAGAATCAGACTCTGCCGAGGACGAGAGCCATGAGATGTTCCTCCTCTGGGCAAGCCCGGGTCCTGAATCCTGTTGTACCTGTGAATAGGCTGCAGGGGGACGGTGAAGACCAGCAACAGCTTTCAGGGCTGCCACCTTCCGTGTGAGAAAAGAAGCCGGACGTGTGCCTTTTCGGAAAGAGGCCCTGCCGAGGACGAGAGCCATGAGATGTTCCTCCTCTGGGCAAGCCCGGGTCCCAGATCCTGTTGTGCCTGTGAATAGGCTGCAGGGGGACGGTGAAGACCAGCAACAGCTTTCAGGGTTGCCACCTTCCGTGTGGGACAAGGAGCCGGACTTGTGCCTTTCCGGAATCAGGCTCTGCCGAGGACGAGAGCCATGAGATGTTCCTCCTCTGGGCAAGCCCGGGTCCCAGATCCTGTTGTACCTGTGAATAAGCTGCAGGGGGACGGTGAAGACCAGCAACAGCTTTTAGGGCTGCCACCTTCCGTGTGGGACAAGGAGCCGGACGTGTGCCTTTTCGGAAATAGGCTCTGCCGAGGACGAGAGACTAACCCTGACCCTAACACTAACCCTAACCCTTAACCCTAACCCTAAGACCATCCCTAACGACCCTAACCCTAACCCTAACCCTAAACCCTTAAAACTAACCCTAACCCTAAACGCTAACCCTAACCCTAACTATAACCCTAACCCGGACCCTATCTCCTAACACTAACCCTAACCCCTAACCCTAACCCTAACCCTAACCACTAACCCTAACCCTAACCCTGACCCTAACCCTAACCCTAAGCCTAACCCTAACAACCCTAACCCTAACCCTAACCCTAACCCCAACCCTAACCCTAACCCTAACCCTAACCCCTAACTGTAAACCTTTTCTGACAAGTTGCAGGATGTGTGCCGTTACCGAAACAGGTTCTGCTGAGGACGAGAGCCATGAGATTTTACTCCTCTGGGCAAGCCCGTATCCCAGATCCTGTTGTGCCTGTGAATAGGCTGCAGGGGGACGGTGAAGACCAGCAACAACTTTCCGGCCTGCCACCTTCCGTGTTGGACAAGGAGCCGGACGTGTGCCTTTCCGGAATCAGGCTCTGCCGAGGACGAGAGCCATGAGATGTTCCTCCTCTGGGCAAGCCCGGCTCCCAGATCCTGTTGTGCCTGTGAATAGGCTGCAGGGGGACGGTGAAGACCAGCAACATCCTTCAGGGGTTCCAACTTCCGTGTGGGACAAGGAGCCGGACGTGTGCCTTTTCGGAAACAGGCCCTGCCGAGGACGAGAGCCATGAGATGTTCCTCCTTTGGGCAAGCCCGGGTCCCAGATCCTGTTGTGCCTGTGAATAGGCTGCAGGGGGACGGTGAAGACCAGCAACAGCTTTTAGGGCTGCCACCTTCCATGTGGGACAAGGAGCCGGACGTGTGCCTTTTCGGAAATAGGCTCTGCCGAGGACGAGAGACTAACCCTGACTCTAACCCTAACCCTAACCCCTAACCCTAACCCTAAGCCCATCCCTAACGACCCTAACCCTAACCCTAACCCTAAACCCTTAAAACTAACCCTAACCCTAAACGCTAACCCTAACCATAACTGTAACCCTAACCCGGACCCTATCTCCTAACTCTAACCCTAACCCCTAACCCTAACCGTAACCCTAACCACCTAACCCTAACATTCACCCTAACACCTAACCCTAACCCTAATCCTAACCCCTAACCCTAACCCCTAACCCTAACCCTAACCCTAATGGACCCTAACCCTAACCCTAACCCTAACCACTAACCCTAACCCTAACCCTGACACTAACCCTAACCCTAAGCCTAACCCTAACACCCCTAACCCTAACCCTAACCCTAACCCCAACCCTAACCCTAACCCTAACCCTAACCCCTAACTGTAAACCTTTTCTGACAAGTTGCAGGATGTGTGCCGTTTCCGAAACAGGTTCTGCTGAGGACGAGAGCCATGAGATTTTCCTCCTCTGGGCAAGCCCGTATCCCAGATCCTGTTCTGCCTGTGAATAGGCTGCAGGGGGACGGTGAAGACCAGCAACATCTTTCCGACCTGCCACCTTCCGTGTGGGACAAGGAGCCGGACGTGTGCCTTTCCGGAATCAGGCTCTGCCGAGGACGACAGCCATGAGATGTTCCTCCTCTGGGCAAGCCCGGGTCCCAGATCCTGTTGTGCCTGTGAATAGGCTGCAGGGGGACGGTGAAGACCAGCAACAGCTTTCAGGGCTGCCACCTTCCGTGTGGGACAAGGAGCCGGACGTGTGCCTTTCCGGAATCAGGCTCTGCCGAGGACGAGCGCCATGAGATGTTCCTCCTCTGGGCAAGCCCGGGTCCCAGATCCTGTTGTGCCTGTGAATAGGCTGCAGGGGGACGGTGAAGACCAGCAACATCTTTCCAGCCTGCCACCTTCCGTGTGGGACACGGAGCCGGACGTGTGCCTTTCCAGAATCAGACTCTGCCGAGGACGAGAGCCATGAGATGTTCCTCCTCTGGGCAAGCCCGTGTCCCAGATCCTGTTGTGCCTGTGAATAGGCTGCAGGGGGACGGTGAAGACCAGCAACTTCCTTCAGGGGTGCCAAATTCTGTGTGGGACAAGGAGCCGGACATGTGCCTTTTCGGAAACAGGCCCTGCCGAGGACGAGAGCCATGAGATGTTCCTCCTCTGGGCAAGCCCGGGTCCCAGATCCTGTTGTGCCTGTGAATAGGCTGCAGGGGGACGGTGAAGACCAGCAACAGCTTTCAGGGCTGCCACCTTCCGTGTGGGACAAGGAGCCGGACTTGTGCCTTTCCGGAATCAGGCTCTGCCGAGGACGAGAGACATGAGATGTTCCTCCTCTGGGAAAGCCCGGGTTCCAGATCCTGTTGTACCTGTGAATAGGCTGCAGGGGCACGGTGAAGACCAGCAACAGCTTTCAGGGCTGCCACCTTCCGTGTGGGACAAGGAGCCGGACGTGTGCCTTTTCGGAAACAGGCTCTGATGAGGAAGAGAGACTAACCCTGACCCTAACCCTAACCCTAACCCCTAACCCTAACCCTAAGCCCATCCCTAACGACCCTAACCCTAACCCTAAGCCCTCAACACTAACCCTAACCCTAAACGCTAACCCTGACCCTAACTGTAACCCTAACCCGGACCCTATCTCTTAACTCTAACCCTAACCCTAACTCCTAACCCTAACCGTAACCCTAACCACCTAACGCTAACACTCACCCTAACACCTAACCCTAACCCTAATCCTAACCCCTAACCCTAACCCCTAACCCTAACCCTAACCCTGATGTACCCTAACCCTAACCCTAACCCTAATCCCTAACCCTAACCCTAACCCTAATGGCCCTAACCCTAACCCTAACCCTGACCCTAACCCTAACCCTAACCCTAACCCCTAACCCTAACCCTAACCCTAATGGCCCTAACCCTAACCCTAACCCTAACCCTAACCCCTAACTGTAAACCTTTTCTGACAAGTTGCAGGATGTGTGCCGTTTCCGAAACAGGTTCTGCTGAGGACGAGAGCCATGAGATTTTCCTCCTATGGGCAAGCCCGTATCCCAGATCCTGTTGTGCCTGTGAATAGGCTGCAGGGGGACGGTGAAGACCAGCAACATCTTTCAGGGCTGCCACCTTCCGTGTGGGACAAGGAGCCGGACGTGTGCCTTTTCGGGAAGAGGCTCTGCCGAGGACAAGAGCCATGATATGTTCCTCCTCTGGGCGTGCCCGGGTCCTGAATACTGTTGTGCCTTTGAATAGGCTGCAGGGGGACAGTGAAGACCAGCAAGATCTTTCAGGGCTGCCACCTTCCGTGTGGGACAAGGAGCCGGACGTGTGCCTGTTCGGAAAGAGGCTCTGCCGAGGACGAGAGCCATGAGATGTTCCTCCTCTGGGCAAGCCCGCGTCCCAGATCCTGTTGTACCTGTGAATAGGCTGCAGGGGGACGGTGAAGACCAGCAACATCTTTCAGGGCTGCCAGCTTCCGTGTGGGACAAGGAGCCGGACGTGTGCCTTTTCGGAATCGGGCTCTGCCGAGGAAGAGAGCCATGAGATGTTCCTCCTCTGGGCAAGCCCGGGTCCCAGATCCTGTTGTGCCTGTGAATAGGCTGAAGGGGGACGGTGAAGACCAGCAACAGCTTTCAGGGCTGCCACCTTCCGTGTGGGACAAGGAGCCGGACGTGTGCCTTTCCGGAATCAGGCTCTGCCGAGGACGAGAGCCATGAGATGTTCCTCCTCTGGGCAAGCCCGGGTCCTGAATCCTGTTGTGCCAGTGAATAGGCTGCAGGGGGACGGTGAAGACCAGCAACAGCTTTAAGGGCTGCCACCTTCCGTGTGGGAAAAGGAGCCGGACGTGTGCCTTTCCGGAATCAGGCTCTGCCGAGGACGAGAGCCATGAGATGTTCCTCCTCTGGGCAAGCCCGGGTCCCAGATCCTGTTGTGCCTGTGAATAGGCTGCAGGGGGACGGTGAAGACCAGCAACATCCTTCAGGGTTGCCAAATTCTGTGTGGGACAAGGAGCCGGACATGTGCCTTTTCGGAAACAGGCCCTGCCGAGGACGAGAGCCATGAGATGTTCCTCCTCTGGGCAAGCCCGGGTCCCAGATCCTGTTGTGCCTGTGAATAGGCTGCAGGGGGACGGTGAAGACCAGCAACAGCTTTCAGGGCTGCCACCTTCCGTGTGGGACAAGGAGCCGGACTTGTGCCTTTCCGGAATCAGGCTCTGCCGAGGACGAGAGACATGAGATGTTCCTCCTCTGGGAAAGCCCGGGTTCCAGATCCTGTTGTGCCTGTGAATAGGCTGCAGGGGGACGGTGAAGACCAGCAACAGCTTTCAGGGCTGCCACCTTCCGTGTGGGACAAGGAGCCGGACGTGTGCCTTTTCGGAAACAGGCTCTGATGAGGAAGAGAGACTAACCCTGACCCTAACCCTAACCCTAACCCCTAACCCTAACCCTAAGCCCATCCCTAACGACCCTAACCCTAACCCTAACCCTAAGCCCTTAACACTAACCCTAACCCTAAACCCTAACCCTAACCCTAACTGTAACCCTAACCCTGACCCTATCTCCTAACTCTAACCCTAACCCTAACTCCTAACCCTAACCGTAACCCTAACCACCTAACGCTAACACTCACCCTAACACCTAACCCTAACCCTAATCCTAACCCCTAACCCTAACCCCTAACCCTAACCCTAACCCTGATGTACCCTAACCCTAACCCTAACCCTAACCCCTAACCCTAACCCTAACCCTAATGGCCCTAACCCTAACCCTGACCCTAACCCTAACCCTAACCCTAACCCCTAACCCTAACCCTAACCCTAATGGCCCTAACCCTAACCCTAACCCTAACCCTAACCCCGACCCTAACCCTAACCCTAACCCCTAACTGTAAACCTTTTCTGACAAGTTGCAGGATGTGTGCCGTTTCCGAAACAGGTTCTGCTGAGGACGAGAGCCATGAGATTTTCCTCCTATGGGCAAGCCCGTATCCCAGATCCTGTTGTGCCTGTGAATAGGCTGCAGGGGGACGGTGAAGACCAGCAACATCTTTCAGGGCTGCCACCTTCCGTGTGGGACAAGGAGCCGGACGTGTGCCTTTTCGGGAAGAGGCTCTGCCGAGGACAAGAGCCATGATATGTTCCTCCTCTGGGCGTTCCCGGGTCCTGAATACTGTTGTGCCTTTGAATAGGCTGCAGGGGGACAGTGAAGACCAGCAAGATCTTTCAGGGCTGCCACCTTCCGTGTGGGACAAGGAGCCGGACGTGTGCCTGTTCGGAAAGAGGCTCTGCCGAGGACGAGAGCCATGAGATGTTCCTCCTCTGGGCAAGCCCGCGTCCCAGATCCTGTCGTACCTGTGAATAGGCTGCAGGGGGACGGTGAAGACCAGCAACATCTTTCAGGGCTGCCACCTTCAGTGTGGGACAAGGAGCCGGACGTGTGCCTTTTCGGAATCAGGCTCTGCCGAGGACGAGAGCCATGAGATGTTCCTCCTCTGGGCAAGCCCGGGTCCCAGATCCTGTTGTGCCTGTGAATAGGCTGCAGGGGGACGGTGAAGACCAGCAACAGCTTTCAGGGCTGCCACCTTCCGTGTGGGACAAGGAGCCGGACGTGTGCCTTTCCGGAATCAGGCTCTGCCGAGGACGAGAGCCATGAGATGTTCCTCCTCTGGGCAAGCCCGGGTCCTGAATCCTGTTGTGCCTGTGAATAGGCTGCAGGGGGACGGTGAAGACCAGCAACAGCTTTAAGGGCTGCCACCTTCCGTGTGGGACAAGGAGCCGGACGTGTGCCTTTCCGGAATCAGGCTCTGCCGAGGACGAGAGCCATCAGATGTTCCTCCTCTGGGCAAGCCCGGGTCCCAGATCCTGTTGTGCCTGTGAATAGGCTGCAGGGGGACGGTGAAGACCAGCAACATCCTTCAGGGTTGCCAAATTCTGTGTGGGACAAGGAGCCGGACATGTGCCTTTTCGGAAACAGGCCCTGCCGAGGACGAGAGCCATGAGATGTTCCTCCTCTGGGCAAGCCCGGGTCCCAGATCCTGTTGTGCCTGTGAATAGGCTGCAGGGGGACGGTGAAGACCAGCAACAGCTTTCAGGGCTGCCACCTTCCGTGTGGGACAAGGAGCCGGACTTGTGCCTTTCCGGAATCAGGCTCTGCCGAGGACGAGAGACATGAGATGTTCCTCCTCTGGGCAAGCCCGGGTTCCAGATCCTGTTGTACCTGTGAATAGGCTGCAGGGGGACGGTGAAGACCAGCAACAGCTTTCAGGGCTGCCACCTTCCGTGTGGGACAAGGAGCCGGACGTGTGCCTTTTCGGAAACAGGCTCTGATGAGGAAGAGAGACTAACCCTGACCCTAACCCTAACCCTAGCCCCTAACCCTAACCCTAAGCCCATCCCTAACGACCCTAACCCTAACCCTAACCCTAAGCCCTTAACACTAACCCTAACCCTAAACCCTAACCCTAACCCTAACTGTAACCCTAACCCTGACCCTATATCCTAACTCTAACCCTAACCCTAACCCCTAACCCTAACCGTAACCCTAACCACCTAACGCTAACACTCACCCTAACACCTAACCCTAACCCTAATCCTAACCCCTAACCATAACCCCTAACCCTAACCCTAACCCTGATGTACCCTAACCCTAACCCTAACCCTAACCCTAACCCTGATCCTAACCCTAACCCTAACCCTAACCCCTAACCCTAACCCTAACCCTAATGGCCCTAACCCTAACCCTAACCCTAACCCCTACCCTAACCCTAACCCTAACCCCTAACTGTAAACCTTTTCTGACAAGTTGCAGGATGTGTGCCGTTTCCGAAACAGGTTCTGCTGAGGACGAGAGCCATGAGATTTTCCTCCTATGGGCAAGCCCGTATCCCAGATCCTGTTGTGCCTGTGAATAGGCTGCAGGGGGACGGTGAAGACCAGCAACATCTTTCAGGGCTGCCACCTTCCGTGTGGGACAAGGAGCCGGACGTGTGCCTTTTCGGGAAGAGGCTCTGCCGAGGACAAGAGCCATGATATGTTCCTCCTCTGGGCGTGCCCGGGTCCTGAATACTGTTGTGCCTTTGAATAGGCTGCAGGGGGACAGTGAAGACCAGCAAGATCTTTCAGGGCTGCCACCCTCCGTGTGGGACAAGGAGCCGGACGTGTGCCTGTTCGGAATCGGGCTCTGCCGAGGACGAGAGCCATGAGATGTTCCTCCTCTGGGCAAGCCCGCGTCCCAGATCCTGTTGTACCTGTGAATAGGCTGCAGGGGGACGGTGAAGACCAGCAACATCTTTCAGGGCTGCCACCTTCCGTGTGGGACAAGGAGCCGGACGTGTGCCTTTTCGGAATCGGGCTCTGCCGAGGAAGAGAGCCATGAGATGTTCCTCCTCTGGGCAAGCCCGGGTCCCAGATCCTGTTGTGCCTGTGAATAGGCTGAAGGGGGACGGTGAAGACCAGCAACAGCTTTCAGGGCTGCCACCTTCCGTGTGGGACAATGAGCCGGACGTGTGCCTTTCCGGAATCAGGCTCTGCCGAGGACGAGAGCCATGAGATGTTCCTCCTCTGGGCAAGCCCGGGTCCTGAATCCTGTTGTGCCTGTGAATAGGCTGCAGGGGGACGGTGAAGACCAGCAACAGCTTTAAGGGCTGCCACCTTCCGTGTGGGACAAGGAGCCGGACGAGTGCCTTTCCGGAATCAGGCTCTGCCGAGGACGAGAGCCATGAGATGTTCCTCCTCTGGGCAAGCCCGGGTCCCAGATCCTGTTGTGCCTGTGAATAGGCTGCAGGGGGACGGTGAAGACCAGCAACATCCTTCAGGGGTGCCAAATTCTGTGTGGGACAAGGAGCCGGACATGTGCCTTTTCGGAAACAGGCCCTGCCGAGGACGAGAGCCATGAGATGTTCCTCCTCTGGGCAAGCCCGGGTCCCAGATCCTGTTGTGCCTGTGAATAGGCTGCAGGGGGACGGTGAAGACCAGCAACAGCTTTCAGGGCTGCCACCTTCCGTGTGGGACAAGGAGCCGGACTTGTGCCTTTCCGGAATCAGGCTCTGCCGAGGACGAGAGACATGAGATGTTCCTCCTCTGGGAAAGCCCGGGTTCCAGATCCTGTTGTACCTGTGAATAGGCTGCAGGGGGACGGTGAAGACCAGCAACAGCTTTCAGGGCTGCCACCTTCCGTGTGGGACAAGGAGCCGGACGTGTGCCTTTTCGGAAACAGGCTCTGATGAGGAAGAGAGACTAACCCTGACCCTAACCCTAACCCTAACCCCTAACCCTAACCCTAAGCCCATCCCTAACGACCCTAACCCTAACCCTAACCCTAAGCCCTTAACACTAACCCTAACCCTAAACCCTAACCCTAACCCTAACTGTAACCCTAACCCTGACCCTATCTCCTAACTCTAACCCTAACCCTAACCCCTAACCCTAACCGTAACCCTAACCACCTAATGCTAACACTCACCCTAACACCTAACCCTAACCCTAATCCTAACCCCTAACCCTAACCCCTAACCCTAACCCTAACCCTAATGGACCCTAACCCTAATGGCCCTAACCCTAACCCAAACCCTGACCCTAACGCTAACCCTAAGCCTAACCCTAACCCCCTAACCCTAACCCTAACCCCTAACCCTAACCCTAACCCAAACCCCAACCCTAACCCTAACCCTAACCCCTAACTGTAAAACTTTTCTGACAAGTTGCAGGATGTGTGCCGTTTCCGAAACAGGTTCTGCTGAGGACGAGAGCCATGAGATTTTCCTCCTCTGGGCAAGCCCATATCCCAGATCCTGTTGTGCCTGTGAATAGGCTGCAGGGGGACGGTGAAGAACAGCAACATCTTTCAGGGCTGCCACCTTCCGTGTGGGGCAAGGAGCCGGACGTGTGCCTTTCTGGAATCAGGCTCTGCCGAGGACGAGAGCCATGAGATGTTCCTCCTCTGGGCAAGCCCGGGTCCCAGATCCTGTTGTGCCTGTGAATAGGCTGCAGGGGGACGGTGAAGACCAGCAACAGCTTTCAGGGCTGCCACCTTCCGTGTGGGACAAGGAGCCGGACGTGTGCCTTTCCAGAATCAGACTCTGCCGAGGACGAGAGCCATGAGATGTTCCTCCTCTGGGCAAGCCCGGGTCCCAGATCCTGTTGTGCCTGTGAATAGTCTGCAGGGGGACGGTGAAGACCAGCAACAGCTTTCAGGGCTGCCACCTTCCGTGTGGGACAAGGAGCCGGACGTATGCCTTTTCGGAAAGAGGCCCTGCCGAGGACGAGAGCCATGAGATGTTCCTCCTCTGGGCAAGCCCGGGTCCCAGATCCTGTTGTGCCTGTGAATAGGCTGCAGGGGGACGGTGAAGACCAGCAACAGCTTTCAGGGCTGCCACCTTCCGTGTGGGACAAGGAGCCGGACGTGTGCCTTTCCGGAATCAGGCCCTGCCGAGGACGAGAGCCATGAGATGTTCCTCCTCTGGGCAAGCCCGGGTCCCAGATCCTGTTGTGCCTGTGAATAGGCTGCAGGGGGACGGTGAAGACCAGCAACAGCTTTCAGGGCTGCCACCTTCCGTGTGGGACAAGGAGCCGGACGTGTGCCTTTCCGGAATCAGGCTCTGCCGAGGACGAGAGACATGAGATGTTCCTCCTCTGGGCAAGCCCGGGTCACAGATCCTGTTGTACCTGTGAATAGGCTGCAGGGGGACGGTGAAGACCAGCAACAGCTTTCAGGGCTGCCACCTTCCGTGTGGGACAAGGAGCCGGACTTGTGCTTTTCCGGAATCAGGCTCTGCCGAGGACGAGAGACATGAGATGTTCCTCCTCTGGGCAAGCCCGGGTCACAGATCCTGTTGTACCTGTGAATAGGCTGCAGGGGGACGGTGAAGACCAGCAACAGCTTTCAGGGCTGCCACCTTCAGTGTGGGACAAGGAGCCGGACGTGTGCCTTTTCGGAAACAGGCTCTGATGAGGACGAGAGACTAACCCTGACCCTAACCCTAACCCTAAGCCCTAACCCTAACCCTAAGCCCATTCCTAACGACCCTAACCCTAACCCTAACCCTAAGCCCTTAACACTAACCCTAACCCTAAACCCTAACCCTGACCCTAACTGTAACCCTAACCCGGACCCTATCTCCTAACTCTAACCCTAACCCTAACCCCTAACCCTAACCGTAACCCTAACCACCTAACGCTAACACTCACCCTAACACCTAACCCTAACCCTAATCCTAACCCCTAACCCTAACCCCTAACCCTAACCCTAACCCTAATGGACCCTAACCCTAATGGCCCTAACCCTAACCCTAACCCTGACCCTAACCCTAACCCTAAGCCTAACCCTAACCCCATAACCCTAACCCTAACACCTAACACTAACCCTAACCCTAACCCCAACCCTAACCCTAACCCTAACCCCTAACTGCAAACCTTTTCTGACAAGTTGCAGGATGTGTGCCGTTTCCGAAACAGGTTCTGCTGAGGACGAGAGCCATGAGATTTTCCTCCTCTGGGCAAGCCCGTATCCCAGATCCTGTTGTGCCTGTGAATAGGCTGCAGGGGGACGGTGAAGACCAGCAACATCTTTCAGGGCTGCCACCTTCCGTGTGGGACAAGGAGCCGGACGTGTGCCTTTCCGGAATCAGGCTCTGCCGAGGACGAGAGCCATGAGATGTTCCTCCTCTGGGCAAGCCCGGGTCCCAGATCCTGTTGTGCCTGTGAATAGGCTGCAGGGGGACGGTGAAGACCAGCAACATCTTTCCGGCCTGCCACCTTCCGTGTGGGACAAGGAGCCGGACGTGTGCCTTTCCAGAATCAGACTCTGCTGAGGACGAGAGCCATGAGATGTTCCTCCTCTGGGCAAGCCCGGGTCCCAGATCCTGTTGTGCCTGTGAATAGGCTGCAGGGGGACGGTGAAGACCAGCAACTTCTTTCAGGGCTGCCACCTTCCGTGTGGAACAAGGAGCCGGACGTGTGACTTTTCGGAAATAGGCTCTGCCGAGGACGAGAGCCATGAGATGTTCCTCCTCTGGGCAAGCCCGGGTCCTGAATCCTGTTGTGCCTGTGAATAGGCTGCAGGGGGACGGTGAAGACCAGCAACAGCTTTAAGGGCTGCCACCTTCCGTGTGGGACAAGGAGCCGGACGTGTGCCTTTCCGGAATCAGGCTCTGCCGAGGACGAGAGCCATGAGATGTTCCTCCTCTGGGCAAGCCCGGGTCACAGATCCTGTTGTACCTGTGAATAGGCTGCAGGGGGACGGTGAAGACCAGCAACAGCTTTCAGGGCTGCCACCTTCCGTGTGGGACAAGGAGCCGGACGTGTGCCTTTTCGGAAACAGGCTCTGATGAGGACGAGAGACTAACCCTGACCCTAACCCTAACCCTAAGCCCTAACCCTAACCCTAAGCCCATTCCTAACGACCCTAACCCTAACCCTAACCCTAAGCCCTTAACACTAACCCTAACCCTAAACCCTAACCCTGACCCTAACTGTAACCCTAACCCGGACCCTATCTCCTAACTCTAACCCTAACCCTAACCCCTAACCCTAACCGTAACCCTAACCACCTAACGCTAACACTCACCCTAACACCTAACCCTAACCCTAATCCTAACCCCTAACCCTAACCCCTAACCCTAACCCTAACCCTAATGGACCCTAACCCTAATGGCCCTAACCCTAACCCTAACCCTGACCCTAACCCTAACCCTAAGCCTAACCCTAACCCCCTAACCCTAACCCTAACACCTAACACTAACCCTAACCCTAACCCCAACCCTAACCCTAACCCTAACCCCTAACTGCAAACCTTTTCTGACAAGTTGCAGGATGTGTGCCGTTTCCGAAACAGGTTCTGCTGAGGACGAGAGCCATGAGATTTTCCTCCTCTGGGCAAGCCCGGGTCCCAGATCCTGTTGTGCCTGTGAATAGGCTGCAGGGGGACGGTGAAGACCAGCAACATCTTTCAGGGCTGCCACCTTCCGTGTGGGACAAGGAGCCGGACGTGTGCCTTTCCGGAATCAGGCTCTGCCGAGGACGAGAGCCATGAGATTTTCCTCCTCTGGGCAAGCCCGGGTCCCAGATCCTGTTGTGCCTGTGAATAGGCTGCAGGGGGACGGTGAAGACCAGCAACATCTTTCCGGCCTGCCACCTTCCGTGTGGGACAAGGAGCCGGACGTGTGCCTTTCCAGAATCAGACTCTGCTGAGGACGAGAGCCATGAGATGTTCCTCCTCTGGGCAAGCCCGGGTCCCAGATCCTGTTGTGCCTGTGAATAGGCTGCAGGGGGACGGTGAAGACCAGCAACTTCTTTCAGGGCTGCCACCTTCCGTGTGGAACAAGGAGCCGGACGTGTGACTTTTCGGAAATAGGCTCTGCCGAGGACGAGAGCCATGAGATGTTCCTCCTCTGGGCAAGCCCGGGTCCTGAATCCTGTTGTGCCTGTGAATAGGCTGCAGGGGGACGGTGAAGACCAGCAACAGCTTTAAGGGCTGCCACCTTCCGTGTGGGACAAGGAGCCGGACGTGTGCCTTTCCGGAATCAGGCTCTGCCGAGGACGAGAGCCATGAGATGTTCCTCCTCTGGGCAAGCCCGGGTCCCAGATCCTGTTGTGCCTGTGAATAGGCTGCAGGGGGACGGTGAAGACCAGCAACATCCTTCAGGGTTGCCAAATTCTGTGTGGGACAAGGAGCCGGACATGTGCCTTTTCGAAAAGAGGCCCTGCCGAGGACGAGAGCCATGAGATGTTCCTCCTCTGGGCAAGCCCGGGTCACAGATCCTGTTGTGCCTGTGAATAGGCTGCAGGGGGACGGTGAAGACCAGCAACAGCTTTCAGGGCTGCCACCTTCCGTGTGGGACAAGGAGCCGGACTTGTGCCTTTCCGGAATCAGGCTCTGCCGAGGACGAGAGACATGAGATGTTCCTCCTCTGGGAAAGCCCGGGTTCCAGATCCTGTTGTACCTGTAAATAGGCTGCAGGGGGACGGTGAAGACCAGCAACAGCTTTCAGGGCTGCCACCTTCCGTGTGGGACAAGGAGCCGGACGTGTGCCTTTTCGGAAACAGGCTCTGATGAGGAAGAGAGACTAACCCTGACCCTAACCCTAACCCTAGCCCCTAACCCTAACCCTAAGCCCATCCCTAACGACCCTAACCCTAACCCTAACCCTAAGCCCTTAACACTAACCCTAACCCTAAACCCTAACCCTAACACTAACTGTAACCCTAACCCTGACCCTATCTCCTAACTCTAACCCTAACCCTAACCCCTAACCCTAACCGTAACCCTAACCACCTAACGCTAACCCTAACCCTAACCCCTAACCCTAACCCTAACCCTAATGGCCCTAACCCTAACCCTAACCCTAACCCCTAACTGTAAACCTTTTCTGACAAGTTGCAGGATGTGTGCCGTTTCCGAAACAGGTTCTGCTGAGGACGAGAGCCATGAGATTTTCCTCCTCTGGGCAAGCCCGTATCCCAGATCCTGTTGTGCCTGTGAATAGGCTGCAGGGGGACGGTGAAGACCAGCAACATCTTTCAGGGCTGCCACCTTCCGTGTGGGACAAGGAGCCGGACGTGTGCCTTTCCGGAATCAGGCTCTGCCGAGGACGAGAGACATGAGATGTTCCTCCTCTGGGCAAGCCCGGGTCACAGATCCTGTTGTACCTGTGAATAGGCTGCAGGGGGACGGTGAAGACCAGCAACAGCTTTCAGGGCTGCCACCTTCCGTGTGGGACAAGGAGCCGGACTTGTGCTTTTCCGGAATCAGGCTCTGCCGAGTACGAGAGACATGAGATGTTCCTCCTCTGGGCAAGCCCGGGTCACAGATCCTGTTGTACCTGTGAAAAAGCTGCAGGGGGACGGTGAAGACCAGCAACAGCTTTCAGGGCTGCCACCTTCAGTGTGGGACAAGGAGCCGGACGTGTGCCTTTTCGGAAACAGGCTCTGATGAGGACGAGAGACTAACCCTGACCCTAACCCTAACCCTAAGCCCTAACCCTAACCCTAAGCCCATTCCTAACGACCCTAACCCTAACCCTAACCCTAAGCCCTTAACACTAACCCTAACCCTAAACCCTAACCCTGACCCTAACTGTAACCCTAACCCGGACCCTATCTCCTAACTCTAACCCTAACCCTAACCCCTAACCCTAACCGTAACCCTAACCACCTAACGCTAACACTCACCCTAACACCTAACCCTAACCCTAATCCTAACCCCTAACCCTAACCCCTAACCCTAACCCTAACCCTAATGGACCCTAACCCTAATGGCCCTAACCCTAACCCTAACCCTGACCCTAACCCTAACCCTAAGCCTAACCCTAACCCCCTAACCCTAACCCTAACCCCTAACACTAACCCTAACCCTAACCCCAACCCTAACCCTAACCCTAACCCCTAACTGCAAACCTTTTCTGACAAGTTGCAGGATGTGTGCCGTTTCCGAAACAGGTTCTGCTGAGGACGAGAGCCATGAGATTTTCCTCCTCTGGGCAAGCCCGTGTCCCAGATCCTGTTGTGCCTGTGAATAGGCTGCAGGGGGACGGTGAAGACCAGCAACATCTTTCAGGGCTGCCACCTTCCGTGTGGGACAAGGAGCCGGACGTGTGCCTTTCCGGAAACAGGCTCTGCCGAGGACGAGAGCCATGAGATGTTCCTCCTCTGGGCAAGCCCGGGTCCCAGATCCTGTTGTGCCTGTGAATAGGCTGCAGGGGGACGGTGAAGACCAGCAACATCTTTCCGGCCTGCCACCTTCCGTGTGGGACAAGGAGCCGGACGTGTGCCTTTCCAGAATCAGACTCTGCTGAGGACGAGAGCCATGAGATGTTCCTCCTCTGGGCAAGCCCGGGTCCCAGATCCTGTTGTGCCTGTGAATAGGCTGCAGGGGGACGGTGAAGACCAGCAACTTCTTTCAGGGCTGCCACCTTCCGTGTGGAACAAGGAGCCGGACGTGTGACTTTTCGGAAATAGGCTCTGCCGAGGACGAGAGCCATGAGATGTTCCTCCTCTGGGCAAGCCCGGGTCCTGAATCCTGTTGTGCCTGTGAATAGGCTGCAGGGGGACGGTGAAGACCAGCAACAGCTTTCAGGGCTGCCACCTTCCGTGTGGGACAAGGAGCCGGACGTGTGCCTTTCCGGAATCAGGCTCTGCCGAGGATGAGAGCCATGAGATGTTCCTCCTCTGGGCAAGCCAGGGTCCCAGATCCTGTTGTGCCTGTGAATAGGCTGCAGGGGGACGGTGAAGACCAGCAACATCCTTCAGGGTTGCCAAATTCTGTGTGGGACAAGGAGCCGGACATGTGCCTTTTCGGAAACAGGCCCTGCCGAGGACGAGAGCCATGAGATGTTCCTCCTCTGGGCAAGCCCGGGTCCCAGATCCTGTTGTGCCTGTGAATAGGCTGCAGGGGGACGGTGAAGACCAGCAACAGCTTTCAGGGCTGCCACCTTCCGTGTGGGACAAGGAGCCGGACTTGTGCCTTTCCGGAATCAGGCTCTGCCGAGGACGAGAGACATGAGATGTTCCTCCTCTGGGAAAGCCCGGGTTCCAGATCCTGTTGTACCTGTAAATAGGCTGCAGGGGGACGGTGAAGACCAGCAACAGCTTTCAGGGCTGCCACCTTCCGTGTGGGACAAGGAGCCGGACGTGTGCCTTTTCGGAAACAGGCTCTGATGAGGAAGAGAGACTAACCCTGACCCTAACCCTAACCCTAGCCCCTAACCCTAACCCTAAGCCCATCCCTAACGACCCTAACCCTAACCCTAACCCTAAGCCCTTAACACTAACCCTAACCCTAAACCCTAACCCTAACCCTAACTGTAACCCTAACCCTGACCCTATCTCCTAACTCTAACCCTAACCCTAACCCCTAACCCTAACCGTAACCCTAACCACCTAACGCTAACCCTAACCCTAACCCCTAACCCTAACCCTAACCCTAATGGCCCTAACCCTAACCCTAACCCTAACCCCTAACTGTAAACCTTTTCTGACAAGTTGCAGGATGTGTGCCGTTTCCGAAACAGGTTCTGCTGAGGACGAGAGCCATGAGATTTTCCTCCTCTGGGCAAGCCCGTATCCCAGATCCTGTTGTGCCTGTGAATAGGCTGCAGGGGGACGGTGAAGACCAGCAACATCTTTCAGGGCTGCCACTTTCCGTGTGGGACAAGGAGCCGGACGTGTGCCTTTTCGGGAAGAGGCTCTGCCGAGGACAAGAGCCATGATATGTTCCTCCTCTGGGCGTGCCCGGGTCCTGAATACTGTTGTGCCTTTGAATAGGCTGCAGGGGGACAGTGAAGACCAGCAAGATCTTTCACGGCTGCCACCTTCCGTGTGGGACAAGGAGCCGGACGTGTGCCTTTTCGGAATCGGGCTCTGCCGAGGAAGAGAGCCATGAGATGTTCCTCCTCTGGGCAAGCCCGGGTCCCAGATCCTGTTGTGCCTGTGAATAGGCTGAGGGGGGACGGTGAAGACCAGCAACAGCTTTCAGGGCTGCCACCTTCCGTGTGGGACAAGGAGCCGGACGTGTGCCTTTCCGGAATCAGGCTCTGCCGAGGACGAGAGCCATGAGATGTTCCTCCTCTGGGCAAGCCCGGGTCCTGAATCCTGTTGTGCCTGTGAATAGGCTGCAGGGGGACGGTGAAGACCAGCAACAGCTTTAAGGGCTGCCACCTTCCGTGTGGGACAAGGAGCCGGACGTGTGCCTTTCCGGAATCAGGCTCTGCCGAGGACGAGAGCCATGAGATGTTCCTCCTCTGGGCAAGCCCGGGTCCCAGATCCTGTTGTGCCTGTGAATAGGCTGCAGGGGGACGGTGAAGACCAGCAACATCCTTCAGGGGTGCCAAATTCTGTGTGGGACAAGGAGCCGGACATGTGCCTTTTCGGAAACAGGCCCTGCCGAGGACGAGAGCCATGAGATGTTCCTCCTCTGGGCAAGCCCGGGTCCCAGATCCTGTTGTGCCTGTGAATAGGCTGCAGGGGGACGGTGAAGACCAGCAACAGCTTTCAGGGCTGCCACCTTCCGTGTGGGACAAGGAGCCGGACGTGTGCCTTTCCGGAATCAGGCTCTGCCGAGGACGAGAGACATGAGATGTTCCTCCTCTGGGAAAGCCCGGGTTCCAGATCCTGTTGTACCTGTGAATAGGCTGCAGGGGGACGGTGAAGACCAGCAACAGCTTTCAGGGCTGCCACCTTCCGTGTGGGACAAGGAGCCGGACGTGTGCCTTTTCGGAAACAGGCTCTGATGAGGAAGAGAGACTAACCCTGACCCTAACCCTAACCCTAACCCCTAACCCTAACCCTAAGCCCATCCCTAACGACCCTAACCCTAACCCTAACCCTAAGCCCTTAACACTAACCCTAACCCTAAACCCTAACCCTAACCCTAACCGTAACCCTAACCACCTAATGCTAACACTCACCCTAACACCTAACCCTAACCCTAATCCTAACCCCTAACCCTAACCCCTAACCCTAACCCTAACCCTAATGGACCCTAACCCTAATGGCCCTAACCCTAACCCTAACCCTGACCCTAACGCTAACCCTAAGCCTAACCCTAACCCCCTAACCCTAACCCTAACCCCTAACCCTAACCCTAACCCAAACCCCAACCCTAACCCTAACCCTAACCCCTAACTGTAAAACTTTTCTGACAAGTTGCAGGATGTGTGCCGTTTCCGAAACAGGTTCTGCTAAGGACGAGAGCCATGAGATTTTCCTCCTCTGGGCAAGCCCGGGTCCCAGATCCTGTTGTGCCTGTGAATAGGCTGCAGGGGGACGGTGAAGAACAGCAACATCTTTCAGGGCTGCCACCTTCCGTGTGGGGCAAGGAGCCGGACGTGTGCCTTTCCAGAATCAGACTCTGCCGAGGACGAGAGCCATGAGATGTTCCTCCTCTGGGCAAGCCCGGGTCCCAGATCCTGTTGTGCCTGTGAATAGGCTGCAGGGGGACGGTGAAGACCAGCAACAGCTTTCAGGGCTGCCACCTTCCGTGTGGGACAAGGAGCCGGACGTGTGCCTTTCCAGAATCAGACTCTGCCGAGGAGGAGAGCCATGAGATGTTCCTCCTCTGGGCAAGCCCGGGTCCCAGATCCTGTTGTGCCTGTGAATAGGCTGCAGGGGGACGGTGAAGACCAGCAACAGCTTTCAGGGCTGCCACCTTCCGTGTGGGACAAGGAGCCGGACGTGTGCCTTTCCAGAATCAGACTCTGCCGAGGACGAGAGCCATGAGATGTTCCTCCTCTGGGCAAGCCCGGGTCCCAGATCCTGTTGTGCCTGTGAATAGGCTGCAGGGGGACGGTGAAGACCAGCAACAGCTTTCAGGGCTGCCACCTTCCGTGTGGGACAAGGAGCCGGACGTGTGCCTTTTCTGGAAGAGGCTCTGCAGAGGACAAGGGCAATGAGATGTTCCTCCTCTGGGCAAGCCCGGGTCCTGAATCCTGTTGTACCTGTGAATAGGCTGCAGGGGGACGGTGAAGACCAGCAACAGCTTTCAGGGCTGCCACCTTCCGTGTGGGACAAGGAGCCGGACGTGTGCCTTTCCGGAATCAGGCTCTGCCGAGTACGAGAGACATGAGATGTTCCTCCTCTGGGCAAGCCCGGGTCACAGATCCTGTTGTACCTGTGAAAAAGCTGCAGGGGGACGGTGAAGACCAGCAACAGCTTTCAGGGCTGCCACCTTCCGTGTGGGACAAGGAGCCGGACGTGTGCCTTTTCGGAAACAGGCTCTGATGAGGAAGAGAGACTAACCCTGACCCTAACCCTAACCCTAGCCCCTAACCCTAACCCTAAGCCCATCCCTAACGACCCTAACCCTAACCCTAACCCTAAGCCCTTAACACTAACCCTAACCCTAAACCCTAACCCTGACCCTAACTGTAACCCTAACCCGGACCCTATCTCCTAACTCTAACCCTAACCCTAACCCCTAACCCTAACCGTAACCCTAACCACCTAACGCTAACACTCACCCTAACACCTAACCCTAACCCTAATCCTAACCCCTAACCCTAACCCCTAACCCTAACCCTAACCCTAATGGACCCTAACCCTAATGGCCCTAACCCTAACCCTAACCCTGACCCTAACCCTAACCCTAAGCCTAACCCTAACCCCCTAAGCCTAACCCTAACCCCTAACCCTAACCCTAACCCTAACCCCAACCCTAACCCTAACCCTAACCCCTAACTGCAAACCTTTTCTGACAAGTTGCAGGATGTGTGCCGTTTCCGAAACAGGTTCTGCTGAGGACGAGAGCCATGAGATTTTCCTCCTCTGGGCAAGCCCGTATCCCAGATCCTGTTGTGCCTGTGAATAGGCTGCAGGGGGACGGTGAAGACCAGCAACATCTTTCAGGGCTGCCACCTTCCGTGTGGGACAAGGAGCCGGACGTGTGCCTTTCCGGAATCAGGCTCTGCCGAGGACGACAGCCATGAGATGTTCCTCCTCTGGGCAAGCCCGGGTCCCAGATCCTGTTGTGCCTGTGAATAGGCTGCAGGGGGACGGTGAAGACCAGCAACATCTTTCCGGCCTGCCACCTTCCGTGTGGGACAAGGAGCCGGACGTGTGCCTTTCCAGAATCAGACTCTGCCGAGGACGAGAGCCATGAGATGTTCCTCCTCTGGGCAAGCCCGGGTCCTTTATCCTGTTGTACCTGTGAATAGGCTGCAGGGGGACGGTGAAGACCAGCAACAGCTTTCAGGGCTGCCACCTTCCGTGTGGGACAAGGAGCCGGACGTGTGCCTTTTCAAAAAGAGGCCCTGCCGTGGACGAGAGCCATGAGATGTTCCTCCTCTGGGCAAGCCCGGGTCCCAGATCCTGTTGTGCCTGTGAATAGGCTGCAGGGGGACGGTGAAGACCAGCAACAGCTTTCAGGGCTGCCACCTTCCGTGTGGGGCAAGGAGCCGGACGTGTGCCTTTCTGGAATCAGGCTCTGCCGAGGACGAGAGCCATGAGATGTTCCTCCTCTGGGCAAGCCCGGGTTCCAGATCCTGTTGTACCTGTGAATAGGCTGCAGGGGGACGGTGAAGACCAGCAACAGCTTTCAGGGCTGCCACCTTCCGTGTGGGACAAGGAGCCGGACGTGTGCCTTTTCGGAAACAGGCTCTGATGAGGAAGAGAGACTAACCCTGACCCTAACCCTAACCCTAACCCCTAACCCTAACCCTAAGCCCATCCCTAACGACCCTAACCCTAACCCTAACCCTAAGCCCTTAACACTAACCCTAACCCTAAACCCTAACCCTAACCCTAACTGTAACCCTAACCCTGACCCTATCTCCTAACTCTAACCCTAACCCTAACTCCTAACCCTAACCGTAACCCTAACCACCTAACGCTAACACTCACCCTAACACCTAACCCTAACCCTAATCCTAACCCCTAACCCTAACCCCTAACCCTAACCCCAACCCTGATGTACCCTAACCCTAACCCTAACCCTAACCCCTAACCCTAACCCTAACCCTAATGGCCCTAACCCTAACCCTAACCCTGACCCTAACCCTAACCCTAACCCTAACCCCTAACCCTAACCCTAACCCTAATGGCCCTAACCCTAACCCTAACCCTAACCCTAACCCCTACCCTAACCCTAACCCTAACCCCTAACTGTAAACCTTTTCTGACAAGTTGCAGGATGTGTGCCGTTTCCGAAACAGGTTCTGCTGAGGACGAGAGCCATGAGATTTTCCTCCTATGGGCAAGCCCGTATCCCAGATCCTGTTGTGCCTGTGAATAGGCTGCAGGGGGACGGTGAAGACCAGCAACATCTTTCAGGGCTGCCACCTTCCGTGTGGGACAAGGAGCCGGACGTGTGCCTTTTCGGGAAGAGGCTCTGCCGAGGACAAGAGCCATGATATGTTCCTCCTCTGGGCGTGCCCGGGTCCTGAATACTGTTGTGCCTTTGAATAGGCTGCAGGGGGACAGTGAAGACCAGCAAGATCTTTCAGGGCTGCCACCTTCCGTGTGGGACAAGGAGCCGGACGTGTGCCTGTTCGGAAAGAGGCTCTGCCGAGGACGAGAGCCATGAGATGTTCCTCCTCTGGGCAAGCCCATATCCCAGATCCTGTTGTGCCTGTGAATAGGCTGCAGGGGGACGGTGAAGAACAGCAACATCTTTCAGGGCTGCCACCTTCCGTGTGGGGCAAGGAGCCGGACGTGTGCCTTTCTGGAATCAGGCTCTGCCGAGGACGAGAGCCATGAGATGTTCCTCCTCTGGGCAAGCCCGGGTCCCAGATCCTGTTGTGCCTGTGAATAGGCTGCAGGGGGACGGTGAAGACCAGCAACAGCTTTCCAGCCTGCCACCTTCCGTGTGGGACACGGAGCCGGACGTGTGCCTTTCCAGAATCAGGCACTGCCGAGGATGGGAGCCATGAGATGTTCCTCCTCTGGGCAAGCCCGGGTCCCAGATCCTGTTGTGCCTGTGAATAGGCTGCAGGGGGACGGTGAAGACCAGCAACAGCTTTCAGGGCTGCCACCTTCCGTGTGGGACAAGGAGCCGGACGTGTGCCTTTCCAGAATCAGACTCTGCCGAGGACGAGAGCCATGAGATGTTCCTCCTCTGGGCAAGCCCGGGTCCCAGATCCTGTTGTACCTGTGAATAGGCTGCAGGGGGACGGTGAAGACCAGCAACATCCTTCAGGGGTGCCAAATTCTGTGTGGGACAAGGAGCCGGACATGTGCCTTTTCGGAAACAGGCCCTGCCGAGGACGAGAGCCATGAGATGTTCCTCCTCTGGGCAAGCCCGGGTCCCAGATCCTGTTGTGCCTGTGAATAGGCTGCAAGGGGACGGTGAAGACCAGCAACAGCTTTCAGGGCTGCCACCTTCCGTGTGGGACAAGGAGCCGGACTTGTGCCTTTCCGGAATCAGGCTCTGCCGAGGACGAGAGACATGAGATGTTCCTCCTCTGGGAAAGCCCGGGTTCCAGATCCTGTTGTACCTGTGAATAGGCTGCAGGGGGACGGTGAAGACCAGCAACAGCTTTCAGGGCTGCCACCTTCCGTGTGGGACAAGGAGCCGGACGTGTGCCTTTTCGGAAACAGGCTCTGATGAGGAAGAGAGACTAACCCTGACCCTAACCCTAACCCTAACCCCTAACCCTAACCCTAAGCCCATCCCTAACGACCCTAACCCTAACCCTAACCCTAAGCCCTTAACACTAACCCTAACCCTAAACGCTAACCCTAACCATAACTGTAACCCTAACCCGGACCCTATCTCCTAACTCTAACCCTAACCCCTAACCCTAACCCTAACCCTAATGGACCCTAACCCTAACCCTAACCCTAACCACTAACCCTAACCCTAACCCTGACACTAACCCTAACCCTAAGCCTAACCCTAACACCCCTAACCCTAACCCTAACCCTAACCCCAACCCTAACCCTAACCCTAACCCTAACCCCTAACTGTAAACCTTTTCTGACAAGTTGCAGGATGTGTGCCGTTTCCGAAACAGGTTCTGCTGAGGACGAGAGCCATGAGATTTTCCTCCTCTGGGCAAGCCCGTATCCCAGATCCTGTTGTGCCTGTGAATAGGCTGCAGGGGGACGGTGAAGACCAGCAACATCTTTCCGGCCTGCCACCTTCCGTGTGGGACAAGGAGCCGGACGTGTGCCTTTCCGGAATCAGGCTCTGCCAAGGACGAGAGCCATGAGATGTTCCTCCTCTGGGCAAGCCCGGGTCCCAGATCCTGTTGTGCCTGTGAATAGGCTGCAGGGGGACGGTGAAGACCAGCAACAGCTTTCAGGGCTGCCACCTTCCGTGTGGGACAAGGAGCCGGACGTGTGCCTTTCCGGAATCAGGCTCTGCCGAGGACGAGCGCCATGAGATGTTCCTCCTCTGGGCAAGCCCGGGTCCCAGATCCTGTTGTGCCTGTGAATAGGCTGCAGGGGGACGGTGAAGACCAGCAACATCTTTCCAGCCTGCCACCTTCCGTGTGGGACACGGAGCCGGACGTGTGCCTTTCCAGAATCAGACTCTGCCGAGGACGAGAGCCATGAGATGTTCCTCCTCTGGGCAAGCCCGTGTCCCAGATCCTGTTGTGCCTGTGAATAGACTGCAGGGGGACGGTGAAGACCAGCAACAGCTTTCAGGGCTGCCACCTTCCGTGTGGGACAAGGAGCCGGACGTGTGCCTTTCCGGAATCAGGCTCTGCCGAGGACGAGAGCCATGAGATGTTCCTCCTCTGGGCAAGCCCGGGTCCCAGATCCTGTTGTACCTGTGAATAAGCTGCAGGGGGACGGTGAAGACCAGCAACAGCTTTTAGGGCTGCCACCTTCCGTGTGGGACAAGGAGCCGGACGTGTGCCTTTTCGGAAATAGGCTCTGCAGAGGACGAGAGACTAACCCTGACCCTAACCCTAACCCTAACCCCTAACCCTAACCCTAAGCCCATCCCTAACGACCCTAACCCTAACCCTAACCCTAAACCCTTAAAACTAACCCTAACCCTAAACGCTAACCCTAACTCTAACTGTAACCCTAACCCGGACCATATCTCCTAACTCTAACCCTAACCCCTAACCCTAACCGTAACCCTAACCACCTAACCCTAACATTCACCCTAACACCTAACCCTAACCCTAATCCTAACCCCTAACCCTAACCCCTAACCCTAACCCTAACCCTAATGGACCCTAACCCTAACCCTAACCCTAACCACTAACCCTAACCCTAACCCTGACCCTAACCCTAACCCTAAGCCTAACCCTAACACCCCTAACCCTAACCCTAACCCTAACCCCAACCCTAACCCTAACCCTAACCCTAACCCCTAACTGTAAACCTTTTCTGACAAGTTGCAGGATGTGTGCCGTTTCCGAAACAGGTTCTGCTGAGGACGAGAGCCATGAGATTTTCCTCCTCTGGGCAAGCCCGTATCCCAGATCCTGTTGTGCCTGTGAATAGGCTGCAGGGGGACGGTGAAGACCAGCAACATCTTTCCGGCCTGCCACCTTCCGTGTGGGACAAGGAGCCGGACGTGTGCCTTTCCGGAATCAGGCTCTGCCGAGGACGAGAGCCATGAGATGTTCCTCCTCTGGGCAAGCCCGGGTCCCAGATCCTGTTGTGCCTGTGAATAGGCTGCAGGGGGACGGTGAAGACCAGCAACAGCTTTCAGGGCTGCCACCTTCCGTGTGGGACAAGGAGCCGGACGTGTGCCTTTCCGGAATCAGGCTCTGCCGAGGACGAGCGCCATGAGATGTTCCTCCTCTGGGCAAGCCCGGGTCCCAGATCCTGTTGTGCCTGTGAATAGGCTGCAGGGGGACGGTGAAGACCAGCAACATCGTTCCAGCCTGCCACCTTCCGTGTGGGACACGGAGCCGGACGTGTGCCTTTCCAGAATCAGACTCTGCCGAGGACGAGAGCCATGAGATGTTCCTCCTCTGGGCAAGCCCGTGTCCCAGATCCTGTTGTGCCTGTGAATAGACTGCAGGAGGACGGTGAAGACCAGCAAGAGCTTTCAGGGCTGCCACCTTCCGTGTGGGACAAGGAGCCGGACGTGTGCCTTTCCGGAATCAGGCTCTGCCGAGGACGAGAGCCATGAGATGTTCCTCCTCTGGGCAAGCCCGGCTCCCAGATCCTGTTGTGCCTGTGAATAGGCTGCAGGGGGACGGTGAAGACCAGCAACATCCTTCAGGGGTTCCAACTTCCGTGTGGGACAAGGAGCCGGACGTGTGCCTTTTCGGAAACAGGCCCTGCCGAGGACGAGAGCCATGAGATGTTCCTCCTCTGGGCAAGCCCGGGTCCCAGATCCTGTTGTGCCTGTGAATAGGCTGCAGGGGGACGGTGAAGACCAGCAACAGCTTTTAGGGCTGCCACCTTCCATGTGGGACAAGGAGCCGGACGTGTGCCTTTTCGGAAATAGGCTCTGCCGAGGACGAGAGACTAACCCTGACCCTAACCCTAACCCTAACCCCTAACCCTAACCATAAGCCCATCCCTAACGACCCTAACCCTAACCCTAACCCTAAACCCTTAAAACTAACCCTAACCCTAAACGCTAACCCTAACCATAACTGTAACCCTAACCCGGACCCTATCTCCTAACTCTAACCCTAACCCCTAACCCTAACCGTAATCCTAACCACCTAACCCTAACATTCACCCTAACACCTAACCCTAACCCTAATCCTAACCCCTAACCCTAACCCCTAACCCTAACCCTAACCCTAATGGACCCTAACCCTAACACTAACCCTAACCACTAACCCTAACCCTAACCCTGACACTAACCCTAACCCTAAGCCTAACCCTAACCCCCTAACCCTAACCCTAACCCTAACCCCAACCCTAACCCTAACCCTAACCCTAACCCCTAACTGTAAACCTTTTCTGACAAGTTGCAGGATGTGTGCCGTTTCCGAAACAGGTTCTGCTGAGGACGAGAGCCATGAGATTTTCCTCCTCTGGGCAAGCCCGTATCCCAGATCCTGTTCTGCCTGTGAATAGGCTGCAGGGGGACGGTGAAGACCAGCAACATCTTTCCGGCCTGCCTCCTTCCGTGTGGGACAAGGAGCCGGACGTGTGCCTTTCCGGAATCAGGCTCTGCCGAGGACGACAGCCATGAGATGTTCCTCCTCTGGGCAAGCCCGGGTCCCAGATCCTGTTGTGCCTGTGAATAGGCTGCAGGGGGACGGTGAAGACCAGCAACAGCTTTCAGGGCTGCCACCTTCCGTGTGGGACAAGGAGCCGGACGTGTGCCTTTCCGGAATCAGGCTCTGCCGAGGACGAGCGCCATGAGATGTTCCTCCTCTGGGCAAGCCCGGGTCCCAGATCCTGTTGTGCCTGTGAATAGGCTGCAGGGGGACGGTGAAGACCAGCAACATCTTTCCAGCCTGCCACCTTCCGTGTGGGACACGGAGCCGGACGTGTGCCTTTCCAGAATCAGACTCTGCCGAGGACGAGAGCCATGAGATGTTCCTCCTCTGGGCAAGCCCGTGTCCCAGATCCTGTTGTGCCTGTGAATAGACTGCAGGGGGACGGTGAAGACCAGCAAGAGCTTTCAGGGCTGCCACCTTCCGTGTGGGACAAGGAGCCGGACGTGTGCCTTTCCGGAATCAGGCTCTGCCGAGGACGAGAGCCATGAGATGTTCCTACTCTGGGCAAGCCCGGCTCCCAGATGCTGTTGTGCCTGTGAATAGGCTGCAGGGGGACGGTGAAGACCAGCAACATCCTTCAGGGGTGCCAACTTCCGTGTGGGACAAGGAGCCGGACGTGTGCCTATTCGGAAACAGGCCCTGCCGAGGACGAGAGCCATGAGATGTTCCTCCTTTGGGCAAGCCCGGGTCCCAGATCCTGTTGTGCCTGTGAATAGGCTGCAGGGGGACGGTGAAGACCAGCAACATCCTTCAGGGGTGCCAACTTCCGTGTGGGACAAGGAGCCGGACGTGTGCCTTTTAGGGAAGAGGCCCTGCCGAGGACGAGAGACATGAGATGTTCCTCCTCTGGGCGTGCCCGGGTCCTGAATACTATTGTGCCTTTGAATAGGCTGCAGGGGGACGGTGAAGACCAGCAACAGCTTTCAGGGCTGCCACCTTCCGTGTGGGACAAGGAGCCGGACGTGTGCCTTTCCAGAATCAGACTCTGCCGAGGACGAGAGCCATGAGATGTTCCTACTCTGGGCAAGCCCGGGTCCTGAATCCTGTTGTACCTGTGAATAGGCTGCAGGGGGACGGTGAAGACCAGCAACAGCTTTCAGGGCTGCCACCTTCCGTGTGGGAAAAGAAGCCGGACGTGTGCCTTTTCGGAAAGAGGCCCTGCCGAGGACGAGAGCCATGAGATGTTCCTCCTCTGGGCAAGCCCGGGTCCCAGATCCTGTTGTGCCTGTGAATAGGCTGCAGGGGGACGGTGAAGACCAGCAACAGCTTTCAGGGTTGCCACCTTCCGTGTGGGACAAGGAGCCGGACTTGTGCCTTTCCGGAATCAGGCTCTGCCGAGGACGAGAGCCATGAGATGTTCCTCCTCTGGGCAAGCCCGGGTCCCAGATCCTGTTGTACCTGTGAATAAGCTGCAGGGGGACGGTGAAGACCAGCAACAACTTTTAGGGCTGCCACCTTCCGTGTGGGACAAGGAGCCGGACGTGTGCCTTTTCGGAAATAGGCTCTGCCGAGGACGAGAGACTAACCCTGACCCTAACCCTAACCCTAACCCCTAACCCTAACCCTAAGCCCATCCCTAACGACCCTAACCCTAACCCTAGCCCTAAACCCTTAAAACTAACCCTAACCCTAAACGCTAACCCTAACCCTATCTGTAACCCTAACCCGGACCCTATCTCCTAACACTAACCCTAACCCCTAACCCTAACCCTAACCCTAACCACTAACCCTAACCCTAACCCTGACCCTAACCCTAACCCTAAGCCTAACCCTAACAACCCTAACCCTAACCCTAACCCTAACCCCAACCCTAACCCTAACCCTAACCCTAACCCCTAACTGTAAACCTTTTCTGACAAGTTGCAGGATGTGTGCCGTTACCGAAACAGGTTCTGCTGAGGACGAGAGCCATGAGATTTTCCTCCTCTGGGCAAGCCCGTATCCCAGATCCTGTTGTGCCTGTGAATAGGCTGCAGGGGGACGGTGAAGACCAGCAACATCTTTCCGGCCTGCCACCTTCCGTGTTGGACAAGGAGCCGGACGTGTGCCTTTCCGGAATCAGGCTCTGCCGAGGACGAGAGCCATGAGATGTTCCTCCTCTGGGCAAGCCCGGGTCCCAGATCCTGTTGTGCCTGTGAATAGGCTGCAGGGGGACGGTGAAGACCAGCAACATCCTTCAGGGGTGCCAACTTCCGTGTGGGACAAGGAGCCGGACGTGTGCCTTTTCGGAAACAGGCCCTGCCGAGGACGAGAGCCATGAGATGTTCCTCCTCTGGGCAAGCCCGGGTCCCAGATCCTGTTGTGCCTGTGAATAGGCTGCAGGGGGACGGTGAAGACCAGCAACAGCTGTTAGGGCTGCCACCTTCCGTGTGGGACAAGGAGCCGGACGTGTGCCTTTTCGGAAATAGGCTCTGCCGAGGACGAGAGACTAACCCTGACCCTAACCCTAACCCTAACCACTAACCCTAACCCTAAGCCCATCCCTAACGACCCTAACCCTAACCCTAAGCCCTCAACACTAACCCTAACCCTAAACCCTAACCCTGACCCTAACTGTAACCCTAACCCGGACCCTATCTCTTAACTCTAACCCTAAGCCTAACCCCTAACCCTAACCGTAACCCTAACCACCTAACCCTAACACTCACCCTAACACCTAACCCTAACCCTAATCCTAACCCCTAACCCTAACCCCTAACCCTAACCCTAACCCTAATGGCCCTAACCCTAACCCTAACCCTGATCCTAACCCTAACCCTAACCCTAACCCCTAACCCTAACCCTAACCCTAATGGCCCTAACCCTAACCCTAACCCTAACTCTAACCCCTAACTGTAAACCTTTTCTGACAAGTTGCAGGATGTGTGCCGTTTCCGAAACAGGTTCTGCTGAGGACGAGAGCCATGAGATTTTCCTCCTATGGGCAAGCCCGTATCCCAGATCCTGTTGTGCCTGTGAATAGGCTGCAGGGGGACGGTGAAGACCAGCAACATCTTTCAGGGCTGCCACCTTCCGTGTGGGACAAGGAGCCGGACGTGTGCCTTTTCGGGAAGAGGCTCTGCCGAGGACAAGAGCCATGATATGTTCCTCCTCTGGGCGTGCCCGGGTCCTGAATACTGTTGTGCCTTTGAATAGGATGCAGGGGGACAGTGAAGACCAGCAAGATCTTTCAGGGCTGCCACCTTCCGTGTGGGACAAGGAGCCGGACGTGTGCCTGTTCGGAAAGAGGCTCTGCCGAGGACGAGAGCCATGAGATGTTCCTCCTCTGGGCAAGCCCGCGTCCCAGATCCTGTTGTACCTGTGAATAGGCTGCAGGGGGACGGTGAAGACCAGCAACATCTTTCAGGGCTGCCACCTTCCGTGTGGGACAAGGAGCCGGACGTGTGCCTTTTCGGAATCGGGCTCTGCCGAGGAAGAGAGCCATGAGATGTTCCTCCTCTGGGCAAGCCCGGGTCCCAGATCCTGTTGTGCCTGTGAATAGGCTGAAGGGGGACGGTGAAGACCAGCAACAGCTTTCAGGGCTGCCACCTTCCGTGTGGGACAAGGAGCCGGACGTGTGCCTTTCCGGAATCAGGCTCTGCCGAGGACGAGAGCCATGAGATGTTCCTCCTCTGGGCAAGCCCGGGTCCTGAATCCTGTTGTGCCAGTGAATAGGCTGCAGGGGGACGGTGAAGACCAGCAACAGCTTTAAGGGCTGCCACCTTCCGTGTGGGACAAGGAGCCGGACGTGTGCCTTTCCGGAATCAGGCTCTGCCGAGGACGAGAGCCATGAGATGTTCCTCCTCTGGGCAAGCCCGGGTCCCAGATCCTGTTGTGCCTGTGAATAGGCTGCAGGGGGACGGTGAAGACCAGCAACATCCTTCAGGGGTGCCAAATTCTGTGTGGGACAAGGAGCCGGACATGTGCCTTTTCGGAAACAGGCCCTGCCGAGGACGAGAGCCATGAGATGTTCCTCCTCTGGGCAAGCCCGGGTCCCAGATCCTGTTGTTCCTGTGAATAGGCTGCAGGGGGACGGTGAAGACCTGCAACAGCTTTCAGGGCTGCCACCTTCCGTGTGGGACAAGGAGCCGGACTTGTGCCTTTCCGGAATCAGGCTCTGCCGAGGACGAGAGACATGAGATGTTCCTCCTCTGGGAAAGCCCGGGTTCCAGATCCTGTTGTACCTGTGAATAGGCTGCAGGGGGACGGTGAAGACCAGCAACAGCTTTCAGGGCTGCCACCTTCCGTGTGGGACAAGGAGCCGGACGTGTGCCTTTTCGGAAACAGGCTCTGATGAGGAAGAGAGACTAACCCTGACCCTAACCCTAACCCTAACCCCTAACCCTAACCCTAAGCCCATCCCTAACGACCCTAACCCTAACCCTAACCCTAAGCCCTTAACACTAACCCTAACCCTAAACCCTAACTCTAACCCTAACTGTAACCCTAACCCTGACCCTATCTCCTAACTCTAACCCTAACCCTAACTCCTAACCCTAACCGTAACCCTAACCACCTAACGCTAACACTCACCCTAACACCTAACCCTAACCCTAATCCTAACCCCTAACCCTAACCCCTAACCCTAACCCTAACCCTGATGTACCCTAACCCTAACCCTAACCCTAACCCCTAACCCTAACCCTAACCCTAATGGCCCTAACCCTAACCCTGACCCTAACCCTAACCCTAACCCTAACCCTAACCCCTAACCCTAACCCTAACCCTAATGGCCCTAACCCTAACCCTAACCCTAACCCTAACCCCGACCCTAACCCTAACCCTAACCCCTAACTGTAAACCTTTTCTGACAAGTTGCAGGATGTGTGCCGTTTCCGAAACAGGTTCTGCTGAGGACGAGAGCCATGAGATTTTCCTCCTATGGGCAAGCCCGTATCCCAGATCCTGTTGTGCCTGTGAATAGGCTGCAGGGGGACGGTGAAGACCAGCAACATCTTTCAGGGCTGCCACCTTCCGTGTGGGACAAGGAGCCGGACGTGTGCCTTTTCGGGAAGAGGCTCTGCCGAGGACAAGAGCCATGATATGTTCCTCCTCTGGGCGTGCCCGGGTAGTGAATACTGTTGTGCCTTTGAATAGGCTGCAGGGGGACAGTGAAGACCAGCAAGATCTTTCAGGGCTGCCACCTTCCCTGTGGGACAAGGAGCCGGACGTGTGCCTGTTCGGAAAGAGGCTCTGCCGAGGACGAGAGCCATGAGATGTTCCTCCTCTGGGCAAGCCCGGGTCCCAGATCCTGTTGTACCTGTGAATAAGCTGCAGGGGGACGGTGAAGACCAGCAACAGCTTTTAGGGCTGCCACCTTCCGTGTGGGACAAGGAGCCGGACGTGTGCCTTTTCGGAAATAGGCTCTGCCGAGGACGAGAGACTAACCCTGACCCTAACCCTAACCCTAACCCCTAACCCTAACCCTAAGCCCATCCCTAACGACCCTAACCCTAACCCTAACCCTAAACCCTTAAAACTAACCCTAACCCTAAACGCTAACCCTAACCCTATCTGTAACCCTAACCCGGACCCTATCTCCTAACACTAACCCTAACCCCTAACCCTAACCCTAACCCTAACCACTAACCCTAACCCTAACCCTGACCCTAACCCTAACCCTAAGCCTAACCCTAACAACCCTAACCCTAACCCTAACCCTAACCCCAACCCTAACCCTAACCCTAACCCTAACCCCTAACTGTAAACCTTTTCTGACAAGTTGCAGGATGTGTGCCGTTACCGAAACAGGATCTGCTGAGGACGAGAGCCATGAGATTTTCCTCCTCTGGGCAAGCCCGTATCCCAGATCCTGTTGTGCCTGTGAATAGGCTGCAGGGGGACGGTGAAGACCAGCAACATCTTTCCGGCCTGCCACCTTCCGTGTTGGACAAGGAGCCGGACGTGTGCCTTTCCGGAATCAGGCTCTGCCGAGGACGAGAGCCATGAGATGTTCCTCCTCTGGGCAAGCCCGGGTCCCAGATCCTGTTGTGCCTGTGAATAGGCTGCAGGGGGACGGTGAAGACCAGCAACATCCTTCAGGGGTGCCAACTTCCGTGTGGGACAAGGAGCCGGACGTGTGCCTTTTCGGAAACAGGCCCTGCCGAGGACGAGAGCCATGAGATGTTCCTCCTCTGGGCAAGCCCGGGTCCCAGATCCTGTTGTGCCTGTGAATAGGCTGCAGGGGGACGGTGAAGACCAGCAACAGCTGTTAGGGCTGCCACCTTCCGTGTGGGACAAGGAGCCGGACGTGTGCCTTTTCGGAAATAGGCTCTGCCGAGGACGAGAGACTAACCCTGACCCTAACCCTAACCCTAACCACTAACCCTAACCCTAAGCCCATCCCTAACGACCCTAACCCTAACCCTAAGCCCTCAACACTAACCCTAACCCTAAACCCTAACCCTGACCCTAACTGTAACCCTAACCCGGACCCTATCTCTTAACTCTAACCCTAAGCCTAACCCCTAACCCTAACCGTAACCCTAACCACCTAACCCTAACACTCACCCTAACACCTAACCCTAACCCTAATCCTAACCCCTAACCCTAACCCCTAACCCTAACCCTAACCCTGATGTACCCTAACCCTAACCCTAACCCTAATCCCTAACCCTAACCCTAACCCTAATGGCCCTAACCCTAACCCTAACCCTGATCCTAACCCTAACCCTAACCCTAACCCCTAACCCTAACCCTAACCCTAATGGCCCTAACCCTAACCCTAACCCTAACTCTAACCCCTAACTGTAAACCTTTTCTGACAAGTTGCAGGATGTGTGCCGTTTCCGAAACAGGTTCTGCTGAGGACGAGAGCCATGAGATTTTCCTCCTATGGGCAAGCCCGTATCCCAGATCCTGTTGTGCCTGTGAATAGGCTGCAGGGGGACGGTGAAGACCAGCAACATCTTTCAGGGCTGCCACCTTCCGTGTGGGACAAGGAGCCGGACGTGTGCCTTTTCGGGAAGAGGCTCTGCCGAGGACAAGAGCCATGATATGTTCCTCCTCTGGGCGTGCCCGGGTCCTGAATACTCTTGTGCCTTTGAATAGGATGCAGGGGGACAGTGAAGACCAGCAAGATCTTTCAGGGCTGCCACCTTCCGTGTGGGACAAGGAGCCGGACGTGTGCCTGTTCGGAAAGAGGCTCTGCCGAGGACGAGAGCCATGAGATGTTCCTCCTCTGGGCAAGCCCGCGTCCCAGATCCTGTTGTACCTGTGAATAGGCTGCAGGGGGACGGTGAAGACCAGCAACATCTTTCAGGGCTGCCACCTTCCGTGTGGGACAAGGAGCCGGACGTGTGCCTTTTCGGAATCGGGCTCTGCCGAGGAAGAGAGCCATGAGATGTTCCTCCTCTGGGCAAGCCCGGGTCCCAGATCCTGTTGTGCCTGTGAATAGGCTGAAGGGGGACGGTGAAGACCAGCAACAGCTTTCAGGGCTGCCACCTTCCGTGTGGGACAAGGAGCCGGACGTGTGCCTTTCCGGAATCAGGCTCTGCCGAGGACGAGAGCCATGAGATGTTCCTCCTCTGGGCAAGCCCGGGTCCTGAATCCTGTTGTGCCAGTGAATAGGCTGCAGGGGGACGGTGAAGACCAGCAACAGCTTTAAGGGCTGCCACCTTCCGTGTGGGACAAGGAGCCGGACGTGTGCCTTTCCGGAATCAGGCTCTGCCGAGGACGAGAGCCATGAGATGTTCCTCCTCTGGGCAAGCCCGGGTCCCAGATCCTGTTGTGCCTGTGAATAGGCTGCAGGGGGACGGTGAAGACCAGCAACATCCTTCAGGGGTGCCAAATTCTGTGTGGGACAAGGAGCCGGACATGTGCCTTTTCGGAAACAGGCCCTGCCGAGGACGAGAGCCATGAGATGTTCCTCCTCTGGGCAAGCCCGGGTCCCAGATCCTGTTGTTCCTGTGAATAGGCTGCAGGGGGACGGTGAAGACCTGCAACAGCTTTCAGGGCTGCCACCTTCCGTGTGGGACAAGGAGCCGGACTTGTGCCTTTCCGGAATCAGGCTCTGCCGAGGACGAGAGACATGAGATGTTCCTCCTCTGGGAAAGCCCGGGTTCCAGATCCTGTTGTACCTGTGAATAGGCTGCAGGGGGACGGTGAAGACCAGCAACAGCTTTCAGGGCTGCCACCTTCCGTGTGGGACAAGGAGCCGGACGTGTGCCTTTTCGGAAACAGGCTCTGATGAGGAAGAGAGACTAACCCTGACCCTAACCCTAACCCTAACCCCTAACCCTAACCCTAAGCCCATCCCTAACGACCCTAACCCTAACCCTAACCCTAAGCCCTTAACACTAACCCTAACCCTAAACCCTAACTCTAACCCTAACTGTAACCCTAACCCTGACCCTATCTCCTAACTCTAACCCTAACCCTAACTCCTAACCCTAACCGTAACCCTAACCACCTAACGCTAACACTCACCCTAACACCTAACCCTAACCCTAATCCTAACCCCTAACCCTAACCCCTAACCCTAACCCTAACCCTGATGTACCCTAACCCTAACCCTAACCCTAACCCCTAACCCTAACCCTAACCCTAATGGCCCTAACCCTAACCCTGACCCTAACCCTAACCCTAACCCTAACCCTAACCCCTAACCCTAACCCTAACCCTAATGGCCCTAACCCTAACCCTAACCCTAACCCTAACCCCGACCCTAACCCTAACCCTAACCCCTAACTGTAAACCTTTTCTGACAAGTTGCAGGATGTGTGCCGTTTCCGAAACAGGTTCTGCTGAGGACGAGAGCCATGAGATTTTCCTCCTATGGGCAAGCCCGTATCCCAGATCCTGTTGTGCCTGTGAATAGGCTGCAGGGGGATGGTGAAGACCAGCAACATCTTTCAGGGCTGCCACCTTCCGTGTGGGACAAGGAGCCGGACGTGTGCCTTTTCGGGAAGAGGCTCTGCCGAGGACAAGAGCCATGATATGTTCCTCCTCTGGGCGTGCCCGGGTACTGAATACTGTTGTGCCTTTGAATAGGCTGCAGGGGGACAGTGAAGACCAGCAAGATCTTTCAGGGCTGCCACCTTCCCTGTGGGACAAGGAGCCGGACGTGTGCCTTTTTGGAAATAGGCTCTGCCGAGGACGAGAGCCATGAGATGTTCCTCCTCTGGGCAAGCCCGCGTCCCAGATCCTGTCGTACCTGTGAATAGGCTGCAGGGGGACGGTGAAGACCAGCAACATCTTTCAGGGCTGCCACCTTCCGTGTGTGACAAGGAGCCGGACGTGTGCCTTTTTGGAATCGGGCTCTGCCGAGGAAGAGAGCCATGAGATGTTCCTCCTCTGGGCAAGCCCGGGTCCCAGATCCTGTTGTGCCTGTGAATAGGCTGCAGGGGGACGGTGAAGACCAGCAACAGCTTTCAGGGCTGCCACCTTCCGTGTGGGACAAGGAGCCGGACGTGTGCCTTTTCGGAAAGAGGCCCTGCCGAGGACGAGAGCCATGAGATGTTCCTCCTCTGGGCAAGCCCGGGTCCCAGATCCTGTTGTGCCTGTGAATAGGCTGCAGGGGGACGGTGAAGACCAGCAACAGCTTTCAGGGTTTCCACCTTCCGTGTGGGACAAGGAGCCGGACTTGTGCCTTTCCGGAATCAGGCTCTGCCGAGGACGAGAGCCATGAGATGTTCCTCCTCTGGGCAAGCCCGGGTCCCAGATCCTGTTGTACCTGTGAATAAGCTGCAGGGGGACGGTGAAGACCAGCAACAGCTTTTAGGGCTGCCACCTTCCGTGTGGGACAAGGAGCCGGACGTGTGCCTTTTCGGAAATAGGCTCTGCCGAGGACGAGAGACTAACCCTGACCCTAACCCTAACCCTAACCCCTAACCCTAACCCTAAGCCCATCCCTAACGACCCTAACCCTAACCCTAACCCTAAACCCTTAAAACTAACCCTAACCCTAAACGCTAACCCTAACCCTAACTGTAACCCTAACCCGGACCCTATCTCCTAACACTAACCCTAACCCCTAACCCTAACCCTAACCCTAACCACTAACCCTAACCCTAACCCTGACCCTAACCCTAACCCTAAGCCTAACCCTAACAACCCTAACCCTAACCCTAACCCTAACCCCAACCCTAACCCTAACCCTAACCCTAACCCCTAACTGTAAACCTTTTCTGACAAGTTGCAGGATGTGTGCCGTTACCGAAACAGGTTCTGCTGAGGACGAGAGCCATGAGATTTTCCTCCTCTGGGCAAGCCCGTATCCCAGATCCTGTTGTGCCTGTGAATAGGCTGCAGGGGGACGGTGAAGACCAGCAACATCTTTCCGGCCTGCCACCTTCCGTGTGGGACAAGGAGCCGGACGTGTGCCTTTCCGGAATCAGGCTCTGCCGAGGACGAGAGCCATGAGATGTTCCTCCTCTGGGCAAGCCCGGGTCCCAGATCCTGTTGTGCCTGTGAATAGGCTGCAGGGGGACGGTGAAGACCAGCAACATCCTTCAGGGGTGCCAACTTCCGTGTGGGACAAGGAGCCGGACGTGTGCCTTTTCGGAAACAGGCCCTGCCGAGGACGAGAGACATGAGATGTTCCTCCTCTGGGCAAGCCCGGGTCCCAGATCCTGTTGTGCCTGTGAATAGGCTGCAGGGGGACGGTGAAGACCAGCAACAGCTTTTAGGGCTGCCACCTTCCGTGTGGGACAAGGAGCCGGACGTGTGCCTTTTCGGAAATAGGCTCTGCCGAGGACGAGAGACTAACCCTGACCCTAACCCTAACCCTAACCCCTAACCCTAACCCTAAGCCCATCCCTAACGACCCTAACCCTAACCCTAAGCCCTCAACACTAACCCTAACCCTAAACCCTAACCCTGACCCTAACTGTAACCCTAACCCGGACCCTATCTCTTAACTCTAACCCTAAGCCTAACCCCTAACCCTAACCGTAACCCTAACCACCTAACCCTAACACTCACCCTAACACCTAACCCTAACCCTAATCCTAACCCCTAACCCTAACCCCTAACCCTAACACTAACCCTGATGTACCCTAACCCTAACCCTAACCCTAATCCCTAACCCTAACCCTAACCCTAATGGCCCTAACCCTAACCCTAACCCTGATCCTAACCCTAACCCTAACCCTAACCCCTAACCCTAACCCTAACCCTAATGGCCCTAACCCTAACCCTAACCCTAACCCTAACCCCTAACTGTAAACCTTTTCTGACAAGTTGCAGGATGTGTGCCGTTTCCGAAACAGGTTCTGCTGAGGACGAGAGCCATGAGATTTTCCTCCTATGGGCAAGCCCGTATCCCAGATCCTGTTGTGCCTGTGAATAGGCTGCAGGGGGACGGTGAAGACCAGCAACATCTTTCAGGGCTGCCACCTTCCGTGTGGGACAAGGAGACGGACGTGTGCCTTTTCGGGAAGAGGCTCTGCCGAGGACAAGAGCCATGATATGTTCCTCCTCTGGGCGTGCCCGGGTCCTGAATACTGTTGTGCCTTTGAATAGGCTGCAGGGGGACAGTGAAGACCAGCAAGATCTTTCAGGGCTGCCACCTTCCGTGTGGGACAAGGAGCCTTACGTGTGCCTGTTCGGAAAGAGGCTCTGCCGAGGACGAGAGCCATGAGATGTTCCTCCTCTGGGCAAGCCCGCGTCCCAGATCCTGTCGTACCTGTGAATAGGCTGCAGGGGGACGGTGAAGACCAGCAACATCTTTCAGGGCTGCCACCTTCAGTGTGGGACAAGGAGCCGGACGTGTGCCTTTTCGGAATCGGGCTCTGCCGAGGAAGAGAGCCATGAGATGTTCCTCCTCTGGGCAAGCCCGGGTCCCAGATCCTGTTGTGCCTGTGAATAGGCTGCAGGGGGACGGTGAAGACCAGCAACAGCTTTCAGGGCTGCCACCTTCCGTGTGGGACAAGGAGCCGGACGTGTGCCTTTCCGGAATCAGGCTCTGCCGAGGACGAGAGCCATGAGATGTTCCTCCTCTGGGCAAGCCCGGGTCCTGAATCCTGTTGTGCCTGTGAATAGGCTGCAGGGGGACGGTGAAGACCAGCAACAGCTTTAAGGGCTGCCACCTTCCGTGTGGGACAAGGAGCCGGACGTGTGCCTTTCCGGAATCAGGCTCTGCCGAGGACGAGAGCCATGAGATGTTCCTCCTCTGGGCAAGCCCGGGTCCCAGATCCTGTTGTGCCTGTGAATAGGCTGCAGGGGGACGGTGAAGACCAGCAACATCCTTCAGGGGTGCCAAATTCTGTGTGGGACAAGGAGCCGGACATGTGCCTTTTCGGAAACAGGCCCTGCCGAGGACGAGAGCCATGAGATGTTCCTCCTCTGGGCAAGCCCGGGTACCAGATCCTGTTGTGCCTGTGAATAGGCTGCAGGGGGACGGTGAAGACCAGCAACAGCTTTCAGGGCTGCCACCTTCCGTGTGGGACAAGGAGCCGGACGTGTGCCTTTCCGGAATCAGGCTCTGCCGAGGACGAGAGCCATGAGATGTTCCTCCTCTGGGCAAGCCCGGGTCCTGAATCCTGTTGTGCCTGTGAATAGGCTGCAGGGGGATGGTGAAGACCAGCAACAGCTTTAAGGGCTGCCACCTTCCGTGTGGGACAAGGAGCCGGACGTGTGCCTTTCCGGAATCAGGCTCTGCCGAGGACGAGAGCCATGAGATGTTCCTCCTCTGGGCAAGCCCGGGTCCCAGATCCTGTTGTGCCTGTGAATAGGCTGCAGGGGGACGGTGAAGACCAGCAACATCCTTCAGGGTTGCCAAATTCTGTGTGGGACAAGGAGCCGGACATGTGCCTTTTCGGAAACAGGCCCTACCGAGGACGAGAGCCATGAGATGTTCCTCCTCTGGGCAAGCCCGGGTACCAGATCCTGTTGTGCCTGTGAATAGGCTGCAGGGGGACGGTGAAGACCAGCAACAGCTTTCAGGGCTGCCACCTTCCGTGTGGGACAAGGAGCCGGACTTGTGCCTTTCCGGAATCAGGCTCTGCCGAGGACGAGAGACATGAGATGTTCCTCCTCTGGGCAAGCCCGGGTTCCAGATCCTGTTGTACCTGTAAATAGGCTGCAGGGGGACGGTGAAGACCAGCAACAGCTTTCAGGGCTGCCACCTTCCGTGTGGGACAAGGAGCCGGACGTGTGCCTTTTCGGAAACAGGCTCTGATGAGGAAGAGAGACTAACCCTGACCCTAACCCTAACCCTAGCCCCTAACCCTAAACCTAAGCCCATCCCTAACGACCCTAACCCTAACCCTAACCCTAAGCCCTTAACACTAACCCTAACCCTAAACCCTAACCCTAACCCTAACTGTAACCCTAACCCTGACCCTATCTCCTAACTCTAACCCTAACCCTAACTCCTAACCCTAACGGTAACCCTAACCACCTAACGCTAACACTCACCCTAACACCTAACCCTAACCCTAACCCTAACCCCTAACCCTAACCCTAACCCTGATGTACCCTAACCCTAAACCTAACCCTAACCCCTAACCCTAACCCTAACCCTAATGGCCCTAACCCTAACCCTGACCCTAACCCTAACCCTAACCCTAACCCCTAACCCTAACCCTAACCCTAATGGCCCTAACCCTAACCCTAACCCTAACCCCTAACCCTAACCCTAACCCTAATGGCCCTAACCCTAACCCTAACCCTGATCCTAACCCTAACCCTAACCCTAACCCCTAACCCTAACCCTAACCCTAATGGCCCTAACCCTAACCCTAACCCTAACCCCTACCCTAACCCTAACCCTAACCCCTAACTGTAAACCTTTTCTGACAAGTTGCAGGATGTGTGCCGTTTCCGAAACAGGTTCTGCTGAGGACGAGAGCCATGAGATTTTCCTCCTATGGGCAAGCCCGTATCCCAGATCCTGTTGTGCCTGTGAATAGGCTGCAGGGGGACGGTGAAGACCAGCAACATCTTTCAGGGCTGCCACCTTCCGTGTGGGACAAGGAGCCGGACGTGTGCCTTTTCGGGAAGAGGCTCTGCCGAGGACAAGAGCCATGATATGTTCCTCCTCTGGGCGTGCCCGGGTCCTGAATACTGTTGTGCCTTTGAATAGGCTGCAGGGGGACAGTGAAGACCAGCAAGATCTTTCAGGGCTGCCACCTTCCGTGTGGGACAAGGAGCCGGACGTGTGCCTGTTCGGAATCGGGCTCTGCCGAGGACGAGAGCCATGAGATGTTCCTCCTCTGGGCAAGCCCGCGTCCCAGATCCTGTTGTACCTGTGAATAGGCTGCAGGGGGACGGTGAAGACCAGCAACATCTTTCAGGGCTGCCACCTTCCGTGTGGGACAAGGAGCCGGACGTGTGCCTTTCCAGAATCAGGCACTGCCGAGGATGGGAGCCATGAGATGTTCCTCCTCTGGGCAAGCCCGGGTCCCAGATCCTGTTGTGCCTGTGAATAGGCTGAAGGGGGACGGTGAAGACCAGCAACAGCTTTCAGGGCTGCCACCTTCCGTGTGGGACAAGGAGCCGGACGTGTGCCTTTCCGGAATCAGGCTCTGCCGAGGACGACAGCCATGAGATGTTCCTCCTCTGGGCAAGCCCGGGTCCTGAATCCTGTTGTGCCTGTGAATAGGCTGCAGGGGGACGGTGAAGACCAGCAACAGCTTTAAGGGCTGCCACCTTCCGTGTGGGACAAGGAGCCGGACGTGTGCCTTTCCGGAATCAGGCTCTGCCGAGGACGAGAGCCATGAGATGTTCCTCCTCTGGGCAAGCCCGGGTCCCAGATCCTGTTGTGCCTGTGAATAGGCTGCAGGGGGACGGTGAAGACCAGCAACATCCTTCAGGGGTGCCAAATTCTGTGTGGGACAAGGAGCCGGACATGTGCCTTTTCGGAAACAGGCCCTGCCGAGGACGAGAGCCATGAGATGTTCCTCCTCTGGGCAAGCCCGGGTCCCAGATCCTGTTGTGCCTGTGAATAGGCTGCAGGGGGACGGTGAAGACCAGCAACAGCTTTCAGGGCTGCCACCTTCCGTGTGGGACAAGGAGCCGGACGTGTGCCTTTTCGGAAACAGGCTCTGATGAGGAAGAGAGACTAACCCTGACCCTAACCCTAACCCTAGCCCCTAACCCTAACCCTAAGCCCATCCCTAACGAACCTAACCCTAACCCTAAGCCCTTAACACTAACCCTAACCCTAAACCCTAAACCTAACCCTAACTGTAACCCTAACCCTGACCCTATCTCCTAACTCTAACCCTAACCCTAACTCCTAACCCTAACCGTAACCCTAACCACCTAACGCTAACACTCACCCTAACACCTAACCCTAACCCTAACCCTAACCCCTAACCCTAACCCTAACCCTGATGTACCCTAACCCTAACCCTAACCCTAACCCCTAACCCTAACCCTAACCCTAATGGCCCTAACCCTAACCCTGACCCTAACCCTAACCCTAACCCTAACCCCTAACCCTAACCCTAACCCTAATGGCCCTAACCCTAACCCTAACCCTAACCCTAACCCCTACCCTAACCCTAACCCTAACCCCTAACTGTAAACCTTTTCTGACAAGTTGCAGGATGTGTGCCGTTTCCGAAACAGGTTCTGCTGAGGACGAGAGCCATGAGATTTTCCTCCTCTGGGCAAGCCCGTATCCCAGATCCTGTTGTGCCTGTGAATAGGCTGCAGGGGGACGGTGAAGACCAGCAACAGCTTTCAGGGCTGCCACCTTCCCTGTGGGACAAGGAGACGGACGTGTGCCTTTTCGGGAAGAGGCTCTGCCGAGGACAAGAGCCATGATATGTTCCTCCTCTGGGCGTGCCCGGGTCCTGAATACTGTTGTGCCTTTGAATAGGCTGCAGGGGGACAGTGAAGACCAGCAAGATCTTTCAGGGCTGCCACCTTCCGTGTGGGACAAGGAGCCGGACGTGTGCCTGTTCGGAAAGAGGCTCTGCCGAGGACGAGAGCCATGAGATGTTCCTCCTCTGGGCAAGCCCGCGTCCCAGATCCTGTCGTACCTGTGAATAGGCTGCAGGGGGACGGTGAAGACCAGCAACATCTTTCAGGGCTGCCACCTTCCGTGTGGGACAAGGAGCCGGACGTGTGCCTTTTCGGAATCGGGCTCTGCCGAGGAAGAGAGCCATGAGATGTTCCTCCTCTGGGCAAGCCCGGGTCCCAGATCCTGTTGTGCCTGTGAATAGGCTGCAGGGGGACGGTGAAGACCAGCAACAGCTTTCAGGGCTGCCACCTTCCGTGTGGGACAAGGAGCCGGACGTGTGCCTTTCCGGAATCAGGCTCTGCCGAGGACGAGAGCCATGAGATGTTCCTCCTCTGGGCAAGCCCGGGTCCTGAATCCTGTTGTGCCTGTGAATAGGCTGCAGGGGGACGGTGAAGACCAGCAACAGCTTTAAGGGCTGCCACCTTCCGTGTGGGACAAGGAGCCGGACGTGTGCCTTTCCGGAATCAGGCTCTGCCGAGGACGAGAGCCATGAGATGTTCCTCCTCTGGGCAAGCCCGGGTCCCAGATCCTGTTGTGCCTGTGAATAGGCTGCAGGGGGACGGTGAAGACCAGCAACATCCTTCAGGGTTGCCAAATTCTGTGTGGGACAAGGAGCCGGACATGTGCCTTTTCGGAAACAGGCCCTGACGAGGACGAGAGCCATGAGATGTTCCTCCTCTGGGCAAGCCCGGGTCCCAGATCCTGTTGTGCCTGTGAATAGGCTGCAGGGGGACGGTGAAGACCAGCAACAGCTTTCAGGGCTGCCACCTTCCGTGTGGGACAAGGAGCCGGACTTGTGCCTTTCCGGAATCAGGCTCTGCCGAGGACGAGAGACATGAGATGTTCCTCCTCTGGGCAAGCCCGGGTTCCAGATCCTGTTGTACCTGTAAATAGGCTGCAGGGGGACGGTGAAGACCAGCAACAGCTTTCAGGGCTGCCACCTTCCGTGTGGGACAAGGAGCCGGACGTGTGCCTTTTCGGAAACAGGCTCTGATGAGGAAGAGAGACTAACCCTGACCCTAACCCTAACCCTAGCCCCTAACCCTAACCCTAAGCCCATCCCTAACGACCCTAACCCTAACCCTAACCCTAAGCCCTTAACACTAACCCTAACCCTAAACCCTAACCCTAACCCTAACTGTAACCCTAACCCTGACCCTATCTCCTAACTCTAACCCTAACCCTAACCCCTAAACCTAACCGTAACCCTAACCACCTAACGCTAACACTCACCCTAACACCTAACCCTAACCCTAATCCTAACCCCTAACCCTAACCCCTAACCCTAACCCTGATGTACCCTAACCCTAACCCTAACCCTAACCCCTAACCCTAACCCTAACCCTAATGGCCCTAACCCTAACCCTAACCCTGATCCTAACCCTAACCCTAACCCTAACCCCTAACCCTAACCCTAACCCTAATGGCCCTAACCCTAACCCTAACCCTAACCCCTACCCTAACCCTAACCCTAACCCCTAACTGTAAACCTTTTCTGACAAGTTGCAGGATGTGTGCCGTTTCCGAAACAGGTTCTGCTGAGGACGAGAGCCATGAGATTTTCCTCCTATGGGCAAGCCCGTATCCCAGATCCTGTTGTGCCTGTGAATAGGCTGCAGGGGGACGGTGAAGACCAGCAACATCTTTCCGGCCTGCCACCTTCCGTGTGGGACAAGGAGCCGGACGTATGCCTTTTCGGGAAGAGGCTCTGCCGAGGACAAGAGCCATGATATGTTCCTCCTCTGGGCGTGCCCGGGTCCTGAATACTGTTGTGCCTTTGAATAGGCTGCAGGGGGACAGTGAAGACCAGCAAGATCTTTCAGGGCTGCCACCTTCCGTGTGGGACAAGGAGCCGGACGTGTGCCTGTTCGGAATCGGGCTCTGCCGAGGACGAGAGCCATGAGATGTTCCTCCTCTGGGCAAGCCCGCGTCCCAGATCCTGTTGTACCTGTGAATAGGCTGCAGGGGGACGGTGAAGACCAGCAACATCTTTCAGGGCTGCCACCTTCCGTGTGGGACAAGGAGCCGGACGTGTGCCTTTTCGGAATCGGGCTCTGCCGAGGAAGAGAGCCATGAGATGTTCCTCCTCTGGGCAAGCCCGGGTCCCAGATCCTGTTGTGCCTGTGAATAGGCTGCAGGGGGACGGTGAAGACCAGCAACAGCTTTAAGGGCTGCCACCTTCCGTGTGGGACAAGGAGCCGGACGTGTGCCTTTCCGGAATCAGGCTCTGCCGAGGACGAGAGCCATGAGATGTTCCTCCTCTGGGCAAGCCCGGGTCCCAGATCCTGTTGTGCCTGTGAATAGGCTGCAGGGGGACGGTGAAGACCAGCAACATCCTTCAGGGGTGCCAACTTCCGTGTGGGACAAGGAGCCGGACATGTGCCTTTTCGGAAACAGGCCCTGCCGAGGACGAGAGCCATGAGATGTTCCTCCTCTGGGCAAGCCCGGGTCCCAGATCCTGTTGTGCCTGTGAATAGGCTGCAGGGGGACGGTGAAGACCAGCAACAGCTTTCAGGGCTGCCACCTTCCGTGTGGGACAAGAAGCCGGACGTGTGCCTTTCCGGAATCAGGCTCTGCCGAGGACGAGAGACATGAGATGTTCCTCCTCTGGGAAAGCCCGGGTTCCAGATCCTGTTGTACCTGTGAATAGGCTGCAGGGGGACGGTGAAGACCAGCAACAGCTTTCAGGGCTGCCACCTTCCGTGTGGGACAAGGAGCCGGACGTGTGCCTTTTCGGAAACAGGCTCTGATGAGGAAGAGAGACTAACCCTGACCCTAACCCTAACCCTAACCCCTAACCCTAACCCTAAGCCCATCCCTAACGACCCTAACCCTAACCCTAACCCTAAGCCCTTAACACTAACCCTAACCCTAAACCCTAACCCTAACCCTAACTGTAACCCTAACCCTGACCCTATCTCCTAACTCTAACCCTAACCCTAACCCCTAACCCTAACCGTAACCCTAACCACCTAATGCTAACACTCACCCTAACACCTAACCCTAACCCTAATCCTAACCCCTAACCCTAACCCCTAACCCTAACCCTAACCCTAATGGACCCTAACCCTAATGGCCCTAACCCTAACCCTAACCCTGACCCTAACGCTAACCCTAAGCCTAACCCTAACCCCCTAACCCTAACCCTAACCCCTAACCCTAACCCTAACCCAAACCCCAACCCTAACCCTAACCCTAACCCCTAACTGTAAAACTTTTCTGACAAGTTGCAGGATGTGTGCCGTTTCCGAAACAGGTTCTGCTGAGGACGAGAGCCATGAGATTTTCCTCCTCTGGGCAAGCCCATATCCCAGATCCTGTTGTGCCTGTGAATAGGCTGCAGGGGGACGGTGAAGAACAGCAACATCTTTCAGGGCTGCCACCTTCCGTGTGGGGCAAGGAGCCGGACGTGTGCCTTTCTGGAATCAGGCTCTGCCGAGGACGAGAGCCATGAGATGTTCCTCCTCTGGGCAAGCCCGGGTCCCAGATCCTGTTGTGCCTGTGAATAGGCTGCAGGGGGACGGTGAAGACCAGCAACAGCTTTCAGGGCTGCCACCTTCCGTGTGGGACAAGGAGCCGGACGTGTGCCTTTCCAGAATCAGACTCTGCCGAGGACGAGAGCCATGAGATGTTCCTCCTCTGGGCAAGCCCGGGTCCCAGATCCTGTTGTGCCTGTGAATAGGCTGCAGGGGGACGGTGAAGACCAGCAACAGCTTTCAGGGCTGCCACCTTCTGTGTGGGACAAGGAGCCGGACTTGTGCTTTTCCGGAATCAGGCTCTGCCGAGTACGAGAGACATGAGATGTTCCTCCTCTGGGCAAGCCCGGGTCACAGATCCTGTTGTACCTGTGAAAAAGCTGCAGGGGGACGGTGAAGACCAGCAACAGCTTTCAGGGCTGCCACCTTCAGTGTGTGACAAGGAGCCGGACGTGTGCCTTTTCGGAAACAGGCTCTGATGAGGAAGAGAGACTAACCCTGACCCTAACCCTAACCCTAAGCCCTAACCCTAACCCTAAGCCCATTCCTAACGACCCTAACCCTAACCCTAACCCTAAGCCCTTAACACTAACCCTAACCCTAAACCCTAACCCTGACCCTAACTGTAACCCTAACCCGGACCCTATCTCCTAACTCTAACCCTAACCCTAACCCCTAACCCTAACCCTAACCCTAACCACCTAACGCTAACACTCACCCTAACACCTAACCCTAACCCTAATCCTAACCCCTAACCCTAACCCCTAACCCTAACCCTAACCCTAATGGACCCTAACCCTAATGGCCCTAACCCTAACCCTAACCCTGACCCTAACCCTAACCCTAAGCCTAACCCTAACCCCCTAACCCTAACCCTAACCCCTAACACTAACCCTAACCCTAACCCTAACACCTAACCCTAACCCTAACCCCTAACTGCAAACCTTTTCTGACAAGTTGCAGGATGTGTGCCGTTTCCGAAACAGGTTCTGCTGAGGACGAGAGCCATGAGATTTTCCTCCTCTGGGCAAGCCCGTATCCCAGATCCTGTTGTGCCTGTGAATAGGCTGCAGGGGGACGGTGAAGACCAGCAACATCTTTCAGGGCTGCCACCTTCCGTGTGGGACAAGGAGCCGGACGTGTGCCTTTCCGGATTCAGGCTCTGCCGAGGACGAGAGCCATGAGATGTTCCTCCTCTGGGCAAGCCCGGGTCCCAGATCCTGTTGTGCCTGTGAATAGGCTGCAGGGGGACGGTGAAGACCAGCAACATCTTTCCGGCCTGCCACCTTCCGTGTGGGACAAGGAGCCGGACGTGTGCCTTTTCAGAATCAGGCTCTGCTGAGGACGAGAGCCATGAGATGTTCCTCCTCTGGGCAAGCCCGGGTCCTTTATCCTGTTGTTCCTGTGAATAGGCTGCAGGGGGACGGTGAAGACCAGCAACAGCTTTCAGGGCTGCCACCTTCCGTGTGGGACAAGGAGCCGGACGTGTGCCTTTTCAAAAAGAGGCCCTGCCGAGGACGAGAGCCATGAGATGTTCCTCCTCTGGGCAAGCCCGGGTCCCAGATCCTGTTGTGCCTGTGAATAGGCTGCAGGGGGACGGTGAAGACCAGCAACAGCTTTCAGGGCTGCCACCTTCCGTGTGGGACAAGGAGCCGGACGTGTGCCTTTTCAAAAAGAGGCCCTGCCGAGGACGAGAGCCATGAGATGTTCCTCCTCTGGGCAAGCCCGGGTCCCAGATCCTGTTGTGCCTGTGAATAGGCTGCAGGGGGACGGTGAAGACCAGCAACTTCTTTCAGGGCTGCCACCTTCCGTGTGGAACAAGGAGCCGGACGTGTGACTTTTCGGAAATAGGCTCTGCCGAGGACGAGAGCCATGAGATGTTCCTCCTCTGGGCAAGCCCGGGTCCTGAATCCTGTTGTGCCTGTGAATAGGCTGCAGGGGGACGGTGAAGACCAGCAACAGCTTTAAGGGCTGCCACCTTCCGTGTGGGACAAGGAGCCGGACGTGTGCCTTTCCGGAATCAGGCTCTGCCGAGGACGAGAGCCATGAGATGTTCCTCCTCTGGGCAAGCCCGGGTCCCAGATCCTGTTGTGCCTGTGAATAGGCTGCAGGGGGACGGTGAAGACCAGCAACATCCTTCAGGGTTGCCAAATTCTGTGTGGGACAAGGAGCCGGACATGTGCCTTTTCGGAAACAGGCCCTGCCGAGGACGAGAGCCATGAGATGTTCCTCCTCTGGGCAAGCCCGGGTCCCAGATCCTGTTGTGCCTGTGAATAGGCTGCAGGGGGACGGTGAAGACCAGCAACAGCTTTCAGGGCTGCCACCTTCCGTGTGGGACAAGGAGCCGGACGTGTGCCTTTTCGGAAACAGGCTCTGATGAGGAAGAGAGACTAACCCTGACCCTAACCCTAACCCTAGCCCCTAACCCTAACCCTAAGCCCATCCCTAACGACCCTAACCCTAACCCTAACCCTAAGCCCTTAACACTAACCCTAACCCTAAACCCTAACCCTAACCCTAACTGTAACCCTAACCCTGACCCTATCTCCTAACTCTAACCCTAACCCTAACCCCTAACCCTAACCGTAACCCTAACAACCTAACCCTAACCCTAACCCTAACCCCTAACCCTAACCCTAACCCTAATGGCCCTAACCCTAACCCTAACCCTAACCCCTACCCTAACCCTAACCCTAATCCCTAACTGTAAACCTTTTCTGACAAGTTGCAGGATGTGTGCCGTTTCCGAAACAGGTTCTGCTGAGGACGAGAGCCATGAGATTTTCCTCCTATGGGCAAGCCCGTATCCCAGATCCTGTTGTGCCTGTGAATAGGCTGCAGGGGGACGGTGAAGACCAGCAACATCTTTCAGGGCTGCCACCTTCCGTGT